>NW_027397065.1:43876519-44256735 GCF_003265705.2 Callorhinus ursinus
CTTTCTTTCTTCCTTCCTTCCTTCCTTCCTTCCTTCCTTCCTTCCTTCCTTCCTTCCTTCTATATATATATATATATTTTATTATGTTATGTTAATCACCATACATTACATCATTAGTTTTTGATGTAGTGTTCCATGGTTCATTGTTTGCGTATAACACCCAGTGCTCCATGCAGAACGTGCCCTCTTTAATACCCATATCCAAACAACCACTCAGGTCATCATAAACGGGCAGTCATCCTTTTCCGTCTGCCCACAGAAGCTCCCACTTCATTTTCTTTAACTTCCATAGCATTTCAGGATGTGAAGCTTGATTTTCTGGACAGGCTGAGCCAACCTCCTGTTTCTTAGTGGAATGTCACTTGGAATTTTTCCCTTAAAAAAAAATAAGGGAAATATCCAGGGACTGAAAACTCACAGCCCCAACTTAAGCACTGTTGTAGTTTTCTGAGTGTGTGAGGGAGTTTGGGTGTGTATATGTGGAAGTCTCTAAAAATCCATAATTGTTTAAAAAAAAAACTGAGACAGGAACAGCATGGCCTAATCTATGCAAATAAAGGCAGACTTTTTGGGGAGGGAGGAAAGAATTTGACTAAACACAGATTGCCTGCAAGCTGGCTCCACTTGTAAGGAGTGGGAACGCTGCTCTCCATCATCGGTTCTTCAGATCAGGGACACAGGAGGAATTCTCAGCCGCCAGATGTGCGCGTCTCTGTGTTCGCCCAATCAGTAAGGCAGCAAAGTGAATCCCAACTTGATCAGAACAAATAGTACTTCCCAGATCTTACTTCTTGTGCCCAGTTATTCTTATGTAAATTCGGGGCAAAGTTGACTTTAAATTTTAAATAATGTTTCCTGATAGAAGGCAACAAAACCCCTTTCTAATGACAGGACTGTTTTCAAAGCCCTCTCCTGGTGTCTGATCCTTCAGTCCTACAGGAAGTAAGTCCACCATAAACTTTCCAAGTCCACCCAGTGCCATGGAAAGAGGTCTCCCCAGTACCTTTGTTCTTCTCCCAGCTTGTTTTCCTGCAGTTGTCACATCTTTAAGCGAGGTGGATCTTTTAGAATTGTGATCTCTCCCACTAAGCTTTAAGTAACCTTGGGAGCTGATAAAGGACTCTAAGGAAGCTTTAGATGCTTCTTCAAAGTTCTAGAATTGGTTTCCCTGATAAGAAGTGGCCAAATCCAGTTTTACATCATTGCAGTTCTTCCTCCTCTGGAAAGGTTGCCATCTTTGGAGAGACTGTGACGGGGAGAGTAAGCCACCAGGATGGTGTCTGACTAGCTCAGGTGTGCACAGAGAGCTGTGGGCGCCGGCCTGCCCTCAAGCTGGTGAAAGCTCCAGTGAATGATCATGTCACAGTTCAGACTGTGGTTAGGCCACTTCTCAGATCATTCTATCACCAGGTTCCGCTGTTCTAAGGATTTTTCACCAAATTTCCTGCCCTTGGGGAAGAACTAACTCAAATTTCTGTTAGTCTCAGAATTAACTTTGAAACGAAAATTCTTCCTGGAAATACTTCCTGTAATGTACCTCATGCCCAAAACAACTTTGCATGTAGGAGGGGCCACCTTGGCTGAATGTGCTCTGTGGGACTTGATGACATGTACCATGTCTTTCAAGTTTTCCTTTTTTTCTCACTATTCCTTTTGTTTTCTCCTTCTTCCCTTTTTCTTCCTTCATCCCCCCACCTCCTTTTCTTTTCTCCTCCCATTCTTTCCTCTCTCACTCCCAAGGAGACAATATGACCTAATGATTAAGGGCTTGGGTTCAAGAAGTGCTGGGTGTAGATGGAATGCTCAGCTCTTCCACTTACTATGGAGGTTATTTTGGGGACATCATGCGATGGCTCTGAACCACAGTTGCCTATTCTTTACAAGGGAATAATCCCTTGCCAGGGTTTGTTTTAGTATCAGGGAAATATATGTAAAGCACTTTTCATGAGCTAGTATGAGCACCAGCCAGATACTAGTGGTTTCCATTAATAAATGATGGCCATTATTATTATTCATTCATTCATTCATTCATTGCTGAGTCCCTATCATGGTGTAAATATTTTATGTGTATTGTTTATCTTCACCATCATTTCCTAGAGGTCTAAGAAATGTCCTGTAGGATTTTTAGTAACAAAACTGTAGACATCCATAAATAAAAGAAACAAGTAACACCAATCAACTGCAAATAAAAAGAGCAAAGTATGAATAAGGTAGCAAGAAAAAGAGATTTATAAATACTAATATAACTATTTTGATGTAACAAATACTTTCTCAGGAATAGCCTCAAACAATAAATATTTTAATAAGGCAGCCCTGATTTATAAAGTTCTCTGGTGCTGGTTTTTCAGGAAAAACACACACGTGTCTTCTTGTTTCCATTCAAATTTCAGCCCTTCCTCTGGAGGCCATAGTAAATGGGTACGGTCCATCACCAGCCTCTTCAACAAAGGTGTTTGGGTTATAATTCAATTTCAGGTTCAAAAGTTTCAAGACCAGAAACCTCTGTTTCTAGTTCTTGAAAACCTCCTCCCCAAATGAAGGCTGCCACCATGGGGATAAACAAAGTCGTCACTTGTAAGGCAAACTAAAGAGTTCGTACCTAATGAATCTCATGTTCGTTAGCCTCTTTTTATACTAATTAATTGTCAGGTTAGGCTTCTGAAAAGCCACTGTCATAACATTACCCTGCATAGAAAGCTTCCCCTTTTGCCCACTGTATATGAGATATGGCCCAACCCCTATGCTTGGCCCACTTCATGGCTTCCTGTGCAGTCAGCTTCACTCAAACCAGTCTCCTCATTAGGCCACAAGCTTACTTCATATTTAGCAATTCTGGACATGGTAATTCCCTTATAAGATCAGGCTCAAACTCTGTTTCCCCTCTGAAGTGTTTTCTAGCCACTTTAGTATAGTGGGCAGAGCACTGGGCTGAGAACAAGGAAGCCTGGTAGCCCGAGCTCTGCTGCTAACTGGCTGTGAGTTGTGGGACACATTGCTTCCATGGTCCACATTCTAGTTTCTTCAATGTAAAATGAGCCAATTGCACTAGGTGACTTTGATGTTCCCTATGGCTCATCTTGATTAACTAGAAGAGTTTATATCCTTGGATCTCTTTTGTTGCATGTGCTTAGGCCATTCATTTATCATTCACTTCCTTATGCCTTCAGATCTCTTGTTCTATTCTTAAGTACGCAAATCACAAAAAGTCCACATGCTCTGTAAGGAAAGAGTTATCCCTCCCTGATCTTATATTATATTGTACACTGTGTTGAAGCAACTTGACTCAGTACCTTACTTGCAATAGATGTTCTCTAATAATTGATTGACACATTGCGTAGGATCAATGGGTCCTCATTGATTTTTGTGCTCTGGATGACATGGAATGTAAATAAGAGCTGTTAATTAAGAATCTATCCCCTTTCACTTGAAGTTTTACACACAGGAGAACATAGTAGTGGGGTTTCTGTTAAAAAAAATATGGGTTGGATTTGTATCATAAAAATTCTTCTTTCTCACATGTAAGATGGGAATATTTTAATAGTACCTGCCTATAGCAGGAGAGGAAGAATGAAGGGGAGTAAGTCAGAGGGGGAGACGAACCAGGAGAGATGATGGACTCTGAAAAATAAACTGAGGTTTCTAGAGGGGAGGAGGGTGGGGGGATGGGTTGGCCTGGTGATGGGTATTAAGGAGGGCACATTCTGCATGGAGCACTGGGTGTTATGAACAAACAATGAATCATGGAACACTACACCAAAAGAAATGATGTAATATATGGTGATTAACATAACAATAAAAAAATTTAAAAAAAATAGTACCTGCCTATATCTAAGAAATAAATGGATCAATATAGGTAATGCAGTGCTGATTGTGCATGGTACAGTGTGAGTGCTCCCTAAAAGTAAACTCAAAGAGAGAGAAGCAGATAATAAGAACATTTTCAAAAATCATTAGAGCAAATTTTGGTTGGTATTAAATATGTGTCAGCTTTCATCATGATTAAATAAATTGTTTCTTTCTAGTCAGTAGAGTAGGAATCAAAAGGTCTGGGTTCTAATTACTAGTACTTCCTTTTGTCCATTCATTTGGCTTATAAATATTTGTGGATTGCCTGTTCTATTCTAGACAATGTTCTAAAACATTTTGGGCAATATTCTAAAACAGCATTGAGCAAAGCAAGACACAGTCCCTGTTCTCATTGATCTTATGGTCTACAAGGGAATGTAAATGTTTATAAGTTTACTATTTCAAATTTGGTGAGTGTCCAAAAAGATAGGAACTGAGTTCCAAAAAGCACATATAAAAAAAGATACCCCAACCAGTCTGTTAGAGATATTTTTCCTCAGGAAATTATGAGCTGAGGTTTGAAGGATGATTAAAAGTTAATCTGGCAGTAGATGGAGAGTGGGAGAAGGGTGGGGCTAGAGAAAGAGAATGAGTGTTCCAGCATAGAGGCTGTGTAAAAAGGCATTTAAATGGAGCACATGTGGCATCCTGGAAGGCTGGAAAAATTCTAGCGAGGCTGCAAGATTAAGAGAGAGGTGAATGGTGACAAAGAACACTGGCGAAGTGGGCAGGGACAAGCTTGTGCAAAGTCTTATAAGCCATGGGGAGGAGTTTAGTTGTCATCTTAAGAACAATGGGCAGTCCTTGAAGTGTCAGGAAGGGCAATGGATGTGACTAGATTTGCTTTTGGGAAGAAAGCAAAAGCAAAAATCTCTGGCTGGCTGGCACATTGAAACCCAGAATGGATATTGGAAGACCAGTTAGGAGGTCATTGCAGTGGTCTAGGAGAGAGATTTGGTGGCTTTGATTCAGGTGGTAATGGGTGGAGATAGAATGAAGTGACAGAATTCAAGAGGTATTGAAGAGGAAATAGACAAGGCCTGGATCTGGGTTGGACACAGGGGTGAGGGAGAGAGAGGGCTTAAGGCTACTAGGCCTTTGGCTTCTTCAGCCTAATGGATGAAGGGGCCATTCTTCCTCTGAGCTTCCCCAGGGTCTTGTGAGTATCAGTGAAAGAAAGAATGGGCATGAAAATGTTCTGCCAAGGGTAATGTCCTCCACGTATGTTAATTGTTAGGAAGACAGGCCTAAGCAAACTCAGGAAGAATCAGGAAAGGAAGGCAAGAGTGTTTTCTCTTCTATCAGATTGTTTTCACTTAGGATTCAGCTGAGAGAGGGCTGTGTAATGAACACTTGACTAGCAGTTCTGCCTTAGCGGTGTCCTAATTGGAAAAGATTCAAGAAGAAAGAAAAATTAACAGGCTGCTCCTGTCCACATGTCTTGAATATTACTCCAAATGAGCCATTCACACACAAAGAAAAGAATTCAAGGCGGAGAGAATATTTATTCTTTTTGCTTTTGCGATCCAAAGGGCAAATCTCAAGCCTCTTCTCCTCGGCTGAAGGGAGTTTTTTCACAAAATGTGATTGCTCCTGATATGTTGAAGTGATTGGTGATCCCGAACCCTCTGGTGTTTGTAAAGTTAAACACTCTTGGTGCCATAATGGGGACAACAGCAACAAGAATTACTAAAAGTACCCATTGTACTTCTGTGACATCTATAAAATGAAAGCCGTTTCTGCAAAGAATAAAGCTGGTCTGAAGGAAGCATATTATTTTGCATATTTTATGTACATACTTTCCAAGAAATATGACCTTTATTTCCTATTTGGAGTGGAGTGTAATCAGGACTTGAGTAGCTAGTGTAACAGGATCATTAAAAAGGATATTTTCACTGACATTAGAGGTCTAAATGGCCACTAGGCCTTATATACAACCTTGGCTTTTTCCTGTCTACCCAGAGTTAATAAGTGATAAGGCCGGGAGAGAGATAAATCACAGAAATCCCTGTCCAAAGAAAACATATTGACTACAGCCAGGCAAATAACAGACCATAACCAACGGTCCCATTCATCATTCATGTAATAGGGATATAAAGTATTTCCTACCAATGAAACCATATAGAAGGAAAAGGCAGATAAGCTTCCCCAATCTTAGGCATGTGATTTGGTTATTAAGGGACATGAACTATTTGTCACATGGCTTTAATCTTTAAGATGTGTTGCCATTTCTAAACTATAAATTTCTGGTCGAGGATTAGAAAGCTATTAACAATAAAGGTAGGAACTGAGCTTTATATGTATTCTTGCCAACATAATGCAACACTATAGTCTTGAACCTCTAATCTATTTAGTTTGATATAACATGATTTGGTTTTCAAAGCCAATAAACTACTTGGAGGTCTTCAAGGCTTTTGTTTTTGTTTTTATCCAGCATCATGATAAATTAACCCTTCAGTTTTTTAACTATGTATGTTGAAACTTTCTCTAATATCCTAGGGGGTGGAGTGGGTAACTAAATTTTTTTCTTTTTCTCCTTTTTTTTTTTTTAAGATTTTATTTATTTATTTGACACAGAGAGAGAGAGATCACAAGTAGGCAGACAGGCAGAGGGAGAGGGAGAAGCAGGCTCCCTGCTGAGCACAGAGCCCCGATATGGGGCTCGATCCCAGGATGCTGGGATCATGACCCAAGCTGAAGGCAGACGCTTAACTGACTGAGCCACCAGGCGCCCCCTTTGTCTCCTTTTCTAAAGCTTACTCCAAATGTTTGGTGGAGGGTTATTTTCTGGTTTTTGTTTTTGTGTGCACGTTTGCAGTAGTGTGGTTGCTAGTCTTTCTGTTCCTTGTTAACTAAGTGACGTGGTGCCCACTAGAGCACTAAAACTTGTTTTTCTTTGTTGCAATATAGTACATACTGATTTCAGATAATTTCAAAAGTATCAATTGAAAAATTATTAAAATAATATTAAAATTGCTGCCATTTCTACCAGTTTTTAAAACATTAAACACTCAAAAAATGTTAGCTGTTAATATTTTTAATGGCATATGTCTTTCTTCTTCATATGCATGTATTTGCCTCATTACCAAAATAGGGTGAGACCTCACATCATATTGTGTGATTTGCTTTTTCACTTAGCAATATGTAGGAAACATATGTAAGAAACAATAGGTGTTATAAATTTAAAACAATTTTTAGTCTTTAGTAATCATTCCACATCTTAGTAGAATCTTGGTAGAATCTTATTCCATAATCTCATCTTGTTGTAGCATAGATACCTTGAATTTGGGTTCTGGTGGTCTCTTTGTTCCTGAAAGTCTCCAGAACAGATCAGTAGTCCTATACCCACATTCCTTGGTGTACACTTTGGTTGGGACTCATCAACCAACCCCAAATGAGTGAGTGCACATAGCTCCAAAGGCCTCACATCTCAGAGGGCCTGATGTCTCAGAGGTTGGTTCCAGGTCCCAAACTCACATTCAACTACAGAATGTGGAGCTGTTTGTTTTCAACTCGAACCACCCTGGGGGTCGATGAGTTCCATAAATTTTTCCCCTTGCCATGTGAAGCATTTCCATACTTTCCATACTAAAAATGGGAACTCCTGTAAGAGGCTTAACATTTCTGAAACCGAATCAAGTCCAAAATTAAAACAATTAGGTAGGAAATTTAGGTCCCTCCCTGCAACCCCCCTCCCCAGGATAGCAACATTCCCTGCTAGAGTTTTGAACTTTTCTTTTCTCTCTTCTCTCTGCTGGTTTCCACCCCAGTGGGCTTCTGACAACCTTTCTGCAGTTTTATCTTATCATCACCTCCTTTTCCACACTTTTTTTTTTACACTGTCTTCTCTTTCAATCTTCCTCTCTGTGTTACCGAAATGTAAAACATTCCACCCCCCTCCCCCTGACAAGCTGTGTGAGGCTGGCTCTACTATTAGCCCATTTTATAAGAAAACTTAGTGAGGTAAAGTGACTTCCCCAGGGTAATGTAGCTGATAAAAGGAGGAGCCAGGATTTGCACCATGGTTGAGGGAAACCAGAGCCTGCAAAGTGGTAAACCTCCTGGGGTGCTACTTTAGCTCATTCATTTTTGGAATTTTGTGATTCCCTCAAATTTGATTGTTGGTGATGGGAGACGGTGGGTATTTCTAGGACATGTGAGGTCTGACAGGAATTGAAGCTATATGTGTGTGTGTGTGTGTGTGTTGTGTGTATAGATATAGATATAGATGTAATTTTATTTAATTAATTAATTAAGTTTTTTGAGAGAGAGAGAAAGGGGAGGAGGGGCCTAGGGAGAGAGAGAGAGAAAATCCCAAGCAGACGCCCTCTTGAGCCCCGAGCCCCACATGGGGTTCAATCTCATGACCCTGAGATCATGACCTGAGCCAGAATCAAGAGTTGGAGGTTCAACTGACTGAGCCACTCAGGAGCCCACCCCCTCTTTTTTTAGAGAGAGAGAGAGAGGAAACCTTCCATATTTTAAACAAGTCCTATCATTATGAACATAATGCACACTCACACAGAAAATTTTAAAAACACCGAAAGTATGAAGAGATCCATTATCCCATCCATCAGAAACAATCATTATTAATATTTTTTAGTCTTCTAATATTTTTGTGTTACTCTTGTGAATTTTTATCAGAGTGAATCACAACAGGCTTATATAATTTTGCATCCTTCTTTTAATTTAAATGGTAAAGTAAACATCTCCTCTGCTAATTCCAATTCTTGCTAAGTGCATTTTATCAGGTATATAATAGTCCATTTTGTGGCTGCATCATAATTTAGTCAGTCCCCTATTGGTGGATAGCCACATCTTTTCTTTCATAGAACTTTTAACATTGTATATGCCAGAGTAGAACATGGTCTTGAATGTAAGGGATTCCCCCATTTTTCTAACAAAAAGTTTTTCAGTTTTAGGAATAAGTGAACTGTGTATATATTTGTAGATACTAATGAATTACCAAATGTCTACCTGTAATATTTCACACATTAATTTATTTATACATGCATATTTAAAATCACATACATAATTTACAGCATTTACAAATGTAACTTTTTCCACTTTGAGGTTTACACCTTTATTCAAACTTTGACATCAGCATTTTTGTTTGTTTTTATCAAAACCAGAGCCATTTTAAATCCCATCATATTCTACCTAAGTTGTTTGAGACACAGCTCTTTTTAAATCTGCACATGATGCTTTCACTGGAAATTTTATCCTAAGCCATAAGTAACTGTTTGCTATATCAAAATCATTTAAATCTCCACTTTTAAATTTAAATAACCACTTTCAGCTATGTTTTAAAAACTGATCCTTAAAGGGCTTGTTTTGAGGAAGATTTGCCATACTGAAAGACCAATCTGCTAGCAAAATTACCAAATTTATGCTAATTTTCTATTTCTCCTTTTTGTTTTGACCGACTTCTTTAGGTGACCTCCATACCCATCCCTAAACTGCCATCGCTTATGGTTGTGTCATGCCCCAAGCAGCACTTAGTTTAAAATAACATAATTGGAAAAGAACCTTATCATAAGAGAGACTTTAAAATTACTGAAGTCCATCCCAAGGGAACTATTTTTTGAGAGGAGTATTCTCTCCATCTATTTCAGCACTTTCCTGTTGGTGGGTCATATGTCATAGGTGATCCTTGGTTCGAATTGGATACCAAACCACATAGTATTTCTGATTTGGATAAAGTATGCTCACACTTTTAGGTGGACTTCCTATTACTAAAGGTTCTGAATGTGCAGGTGGAAACCATCCCATTCATGTCAGGTTGAAGAATCTCTGCCCAAACTTCTCAGTGGTGAGGAGGTAGACAGAAGCTGGGACTCCCTAAATTGAAGGCAGAAACCACAACAGAAGAGCAGACTTCTTGTGTCCTCTGTTCTTTGGTCTGCAAATGTAAATGTTCATCTTTTTCTTGTTAATGTTAACTATGGTTCACTTCTTTACATCTTGGGTGGGAGACCTGACGTGCTGGGCAGAGCCACCTGGGATCAGCCTCCTGGTTTGCGTCCAGAAGTCCCACCACCCAGTTAATGTGAAGTTAACTTAGATCTTTGTTTAATGCCAAAAATATATTCACATTTAAATATCTGCAAAGAATAAAGCCTTCCCAGTGATTCTACATATGTATATTGTTTCCTTTTAGTGTTAACTGATTTTTAAAATATTCACTGAGACCCAGCTGCCTATTTGAGGTTATTGGGAGGTTTAGGTGGAGAAAAGTGTCTCTGGAGGATCGGTTCTGAACAAGGTTATAGGTCTGTATTTCTCCAGTTTCTGCAAGACTAGAAAAATGAAACATTTGCACTGGCTAACTCAGAAGATATAGGAGTATCATCTAAAAGCTTGAAAATTAAATTTATAAAATTATTAACATCAAAGCTACAAAATTATGTGACTTGTCAGAAAGTTATATGTCAGGGCCAAAGTACAGGCTTGGTTACTGAGCCCTGCATGCCTCAGCTTTGTCTTAGGTCTGTGTAATTAAGTCAATTTAACTTCAGTGCAGTTTTTACAGTTGACCAAGCCTTTTCCATTCAATTCTTTTTTGTTAACCTGTGAGGTAGGAAGGACAGGTATTTTTAGCTTCATTGTCACTGTGAAAATTGAGGTTTAGAGAGAGGTGAAGTGGTATATTTAAAGTCATTTAGGTCACCTGGTGATGGATCTGATATCAGATTTATATTACTCCAAATGATTGGTTATACTATATGGTATCTTATATTTTTATATCTACAAAATGGACTCATACTACTTTTACTCTATTTTCTTCTTCTTCTTCTTCCTCTTCTTCTTCTTCTTCTTCTTCTTCTTCTTCTTCTTCTTCTTCTTCTTCTTCTTCTTCTTTTTTTTAGCTTTCTAGGGACATAATTCACTAATTAGATTGGGGGCTTCTAGAGTTTTAGGCTGCCTTTCTAGCACTGACAAGTTATTTACATGTGTTGTTATGTAGCACTTACCATCCGCTGATATGATCTGGATTATTTCTTTGTTTACTTGTGTATAGTGTGTGTCTCTCACTAGAATATAAACTCCCTGAAGGCAGGATCCTTGTCTGTCTTGTTCACCACTGTATTCCAGTGCCTAGTACTGTACCTAGCACAGAGTGGGAAAGCTCAATAAATATTAGTCAAATAAATGAATGGAAGAACCTATGAAGGAATGACTGAGAAACTGGCCATAAATTTATGGTATGTGAGCCTTAAAGATGACCTCGTTAACCCAAGTTGTTGGCTTCTTCATAGATGAGGAAAACTAGGCTTACAGAATTTAAAAGACTTAGCTAAAGTCAGGTAGCTGGTAGTAGATCCTTATACCAGAGTCCTTTTCTTTGGCCTGTCAACCGAGAGCTTATCTCCACCCTGTGTGTATTTCCCTTAGGCTCATTTAGTTGTAAAGAAACTGTATGACTATAGATCTCAGGAATCAAGACAGATCCCAGTTTGAATCCTGGCTCAGTCGATTTCTAGCTAGTTTCTTAACCAATCTGAGACTCCATTTCTGCATTGTAAAATGGGGATTATAGCTCCTAGGATTGCTGTGAGGATTCGAATAGATAATGCATATGAAAAGCTTAGCACAGTGCATGGCATCTAGTAAGTGCTTAGTTGGTGGTAGATCTTACCAAAAAAGGATTTGAGAGAACAGATTACTGTAAGTCTGAATTTTAGAGATGGAAAGGCCCTCAGAAATAGCCTGGGCCAATTTTCTGATTTTGTAGAGGAGGCAACTGAGGCTCTGAAGAAGGAAGAGCCTTTCCCAAACCAACACACGATTGAGTTGCATATATAACCAGAACAAATCACATAAAAATGGATTTACTAATTATTTTGTGAATTGCCTTCCATATTTGCAAATATTTAAAGGCATCACAGTTTTGAATATATATGAAAATCATTCAACCAACATCACCATGGTCACGTGGCAGGCTCTTTTTGAATTCTTTAAGGTCGTTAACCTTTGAGTACACTCCCAAGAAAAAGGTGAGATAGTAGAGCATGTTTAATTCCTTGAGTGTCCAATATATGATCAGTTTTTTTTTAAAGTGTCACAGACATCATTGTTCTGATCTGTTTGTTTACATCCTTGTCTTTCTGTTGACAAAAGAAGAAAGAGCTTTTCTCCACCTCCAAGTATATCAAAGTCTCACAGAAGAATTAAGTGCCGCTTCCACCATTGGCAAAGTGGAGTCATGCAATTTAAGGGCATTTTCTTCAGCCTTTCTTTTTGTGACAGCCCAGTGTTAGCTGAAACATCTGTCAGACACCAGAAAGCTGTTGGGAGACCTCATTGGGACTGGAGAGTCATTTTTCCAAGGTCTAGATCAGGGAGGGTCTTGATGGGGTCCACCTGAATGCATTGTCCACTGCCACACTCTACTGTCTTTGGGAATTTATGGGAATGTTCACTTCTAGCCACAGGGCATCTGTGGACCCTCCCATTTTGACTTTAAATCTCAGTTCTCTGAGGTCCTTGAAGCGATAAGATGTGTTGGGCTCGGTCACATTTAGTGGTCTGCTTAGTGGGTTGTGAGGCAAAATCATCATCATGAGGATCAATGAGAGAGAGAGAGATTTGCAATATGGTGGCAATTAGAGACAAGATTAAAACCTGCTTGGAAAGAGATCTCTGCTGTGCACCTGGCACAGTGAGGAGTTTTGGTTACTTTTTGCTGCCTGGCTGGCTGAAAACAAATGAATGGATGAATGCATGAATTGTTGTCAGATGTGTCCTGCAGTAATCAGTGAGGAAGGTATCACTGTATCAATAGCATACCCTAGTTCATTAAAAAAAAAAAAAAAGGCCAGATTGTATAAGGGCATTCTGCTCTGAACGCTTGCTTGGGGCTTGTGTTAGAATCCAAATAGATTTTTCTTCAGGCCTTCCTAAAAAGGCACTCAACTGTTGGTGAAAAGCAAAAAAGGGCCAGATGTCCATTGCTGCTAAATGTAATGAGTAGAGTAAAATGTAAAATATATTAATTCCACTTTCTTAAGTACAGCTAATTAAGGGTGGCTCATTTAAAAACAGAACTAATTTAATCCACTAATACAAGTATTCAATTAAAGTTGTTCCCACTGCTTTCTTCTCCTCAGAATACTTTTTCGTATACTTATATATGATGCATTCATGGTGTGAATCCTTTCATGGGTCCAGGTTGTAATGGAAGAGCAGTTTCAGGACTTCATAATTGCCCGAATTAAATAACATGTATGTAAATGGAGATTTGAGTGTAACTCGTGCCCTGCAATGCCGTAAGGAATTGAGTCCCTATATCCTGATACCTTTTAGCCTATCAGAATGAAGTGCTTCCCTTTTATTCTGTACTAAGGATAGTTTATTGCATTATTAAGTACATGTTACAAGAAGCACATTGTTGTTTAAGACTCATTGATTTAAGCAGAACTATTCTTATAAAGTTTCGTAGGCTTTTACATAAAAAGAGAAGAGCCCATATAAAATTATAAAATCTTAATGTAATATAACAGCCTATAATATAATATAATATAATATAATATAATATTCTCCCATTTTCTAAAGAAGCCACCAAAAATTTTTAATGAGTTTATTAGAACTACTGTTTGTGAATTTGGGGATGTCATGTCTAATTAGACTTAATGGCTTTAAGTATTTCTTTAATGAAATCTGTAGCTTAACTCGTCAGGGTTATATTCCTTGTCCTCCTGCCCTTAAAGTGATTTTACTTTATTTTTATTTTTGGTGGCATTAAAAAGAAATGAAAGACTATGATTCTGCCTCATTCTCAGATGGATATAGTGAAAAATACTGTGCTTATTATGAAGTTAATGTGAATTACCATGTAATTACCACTGGCTGCACTGTAATGATTATTTAGTTACCACTGAGCATTCCCTGCCAAATAACACACATTATTTCATAGGAAGCATAGAATTAACTCAAGTCATCCTGGAACTCACGGAGGGAGTTATATTCCTGATCTCTTTTGTTAAGTGTAGCCGCTGCTAATGTTAACATCTAAATAATCAAGCTTGGAGCCAACCGACAGCAGAACAGGGTATGAGTTTACATGATTTGATTTGCTGATGTTTTAAACACTTAGCAGGAGACAGCTATAGAAGCCAATTAAATCTCTCCAAGGTGCATAGAGTTATCTCCTTTGTGAGAAACAATTTAAGGGAATTGCATTGGCCCTTTAACTGGAGGGGAGAAGAAGCATTAGGAATGAAATTTCAGATGCAAAGTGCTGATCAATCGAGCCTCCTTTTGTGTTTTTCAGCTTTGTGTTGTTTGGGCTGCTGCTATTTTAAAGGATTTGCACTTTCATTTTGCAAGCACAGGGTTATGTTAAACTTTTCTCCGTGAAAATGTTCCTTTGGCTATTGATTATGATGTGCCTTTAAACAAGGCATTGTGTCTAAAAGAGTAAAACAAAAACAAAAACAAAAAACATGTCAGTACATTCCGTCCCTTTCAGATACTGCATCTTATTTAGTGTACCGGAATTCCCAGTTTAAAGTAATCACAAAATTTATGGAGAAACGGATAAAAAAGGTTGTAAAATATCGATTTGGGGAAAATAATAACACAACTCATCTATAATAAGAAGAAAAATGAAGCAATAATTCAGGGTGTATCGAGCGGCTTGCTGCTGGGAGTATTGATCCAGTCCTTTACGGTATAAGATCGCACCTGAGATTGCTCTGAAAGAAAGAACAGCATTCCTTCGCTCATTATTTCTCAGATACTATCGCCTTGTTACACGGGCCCTGCAGAGTTGGGACTGTTGCAGCTGGGATAGTGGGACCCGCAATAATAATAATAAATAAATAAATAGCTCAGAAATCCATATTGCCTGAAAGCCACGGTGCCTCGTCTTAATAACACATTGGCTCTGATTTTATAAATTCTTCGTTGCCTTATAGTAGCTAATGATGATTCCAATACTGTGTGGTTCCTTTAGGAACCAAACAGATCTTCATCTTATATAATGGGTTCTCATGTTTGGAAGGAATTCTTGTCTTGGCTGAAACAGCATGCATCTGTTATGTTTCTTCTTAGGTCACTAAATTGAAAACAATACATTTATACCATTTGGACTATGGGAAATGCTGGCTTTAGCTTTCATGTGGCATGGTTTTGTATTTTCAGACAACTTTTGGACTAGGTAGGAATATTATTGTTTCTGAGCAAAATCTTTAATATGGCCTGAAACTTTGAAATTCACATTCACAAATCATGAATTTATACATTTATCTATAATTTCTAAGATGTTAAGTGACAGATTGACTTGGCAATGTGTGCAGTCATCACAGTAACTCCTTGAAATGGCGGGCTGTATTTCATCGCTGAAGAATTCTAGGTTCTGTCTAAACTTTAAGATTATCCTATAAATAATGTTGAGGAAACATGAATTTTTTTGCTCTTTTACTTTTTTTTTTAGTGGAGAGGGTGCAATAATACTCAAATTCCAATTTAATAAAAAAGTTTTGATAACTGTTATGCTTCAGGCATCTTCTAGACTCTGTGACCCAGAAAGGTGAAGTTCTTGCCCTCAAGACACTTATATTCTAGGAAGGGCCGGAAGGCAATACACAAATTAAGTAGTAAATAAGATAATTTTCAAATTGGTAAAAGTGTTATGAAAGAAATAAGAGGAGTGATCTGGTAGAACATAATTGGGGTAGAAGGGCTTCTTTAAGTAGCAGTTAGTACAATAGAATGTATACAGTATACAAATGGATAGTACTTCAAGCCTGTGCAGCATCATGCAAACATGTTTTTGTTTCTAAGCATCTGTGGATTTTCCCCAGTGCTAAAGTCATGCTATCATTTGCCCAGAAGCTTCACTTTCTCTACCCCATCCTCCAGTCACTCTGTGATCATTATCTAGAAATATGAGCCATACTGGCTGACTGTGTTCTCAGCAGATCGAGCATCCTGAAATTTCAATAAGCATTGATCCATGTCATTGCACCAGATCCTTGAAATTGTTGTTTCTATAATATTTGTCTGTCCATTTCTGACTCTAAAAGGAAAAAAAAAAAGTTCCATGGAACAAGAGGCTGATGCCTGGTGTCAATAAAGGTGGATGCAGAGGGAAGGATGGAGAAGCAGAAAGAATAAAACATCTAAACATCAAGACTAACTCCCAAAATAGCTTTCAATAAACTGTAAAGCATACCCCTCTTTCTTTATTTCCAAAGTAAGATTGAAAGTCATCACTGAGTCTTAAACTGTGAATATTGAAATTGCGAGATGTATGGTGCATTTAGTGGAGACGTTGGTGAAGTGCAGAAGTCATTTTAACTTTGTCTTTTAATTTTAAAGATTTATTGGCTGCAAGGAAAGAGGATATTTATAAGCGTTCTTAGGTAGTCACAAAACATGTAGTTGCCAAACAGTGCAAAGAATGGAAAGAAATCATCATTACGAAGCTGGATGATTCAGGAAATGTGGTGATAAATATGGGAGTGACAACATATTATCTCAGCCCCTTCTAGCTCCACATTTTTGAGTCATGATTATCAAGTGTATCACTGCGGGGAATGTGCTAAGTCAGTTTGGAGCTAGAGGAATTTTAGTTTTAGAAGAATAACCAGGCAATGTTTGGGAAGTACAAATACAATAAATGATGTCAAGTCATCTCAGCTTGAATAAATATATATTGTATCATTTCCTTCTACCCTTTAATTTCTTGTAATGAAAGGAAAGTGGCAAGCAACAAGAAAGCAATTAATTGCAACAATGATTACTTAGCTTCTGTAGTGCCTGAATTAAAAAGAACATTAAGATTACTTTTCTAATAGCTCATATGTTTCTTTTTTAAATCATTGACGCCTTTAAATGGCAGGTGCATTTGAATTGTATTAAAACACTGATTTTTTCCCTTGTTTGCAAACAATTTGTCAAAATGAGCTGTTGGCTTTTTGTGTTGTTGTCCCAAATTCATGAAAATTAATGTCATATCATGGCTAATCTATTATCATCTTTCTCTGTTTATGCTTTTTTTGATTTGAGACAAGCTGATTATTGAAAAACAAACTTGTGGCTGTCACTGTGATTTGTTTGTGCGAGCTAGTTCTCTCTCATTAGCACAGAGTCTGGGATGCCGCAGTTCCCATAGATGTTGAATGAATGAGTGGATTAACAGAATGAATGGGTAGATAAGAGTCCTGCTCTCTGGCCTTTGACAGGTTACTTTACCACTTAAACCTCAATTTTCTCATCTGAATAATGGGAGAAATAAGCATACCTTCTTCACTAGTTTGTTGTAATGATTAAAATAGATAATATGAGTAAAGCACTTAGCACATTATAGATGGTGCACATTAAAGACTCTAGAAATGGTAGTTCTTATTATTGATGACTATAAGTCGTTCTCAATCTGTGAATTGATTTTCTGACAGTCTATTTCTACTTGGTACACCAGTATTTCTAGTGCCCAGGACTATGTGCCTGGCCCAGAGTAGATGCTCAAAAAATGTTTGTTGATAGAATGAGTCCCCAGATTCTCGTTCATAAATAACAATGGCTATGACTGTTAACACTTAAAAGGCACTTGCTATGTGCCACACACTGTTTTAAAGATAAGATATATTTTTAAACATCTAATCTTAAAAAAAAAAAAACCCACTATGAGACAAGTGCTATTATTATCTCCACTCTACACATGAAAAAACTGAATCAAAGAGGAGTTAATTTATTCAAGATCATGCAACTAGACTGTGGCAGAACCAGAGTTTTATTCAGGCAGACTGGCTTCAGAATTCTGAGCATTCAGCAGTATTTTCAGTATTTAGGCACAAAGGTAATATGAAATGTTGCAGTATGCCATGATCATTCAACAGATATTTACTAATCATGGTCCAGATGTTTGTTACTGGGGATACCATGTATAAGATGGGCACAGCCCCACCCTTATAGAGATTACAGTCTAATGGGTCTGACTTCCCAAATTTTATTTCATCCCATACTTCCCACATTGTTAGAATGAGAGACACTTAGATGTCTTACCTGAGGCACTAGAAGGAAGGCTGTACACATCTGTACGAAGGAGAGTGTGAAGGTAAGCCCGAAAGGGACACAGGGTGGCCTTGTAATGATTATTATGGGTTCCCCAGCATACATCTCACCATCTCCTTAGAGAGTATAGGATGCATGCCTTTCTGAAGACCTAGATGCCACTGCTTTCAAATTCTGTGAGCAGATGTGGCCTTGCCAACTGTACCACACCGACCTCTGGGGCAGTGCTGAGCAAAGTGTTGGCAAAGCCATGAGGAGACAAGCCCCCGGCTCAGCCTGGGAAAGGTGATGGGTATGTGGAAAGAGCCTATTCAATCTTCTTTCCTGAACATCTGGGTCAGAAGTCATGTTGTCTACAGAGAAGTCCTACCACCTGCTTCTTTGGTGTCCAGTATCTCAACCTCAGGGCTATGGGAATTAGTGGACCACATTTTAAATCTGTGGGAGAATTTCCTAAGAATTTGTATGAGTGTTTAACTGTCACATGCATAAATTTCACTCTACCCTGCTTGTTTCTCCTGTTTCAGCTTGCTCTCTTTATTACTAGGTTCATTCATTCCTTATCTTCTTTATTTACCAAATATTTATTGAGGAATGAAAAAAAAAAAACACCTGGAAAGACAGATTTTGCATTTTGATCACCTTAAGCACAATGCCTGGTGGAGAGTAAAAAGTCCAGTAATGGTTGTTTACTGGACAGATTGATGGATGGGTGAATAAAAAGAAAATTAGAAAACTATGTTTATAATTTTAAGAGATTATTTTTAATTAGGATTGTAACTCTTGAAGAATGAGTAAATGATTCAATAAAAAAGGGCAAAAAAAAAAAAAAAAGTAAAACCAAATCAAATTTGTCCCAATAAGGTTCAGTGATTTTTTACAAAACAAATCCATTGATCTAGAATCTCCCAGTTTCATCTGCCTCTGCCTGTTACCAGTCAAGATGACTGATTATCCTGGGAAAGGCTCTGTAGCCTATCTCATAAACAGAAAAAACAAAAAAACAAAAAAACACAAAAACTATCTCACACTTGGTCAGAAGACAGACCAAACATTTTGTCTCCAGAGGCTAGGAAAGTTTAGCTGTGGTTGAGATTTGGCCGAAGGGGAAGAGCCTGCTAGAATGAGAGCTTGGATCTCAGAGGCTCAACCATGACCAGACGGTGTGAACCTGACTCGAAGGCAAAACACCCTCAGTAAGTTAGGACTCTGGGCCAACTCCAAAATGTATTAAGACTTGCTACTAAGTTTTCTAAGCTGTTAAAGAACCACAGACATTTTAGCCAGGTTAGAAATTTCAGGAAGAGAGCCCCCCCAAAAAAAAGAAAAAGAAAAAAAGAAAGAAGGAAAGAAAGAGAAACTGATTTCACACTTTGCCTTTTTCAATAGGGAATCCCCCAACTGTCCTGATCTACACTCTCTTATTTAGAATCTTCGGTGATTGTCAGGTGATCTTTCACCAAACTGTGGCTTGAATATATGGGTACTAGTGTTCACATCCACTGGTAGACCCTGTCCCAAACTCTCTCATCCATCTTCACAGGGATTCTCCTGACATCCACCTATGGCAACCATTTTCCATGAAGTCCTGCTCTCCCCTCCTTGCTTCCATGACTGATATGTGTGTATCAGTGTAGCTCAGCTGCTAAGTGTGCACCTACTTTGTGCCAGGCGTTGTACTAGGTCTGTTACAAGTCTCAGCATTTTTCATTTTCAATTCTGTGAGAATTCCAGCTCGCCCAAATATCTCAAAACACCCTCACAGTCCCTGTCCTTTCTCTTGTCTTTGGGCCTTCAGCTAACTAATCCCAAGAAGCTTTTAGGGGTCTAAAAGTGAAATGAACTTCCTAAAGCAGAAGCAAGTCTGTTGTTTCCTTGAGTTTTATTCTCTGCCTTTTAATGAATGCCAACTATATGCAAAGTGTGGTGCAAAGAACTTGGGATACAAACATGGATCAGGTGGGCAGCAAAGATGAATTGAGGGCAGGCTGTGTTGGCATGATGCTAATCCAAGTGATAAAATGCTCTGGTAGAAATTTGGATAAATGGCTGCAGGGAGGGCAGCCCAGCCTGGGAAACTAGGGAACTGGAGACTGGGGAGCAGTTTTGCCTGGGGGACTGATCGTGCAGGATTCCTTTGAATTCCAGTCTCCCACTTTCTCCCTTTGTTATTGAGCGCCATCATCTTAAAAATAGGCAATCTTCATATATAAAAATTACATAAGACACTGTAAAAACTCTGCCCCATCTCTCTATCTCCCATTATTTTCATCTCTTAGTTAGAATATGTTCTACAGGATTCCAGGATCCATGTGCAAGTACTTTTCCAAGTTCATCATTTGCATTCTTCCTCTCTGCCCTGTTATCTCCTCCCCCCATGAGAGATTTTAGGGTATTTAGGATATTTTTATTTTATTCATCTTGTTATGAAAAATTCTGAACACTCACTTCAATTCAGTTTTGAGTAAGAACAATAACTTGCACTGAAGTGGGTAGAATTTTGTATCTTCATCCAGAGCCATCCACTTTTCTTAAAAGGCAATAAGGTGCTTATAATAATGAGCAAAACACGTTTAGGCCCTTGTCAGGTAAGGATGGTGGATTTGGAAACAGGACTGGGAGTGGAAGGCATAGGCAAGAGGGCTTTTATGGATAAATTTTAGAAAGAATACATGAATGAATGAAGAACACCTTAGCCCTGATTTAAGAGCAAGCCTTCTCATTTGCTTCCCTCTCAAGATGCCCTTCTGTGGATTTCCCTCTAGCTAGATTATTGCAGTTTTTGAGCATTTTGCTATGAAATCCTCCTATTTTATTGCATCATTATTTTGTTCAGACTACATCATCAGTTAAATAGTTGGGATTGAGATGCATGTGAACACAGTGGTCAGCCTGGTCTGTGCTCAATGAAAAGTCATTGCCTGAGTGTTGGGTAACATGATTGCTATAGGTAGGGAATGGTCTTTCACCAACACCAAAGATTTATTGACTTTTGGACAGGAACAGTCAGCTTTTATATTTTAAGAGAGTAAATTACCTCTTGTTAATTGTGATGCCTTCAAAGGAAATTTTGGATAGGGAACTTCAGCTAGAGCTTCATGCAGTAATATGCAAAAAATGCAGTTGACCAGAAGTTTACAGTTTTGACTAATAGGATTATTAGTCAGTGAGTAATACTTCAAGTTCGCCAAGTCCCAGTTTATAGCAGGACCTTCATAAGTCAGAACTTAGTGTTCCAACAGTCAGAGGCGCTATACTTGCAACTTTAATCTCAGATAGAAAAATATCAACAAACACTACATTTTGGCCAAAAAAGAGAACATAGGGGTATTGATGTTATACCTGGTACTTGTGTTAGATTTGGTTGGCTTTGTAGGGTACAGAATACAGGTGATCTCGGTGGTTGTTGCAATATGTCTGAAAGTAAACATTTTCAAAGAAATCTGAAGAAGCCATGTGGTACTACTAAGTAACGTGGGCCCTGGAGAGTTTGATCAATGAGGATCGGCAATCTTGATGAAATTGTTTATTGTTTGAATAATTTATTGTGCCCAACACATAGACATAATCTACATAGCTACTAAGGCAAAAACAGTGGTCAATTTAAGGAATAAAAGAACACATTCAACCCAAAGTTTGGCACAAAGGTGGAAAAAAAATCCCCAGCTGGTTGATTGACTTCATTGTTTGCATTCCAGCCAGTGGTTTTGGTGTGGTAGACACACATCATGGGTTTCCTGTCTTTAACATGCTAGTTGTTGACCACTACCTTGAGTAAGGAAAGCATGTTGGTCTAAGATGGTAGCCAGAATCCAGCAGGTAGCTCTCATTTCTTTCTACTAAAAACCTCTTTCTTGTTTTTTGTTTTGTTTCTAGGTGTGTGTTTCAGTGATTGCACTATTAATTGTTTTTAATAGTTCTTCTGCAGTTGGTGGCACTTCTGGTGAGAGTAGGGATGTACACAGCCTTTCCTCATTAAGAGATTTCCTGTTATACAATGCATTAAGGTTGTCAGCTTCTACTCCTGTTTCCTTTCATTCTTTCTTTCTTTCCTTTTAAACTTGAGCTTGCTTCACCAGAGGGAGAAAGACTAGCTCAATTGTGTTATCCTGTGAGATTGCTTAAACCATGTTTAGATAAAAAATTACTTTATGCTTTTCTTACTACAGTTCATGATTTCCATTTTGTAAGGCATCTTTTCTAAATTTTGTGCTTTATTATTCTTGTGGTGTTGAGCGAGCAAAAACAAACTCTAGTTCATAATTCATTTTAAAGAACATACCCTTTCTTTCTATTTTCTTGTTAAAACCAAATTGTGTGCAATTTGTAGGAAATTGAAACCACATTTTTCACTTAACTTTCCAAAATTAAAATTTATGGGGAAAAAGAAGCAATAAAACAGTTACAATCTGGTCATCTATAATTATCTATGTGGTTTGAGCAGTTCCACATTTAAAAAAAGTGACACTGAGAACGTATCAAGATTTTACAACCATGGGACATTTCACTTCTCTTTTGCTGCTTTAGAGCCAAGACCTCCACCAAATGCTCAAAGTTACACCGTGAATTTAGAAATTAGATGTATAAAGAGTAACTTTGAAATGCATACAAAACAATGGACCATATCTAAAAATAGTCGTTTTCTGCCCTCAATAATGAAATTTATTACAGTAAAATTTGCTATTATATACTGTTATTTCAAGTGTTGTCTGTGATTGCAGTTGCTTTGACATTCTCTTGTCATGCTTTACCTGGTAGGAAAAAAACCACAGAAGCAGCCAGACACACTGTTTCTGTTTATTGGTTCTACCATTGCTGTCTGGATCTCCACTTCCAGGGCTCCCTCCATAGTTATGGATTCCCTAGGAAAAGGGTCCTTGAGGACAGATGAGTGCTGAGCTGCAACATTTTTCTCAGAATAAGTAGTTGTTTCATTCCCTTGCTCTTTTGATACTGCCATCTCATTGTCTCCATGTTATAACAGTAACAACAAGTTTTAGATTCTAAGAAATTTAACACTTCAACCTTAGTTCTTACTATTTCCCACTGTGGACATATGCTCATATTTGGACAACTTGATGCAGCCCTGGTGAAGTACTTCGTTCATTCATTTTTTCATTCAGCAAACATTTATTGAACACCTGTTTAGTTCTGAGACTTATGGTCAGAGTCTTGTATAGTGCAGCAAACAAAACATTACAGACCATCTTGGCCCACAAGAACTATTTCATCGAACCTTAGCATCCTCATTAACATTTTAGAAATGTATAGATGGACAGATCTTTGGCAAGTACCAAAAAAAAAAAAATTTAAAACCATTAGAGTACTGACTTGAATTCAACTGAAAATTATACTTCTGCCCCGGATGAGCTTATCAAAAAACTTACAAAGGCTCAAATGTTTTACATGTATTTTAACCATATCCATTTCTTCATTTGTAACTTCATTCTGATTAACACAAGTGAGAATTTTATTTATTCCACTTAACAAATTATATTAAGTATTATGTGTCATACTGATCTAAGTGTTTTACAAATATGAATGCATTTAACCTCTATGAGGTAGGTATTTTATCGTCCTGATTTTATAGTTAAAGGAACTGAGGCACGGAGGGATAAAGTCATTTGTCAGAGTTAATCAAGTGGTAAGTGGAGAGGAGGCAGCATTGGACCCAGGGGTTGTGGCTCCAGAACCTATCCCCTTCACTGCTCCATTGTACTGCCTTTAAGAAGAACTTCAATATTTACACCTTTATTAGAAGTGTGACGATCCCTGGATATGCAACAGTTGGACACATCTGGTAGGATTCTGCAGAAAATTTACTCTGCTTGTAAATGGGCAGGTTTTCAAAGAGGAGCCAACACAGAAGCTCCTGGCATGTGAGGGGGTCTCAAATAATTTTGAGCCAGGATGTAGGCTATTTATAGAAAATCTGGAGAATAACAGGACAGAGTAAGAGAAATTAACATCATCCTCTACCCATCACCCAGAGATAACCACTGCTAACATTTTCATTGCTTCTTTCATATTTTTTCAATGCATAACAAATGAATGTAAACATTTTTTCATATTTGTGGTCGTACTATGTATGTGTATACACACACACAGTTTTACATCCTGTTTTTTTTTTATGTAGCCTACTAAGCATTTTCCCACACATTAAAACTTCTTCATAAACATAATGTTAAAAGGCTGCATAATCTCCCACAGTGTGGATTTACTAAATTTATCTATTCCTCTATTGCTGGCTATTTATGTTGTTTTATATATATACTCTTAACATGATACACTTCTTGTTCTTTTTTTGAAGTTTGATGCTTTAAAAAACATTTCTTTTCTGGAAACTAAATATCCTAACCCTTTTTGAATTCTTTAAAAAAAATTGTCCTCAGTGGTTCCTTTTAGTAAAAGGTAGATTTAAAAAATATATATTTCAAATTATTTTGTTTTTATTATTTTAGTATTTGCACTATGAAATAATGCTATGAAATATAGAAAAGTGGAAATAAAATATGTCTGAGCATACAAATGAACTTGCGATTAGCCTAGGAAATTATGTCTAGCCATAAAGTGAGCATATTAAAGCTCTTGTACATATTAATACAATCAGCCATACCTTTTAATGTGTAAGTATTTAATCTATCAGTGTCCTTTCTCTTTTTTATCACCCAGCTGCAAACTGGATTCATTTTGGAATAATTACCTTTGGTACTAAATGTATATTATCTGCTCAGTTAGGAAAGAGATTGGAGGGAATTCAGAAATCAATAGTAATAAAGTAAACAGAGAGAATGGAATCCATTTCCTTTCTTAGAATTTATTTGGATCCACTCTCCTAAAGATGGGGACCCTGTCTAATGGACGTTGGACAGAGGACCACAAATAAACTCCACTGGGACCAGCTCTTCTTTAAGAATTGATCTGATATTTCAGTAAATATCCTCCTGTTGGAATATGAAAATGAAGGTCTTTAATGACCCCAGGAAAGCTTTGGCTTCTGTTTACAAAATTGATTTTGGTTTCTCTTTCAATGTTTATATGTCTACAACTGGGTGTGCCTCCTTTATGCCCAGCCTCTCTCTGGCCTTCATAAAACTATTTTTGACAGAGGATTGATGCTGGAGTCACTGATGTCATGCAAACTACAGTGTCATTGTCCAAAGGGAAATAAATCCAGGGCCCCATACTGCGGACTATGAAAGAAGCTCTCTATAAAGTTTCCGCATTGGTGTCATCATGAGGAAAGAGAATTTAATACTCAGATGTGGGACAAGTCTGTAGCACCTCTCCTTCAGCACAAACGTGAGAGAGTGAGTTTACCTTGCTCAGACCTCTAAATATTCTGGCAGGCTAATGAAACAGAGAATTGGCATGCCCAGCCTCCCTTGTTGACATTCTAAATCCCACAGCCAAGAAAATATTCCTGCCATGTAAAGGAAACTCATAACTGCTGTTATTCAGTGTGTGTTTATCTCCCTCGTATAATGCCGTTGTTTTGTTTTCTCCGAATCCTAAACTGTGGGAGCATATTGACTTATGTCACAACTAATGGCATTACTAGCAGGTGTACTGGACCCCCATGTTCACACTGTTTCCTACTGAGGGTGGTTTTCATTGTACAGTGGTTGGTCTGGGGTTCAAATGACCTGATTTGGTGCCTTCAATACCAAAACGCAACGTCAGGGCTCTGGTGAGTCAAAGATCTCTTTTCTGTGTTCATGGAATTGCAGGTAGAGATGATTTCAGAATCTTGGCCAAGGGAACACAGTCAGATTCTGAATTTATTTCAAAAGCAAAATCAGGCTTGAAAAAATGCCATTGTGTATTTTGGGATCTTCCTGATGGTTTCTAATATTTTCATGACAATGTTTTTAGAAGTTCAGTAGAGCCCAGATCGTTCCCCATGCAATGAGAACTTAAGCATGCTTAAATCTTTTACCAAGTCTAATTATAAATGTTTGTATCATCAGAGTCACAATCTCACACCTGTCTAATTTACACACTCAGTAAGAGATACAGCTGGTGTATTTCTCCCGCAAGAGGCTTGCTGCCCCTGGCATAGAGCGGCTATCCATCTCAGGTCTCTTCCGCAGGGACTTGCCAGCCTGTGGGGAGCAAACTTACAAGAGTCCTTGGGGGCATCCCTCCACCCCTGCTAAAGTCTTTCTGCTTTGGAGAGAGAAAGAAAAGTGGAACTTTCAAATAGGCCCAATATTTCAGGAGAGAAATGTGCAATTGGTTTTTCTACCCCTCTCCCTTCTCATTATACCATCCTTTTACATCCACGAAACTCTGTTTGCAAGTCTTGTCTTCCCTCCATAGGCACATGTGAAGCCTGCTTAACTGGTATTCCGAGGGCAGAATGGCATCATTTGTGATTCCCTTGCAGTCGTCTCAGAGCAGTGACGGGAGGATGTCAGTTCTGCAAGGACAGCATTGCTCGCTGTTCTCCGCTCAGCCCCAAAATGCTCGTTTGCTTGTGAAGACGAGGGCTTAATGTGCTCCCTTCTTCTCTCCTGTCCGCTCCACATTCCTGCTGAATCTCACTGTCCTCTAGGCACAGCCCTGAGAGCCCAGCCTTTCAACAAACCAGAAAGAGGAAGACGTTCTGTGAAAATGGGGCATTAATGGTTTGTGAATCCGAAGATAGTTAACTGATGTGTGCATTCAATTAAGATAAGGGTTTTTTTTTTTTCAGTTAAAAGACTCCCCAGGAAGAGAGGCTTTATTCTCATTTCTGGGGTCTGAGCAGTTAATGAAGGAAGCATATCAGAATTCTACCCATGTTACCCAGAGCTGCCTCAAGATTCCATACAATTTTCAAGTTACTTGATTAAGGAAAACTTGTCAGGTGAGATTAAACAAGGTGGCAGGTGATAATGGAGAAGTGGGTGTCATTTCTCATCTTTCTTATGGGTGACATTGCCACCATACAGCTCACAGAAAATGGTTTTTGGCTTACGCATGATCCAGTTTGGAAAATTTCCCTTTTTAAACTTATGTGTTACTGGAGTCAAGTCTCTATATAGCATGTGTGGATATGTATTTGTATTTTCAAGTTGAAACTGGATAGTTTTTTTTTTTTTCTGGAGACATCTTTTATTGTTTGTTTTCTTTTATGTTGCCTGAAGGGAAATAGAACATCATCTCTCCCAATGTATTAGTTAAACGCTTCTGCAGGGGCAGTCCAGAGTAAAGGGTGAATAAGCAGGTGGGCACTGGAGACAGACGGCCTGAGTATGAATCCTGGTCCTCAGGGACTTCCGTTAGCTGTAAAAACAGTGATGATAACAATACAGACTTCATATGGATGGCTGTGACTTCATGATATATAATATAGTGCTGAGCACAGTCTCTGGTACATTCCAATTGTGCACCAGTTACTGTGGGCTACAATTATCACATTTTCATTACAAGAATTTAGTCCAAGTCAGAGCACATCGTCTTTAATCCCAGGGTTTTTGTTTTGTTTTGTTTTGTTTTTGTTTTTGTTTTTGTTTTTTTGTTTTGCAAAACAGACTTTAGGAGAGATTGGTAATGGCTTAAAAAGAAAATGTGGACACTTCGCTGACATGCTCCATGATACTTTCAGGATCCTGGGAGCCTTCATTGGTCTTCCTTGTAGTTAGTGTTCATTTGATAAAATGGCAGGGCCAACTAGGTTTGAAACAGACTGCAGTTCTAGGAGACGGATCTTGTGATGAAGATGTTGCTGTCTGAAGGGCAGGTTTGATGTCCTTCTCCATAGGTGTGTTTCAGTCACACTTCTTTTCTCTCACCCCAGGTTAACAGCCTCTGTTTTCTCATCTGTGAAATAGGAATATCTTCCTCTTGGGGTGTTGAAGAAAAAAAAAATAAGTTAACAAAAGTAGAATGCCAGCTACCACTTCTCAATATATGATACTTTTTATTTTAAATCAAGCTTACGTGGAGTACTGATGCAGGGGACCTAGGATGGAATGGGTTCCAACATTTGCTTTTTCATTCCGAGTCAACCGTTAACTGGCTGTTTGATCTTGCATTGACCACTTAGGGTCTCCAAGCTTGGGTTGTGTTTGCTGGAAAAGAAGGGATCTTTGCAGCACTAAAGTTCTGAAGTTGATTGAATGGATGTGCCCCTCTCCCAACCGTATCAAGATCAAGTTGTTAATTCCAGAGTTAGAAAGGAGACTTAGAGGAATATATTCTTACTGAAAAGTTGTTTCAGTAGCTTTTGAAAAATGCAATCCAGTATGTTTGATTTTGTTCTTAAAGGGTCACAGTGCCTATTGTCCCAATGTAATCATAAAAATTTTCCATCTGGGAATAGGTCAGTGGTTTATTAAGCTTAGTCTCTGCCCCTGCAGATATGTCCCAACCCTCTGAAAGACCCAGCAAACAATATCTGACACGGTGGCCTCAGGCAAAGTGAATTCCACAGATGGAGTTAAATATGTATTTTCATTTCCTTTAAATTTGCCAGCCTCCAATAGGGGCAGACAGATTGTAGAGAGAGAATATGGAAGGAAGCTCACTTCTTTTTCCTTGTTCCCATTTTTCATTTTAAGAGGCTCCATTATACCCATCAATTTAGAGAGAATTGGTAGATTCAGTTTGGAGAATTTCAGTCTCTACTTCCACTTTGAAAGAAGAGAAGGTCCAGGGGATCAGAGCAGGAATGGTGTTTTGTTGAAACACAAGATGACATTTCTGAAGACTGACAAGCCTGGTGTGGGTCTGTGTCCACTTGAAAAAGTAGACTTGTTACAAGTGGTTTGTGTGGCCATGAGGCCTACTTTGGGGAATGTCTCTGAATTCAGTGATGATTTAGTCTCTGGGCTTAGTCCTTCTTCCTCTCCACCCACAGTCAATTTGCCCTCCAAAAAGCCATCCCCATTCCTAACCAACCATCAGTGTATAGCTTATTTCCATGCAAGTTTCTGCCCTTGAGAATTTAACCTATCAAAGTCACTTCTATTAGTAAAAATTGTCCACTATTGCTCTATCAGCAGACTAATGCTATTCTCCAACAGCATACTGTCATAAAGCCTATTCATGATGCACATATCTTAGAAGAACCATTTGTAGCTCTTAGAAGGGCTAAGCAGAGATATTAACTAAATGTCTTCCCAAGAGCTGGAAATAACCAAAAGCCATACTTGCTAATGGAAACATTAATGATATCCTTAAATATGGACTGTGCCGTACCATCCTTAAGAGTTCTTGGCATAACTTAGAATAAACCTCTCTCCCACCCCCTACACCCACCTGCCCTTGGTATTCCATGTGGATTAGGGAAATCTTCAAGCACTTGGGATGAGAATGTAAAAGATCGCAACCTAAAAGTGGAGGAGTCTGTTTATGTTAGTGGCCCACCAGAGCGCTTGCCCACAGATCATCAGCAATAGCCAGCGTTTCCTTTACCTCCTGGACAGTGTGGTCCATGTTCCAGTTAGACCCCCACTTCCTTCTTTTTCCTCTCCTATTTAGAAAACAAATCCTACCTGCATGGTGATTACTCTCTGATGCAGTTTCTAGATCCCTTCTCTTTGGGACCTAAATTCAAATAAGAATCTGAGAGGCTTTGGGTCAATAATTTGGTGACTGCTCCATTCTCTTTAACTCTTAAGAGTTGACATAGGCTTAAAAAAAAAAAGGAGTTGGCATAGGCTTTTAAACAGAGACTCAGTAAAGATATACAACACAGTCTTCTGCGTACCTGGCTTAGGTGGGTGGGTTCAAGACTTTTCCTTTCTGAGGGTCAGAACCAGTGTCAAATTTATAGCAAACCCACTTATGATGCTTGCTGCTCCCTTTGGTTTTTATCGTCACAGTAGGTTTAACCTGACCAAGAAGTAATTACACCATTATATTTTATGTGGTGCTTTATTACTTGCTTTTCAAAATTGGTTTCCAGCATCTCACGAGCTAATAGCAACAAATGTGTGATTGTACACACTCCGTCGGGAGACATGGGGTTATTGCGGAAGTGGCCACATACCCATTGCCCACACAATAACTGTTACTCCAAAACAAGTGAATTGCTTAACTAAACATTTATTGATTGTAGGTCGTCAGGGACCAATATTAAGACCACCAGCATCCAAGGGAGATTAAATTCTGGTTACATATACAGATATATTTTGTCAATATTTGGGTCAAGGAGGCCCATTCCTCTGTGGTTTACAAGTCCTAATCTAGGGTGGGTTAGAAGCAGTAGAACCTCACTGTGGTGACCAGTGAGTGACCAACTTGGTTCCATCCACTTTTTAAAAGACAGGTGTCAAAATTGGGGGCAGAAAAAAAAATAAGAGCCATGGAAATCCCCTCATCCTCACCCTCCCCCCATACTAACAGGAATTGATCAAATCTGAAGGTGAATTTGGCATCATAACTTTTGCCTCAGGACATCTGGAATTCTACACTATTCTTAGACCTGAGTGGACTCTACTCTGTCTTCTGCCTCTCGTGATTAGCTAAGCTTCATTTGGGCAGATAGGTTTGTCAACAACCCTTACTCTCTTTGTGTGCTCAGATCTTTGTTTGGGGATTGTTGAGAAAACTAGAGCCTCTGGATTAAGGTATCCATGAGTCTCCTGAAGTTGTATTTGCCACCTACACTAATGATCTTGGAATGGTCTACTTTGACAGTTTCTCCTCAGACATCTCCTGGTTGATTACTCAGCTATACTAAATGGTGTGGACAACCCCTTTCACTTTAAGCCCCACATTTGATTTCAGTTCCATTATTCGCTCTTGGTATTCCTTCTACTGTTTTGACCTGCCTTTGTCCTTCTGCCTCTGAATCTTTTTCTAACTATTCCTTAACTGTTAGCGTTTACTGTAGCACTGTGTGTGTCCCTGGTTCTATTCTCACACCAGTAGTTTCAGCTGTTACCTACATCTTGACATTACCTATAACCTCAGCTCCATCCTTGATCTTTTATCTGAGCTTTAGTCCTTTGTTTCCAAATGCCTACTAAAGATTTCTACGTGGATGTCCTATTGGCACCTAAAAAGCATGTTTGAAATTGAACTCATGGTTTTTCCCTTTCATATGTAATTTTCTCCTTGCATTCTTTATCTTGTTGAGTGGCTACTCTAGCCACTCAGATAAATTAGAAATGTCAGTCATTCTCTGTCCTTTATTATTCCTCACGCCTAATATGTTACTGAAGTCATGTGCATTCTATTCTAAAATACCTCTGAAATCTACCTTTTCTGAATGACCACATCATCATTAGGTGGTCATTCATTTTCCATTGGATTATTCCAAAGTACTGACTTTAAATCCATCTTTCACTGGACTCCTATGGTTATGTCTTTGAAATACAGATGCAATTGTGTTACTCTTATGATATGGAAAACCTGAAATATCTCCTTGTTGCCTACCAGATAAAATCTTCTATGGCCCCCAAGGCCAATACTATTACTCACGGTTCCTCAGTACTCTGCTCCCAGTGTATAAGCTATGCTCTCCCAAAACTGGGTTATCCAACCTTATGAGAACACATCGTGTCCTTTTATAGCTCTGTGCCTTTGCTCATGTTGTTCCTTTTGCCTGGGATGCTTTTCCCACTCGTTTTTGTAGAAAAATTCTATTTATCCTTATACATCTGGCTCAAATATGACTTCTTTGGTAAATGTGTCCCTGACTCCACTACAGAGAATTATTTTTTCCTTCTTCTGTGCCGATTACATACAGGCCTGGTTCCCCACTGGATTATGCACTCCTCAAGGGTACATCGTGTTGCCTAGAAGAGTTTTTCCAACGGAATCGTCCCTAGCTGGGGATGCACAGGAAATTTGACCTGCGTTGTAATTCTCTTTCTTTTTATCTTCTTAATCATACAACCTTATATACAGCAAGAATCCAATTTTATTGAATTAAACAATGTAACATATCCCAAGTCTGGGAAAGAATCCCATCTTAATTAGGTGTTTCTTACCTTTTTTTGTTCCCATCTGGTCACAGGATTTATGTTGTTTTAAAACAGTTGTGTCCTATTCCAGGTAGAGCTCTATTTTAGAGTAATATCTGAGAATTAGAGGTGGTGGCAGTCTTTGAACTATAATTTCAAATTAGTATAAGTGGGGGAAGAAAGTTGAACCCCAGGGACAAGTGAAATATACTTGATGTTCTCCTAGAATACTGCATCTTATTTATCACACTGTTTTTGAAGTCTGTTTGTATCTTTTTGCACCCCTAGATTCTGGAGTTCCTTGAGAGTGGGGAATACATAAATAGTCTAATTAATCCTGTGTTCCCCACATCTGCCCCTATTTCTAGTACATGGCACGTATTCTATTAATAGTAATAATAACTGCCTTTGAGTATTTATTATGTGCTTAGCATATGTACAAATAGCACCACATCAAATCTTCCCTTTATAGATAAGGAAGACTTAAAGACAGTAAGTGGCTTTTCTAAAGGGCACATTACTGGTCAGTGAGGTAGCCTGGATGCAAATCTAGCTGTGTTCACTCCAAAAGGGTTGGAACAACGGGAAGAAGAGTGTGCTGTTAGAGAAATGGAAGTCAAATGAAGTCTGGAGTAGGTGACAAAGGTTTCTACGGGATATATGTTAAGACAAAGGAAAGGACTAGAACATATTGCAGATCGGAAGGGATACAGGGAGCAAGAAAAGAATAGGAAAAGTCCTGGAGGCCAAAATTTTAAAGTTCTGGAGGCTTCTTTGTTGTCCTGACTTGTCTGATCTAGCAAAGAGGTTAAGAGCAGGGCTTCGGAGTCAGACTGCCTGGGTTTGAATCCCTGGTTTTTCACTCCTCAGTTCTGTGGACTTGGGCAAGCTCCTTAACTCCTGTGAGTCTCAGTTTCCTTCTCTGTGCAATGGGAATAACGAGTTATTTGCTTCAGGGTTGTGATAAAGATTAGATAGGTTAATCCATGTAAAGTCCTTGGCACTTAGTAAATTCTTAGGAGGTGTTTAGCTGATGTTGCTGTTATAATAATTATTATTAGAAGAAAAGACACACATAGATGGATACAATTGATCCTTTTATCTTAGCATTACAGGGGTGCCATGGGATATTTTAAATTTGAGAGAAACAGGTAACACGAAGTCTGTTGGATACCACACAAATTACTAGTTCAAGATAATACATATCTTAACATTGGATCGCACTGCATTTCTTTTGATGGTGTCGTGGCTTTGCAAAGCTGAGTTACCAGCAACTACTGGGATCAGAAGGAAGTCTCATGTAAACATTAATGCAGAAGAGAAAAGAGGGTGGTAGTATACAATCTTATTCCAAGATTTGAGAGGTTATGCAGTGCTCAACAGGAACGCATGTATCCCATTAGAAAGTAGTTGTGATTATCTTAGAATGAAAGAAAAATATTACTATATTATTTTTTCCTCCAATTTCTTTGTTTTTTGGTTTTTTTTTTCAAATGGCTACTATGTTATTAGGACATAAATATTAGGCTGTTTGGACCTAAGTAGTTAATAAACGGAGCTGTTGGGCATTTCTTTTTGCTTACAGGCACTGTGAAAAGATTGCTGAGCTGCCCAAGGTACTGTAAATGGAGAAAATTTGAACATCTTTGGAGTAGATAATGAATAAAGATACAATGAGAATGTGTGTTAAGGCTAAAAAGAAAAGGGTTCTGACTCCTGTTCAGGTAGAGGAGAATTTCTGGCTGATTCTAAAGCTAATGATACACAGCAATAATAATCGTATAGGTGGCTCAATACTGAAAAGGGTTGACTTCATTTATTTTATATCAAGATGCCATTTAGTTGGAGGTTAGGCTGATAATAATGTCTAGGCTTATCTGCAAAGCCACTGTAGTTCTCTACATAACATACTTGTTAGGAGTGCTCTTTGCCTTATTAAAATATTACCAAATAATTAGTTAATCCTCTAATCCCCAATCCCAGTTACAAGTACTTTCCTGTCTTATTAGTGGAATTAATGGATTATTTGGAGTCATTTTTATCTCACTTTTCTTGGGACTTTTTTCCCCCTCTCAATCTGTCTACAGAGTCCTGCTATAATAACTTCATTATCCAGCTCTTCTGAAACCTGTCTACTGGTTTAGAGGAAACAGCTCTGTGAACAGTGGGAGTAGTTTTTCGAGTTGTCTCATAAAACCGTGATATTAACAATCACAAGTAGGACCTCAGCCCAGAACTCTGTGCTTGGTTAACGCGGGGCTCAGCGAAGGGTTTCTTCGCTTTGGAGTCTGGACTTGGTGCTGTTCCCTGCTGAGAGCCATAAGTTACTGGTAGCTTGTTCTAGGAGAGTAATAAGTATTGTTGTTTAGCAGTTGTGTTGTTGAAATTCAGCTCCGCTGTGTCTGACAGTATTTATCTAAAATACTTTCCCTGGTGCGTGTTCAAGTTCCAGTAAACCGTGTCTTATTGTGCGACCTTTTCATTTTCCAGTGAAAAGGGATCAGCTCGTCAGATAAAAGCTACAAGCCAGAGTACAGGAAAAATGCGTGCTCAGAAAATCCAAGCATGATTGAAAACAAGATGTGTTAAATCAATGCGGTTTATCGCCTGCCTATTCCCGGCAATTGCTGTTCTAAGCTCATTCTGAACACACACTGGATGATAAAAGTACGGTGTCAAGCAGTCGTTGGGGTGGGAACGCAAAGAAACATGTTTATCAGACAGGCTGGGTGATTTTACCCCCTCGATAACAGTTATTGTCAAAATTCTTTGGGAAAAAATCTGAAGAACAATTATAGAAGGAATATTACTCTTGTTATATCAGAATATATGCCAGTGGGGAAGAAAATTATGGATTTATCCTTAAATGCTAAGAAAGACGGACTGTGTTGGCTTTCAACATTTAAACACCGTCATCCATTACACAGTGAAAATCATCCTTCTCTTCTAGTTCAAATGAGCAGATCTGGCTTTGAGACCTAATCATAAATGATGCAATTTTTTTTTTTTAATTCTAAAGTGAAAAAGATGGAAAGGCCAGAAAAAAAAAATCATGAAGATCTTTAAGCTTCTTTTTGCTGGAGGGATTTAATTTTAGTTTTAAACTTGTATCAAATTTGGAAATCTAAATTAAGGCTCCTGAAAGGCCAAGCTGTTCGGATCACATCATATGCAATAACAGGGGCAACTTTTCTCATCAACTTTATGTATGTTCCCCTACTTCCCGCTTTAGATAGAGTGTAACCCTCCAGGGCAAGAAAGGGGTCTGTTTATGAAGAGATGCTCCACTTCTGCCAGTGACTTCTCACCAAGGATCGTCTAGAAAATACCAATCGGTTGTGATAGGAAATAAGTGGGTTTAATGTAGCTCAACAGGGTTCTGTGTTCTCTTTTCCCCCAAAGACAAATCAGCCTTTGAGAGCCCAACTCAGACCTGACAGAAAACAGAGTTTCTTGATCATTTGTGAGGAAAGTTCAAAATACCAGGGTGACCTCCCCCCAAAAGGTCTGTGCTTATTGATGGTGAGCTTTAAGTAAAGAAGGCAGGCTGAGTGGCTTGTTCTCCTGCACGAAGTCAGGAGTCTGGGCACCAGGATTCTTCCTCAGGGTGAGTCTCTGTTTCACAGATACTTAATGAAAAAGAAGCCATTTAATCAATGTGTGAACAGAACTTGTCAATATGTTGCAAATTGGGATTCATCAGTATTAAAATAAAGAGCCCTCCTGGAAGAGTAAGTAAAGCAGTGAGGATTTTGTTCTGATTTATACAAAGCCAGCACGGTCTGTGCCTCAGTTTCTCACCTTAGAATTGAGAGTAATGATTTTTGATATGTGTGTGACAGCATATTGAAGGAATCACTGAGATAATGTCTATTAAGCACTTGATATTACTGGGAAAAGAGTCTTATATGACCTCAGGTATAAATTGACACCTCAACAAGTAATCTTTATGATTGTTAATATTTATTAAAAATCTTCAGAGGTCCTTATAACTTAGAGAATACATGAGTTTTAGGATGCAAAAATCTTAAAAATTAGTTTTAACACATCAAAGTATAAATTGGTATACATTTGGTAAAGGATACTTAGGAAGCATAGGTATCAAAAGACTTGAAATATGCATATTCTTTTATCCAAGAATTTCTCCTGAGTGTTGTTCATTATAGCACTTCTTAAATCTGAAAATTTGGTGGCGGGGGGGAAGCATACATCCTCATTAACAGGGGATTTGTTACAGAAATTATGGCCATCTATATAATGCAGTATGTTACGACCCTTAAAAAGAATGAGGTGGCTATAAATATGTATATAACCTATATTTATATAAAACAGTATTGTGAAAATGTCTGAAAGAAAGCATATATACTAATATAAATAATGATTATATATGAATAGGGGTATTACATGGCTTTTTTCCTCTTTGTGTTTCTTTTGTGTTTTTTTATACAATAAGAATGTATTCATTTTAGATTTAGAGAAACAGTAAAATTGTTTCCATTTTAAAAAACAAAAGCAAGTCACTCTTAACTTTTTTCCTGCTCTTGATTGCTTTTGCTTCTGGAAGCGTTATTAATTTCCAAATGTACATGGGTTCTTTGTATTCCAACTGACAGTCCTCATGGTCTTCCCTCTCTTTCTCCAAGAGCCCCTGTGCTCCAACATCCTGGGCTCCGATCCTCTTTCCAGATCACTTTCTCTCTCCGGTCTGTGCCTTGCATGCTCCCCCGGGCTCCACCCCTTGTAAAGAGGACTTAGTCACACAGGCCACCTGGTACTGCTGACTGCACCTTAGGTAGAGAGAGGTAGTAATTCCTTCACTTGATTTTTGAATCTCAAAGTTGTTGCCACACATCCAGAAGTTTGAAGACTACAAATAAGAAGTCAGGGCACTGTTCAAATCCAGTTTAGAAATTTTCCTTTGGCTTCTTATGTTGGTAAATTCTGCCCATGTTAGCTTCATTCTGGCACCCTTCTGGTTCAGTGACAGCCTTCTGCAGTTCAACGAGCCTCTTCCCAAACCTCTCCTGAGCCTCACTGGCTCCTGAGGCAGGGCCCTGGGGTGTACAAGCATTTCACACTGGAAGCAGGGCTCCACTTGCAAGGGATTTGGTTTTAGGTTTCTAAGGGAATGCATCCCAGAATACCGTTCACGCACTAAACATCTAGGAAGATAATGAAATATCCAAGTGGCTGGAAATGCAACAAATTTCTCCATTAACCATATTTCTGGCTCTTGTTTAGGCTTGTGGTTGATTTTTCGGTTTATATATTTTAAAGTCAGTCTTAAAGATAGGTTTGTGAAGATAACTTGCTGTTTTATTGTTTACCTCTGGTTGTTAATTTAGTGACTGAGGGAAAAATGGGGTCATTATGGAACGAAAAGGCTCGCCTAACACATATGTAATAACTCTCATGCCCAGAATGGATCTGCCTTGAAGGGAAATGCTCCGCTGTTACTCCTTTAGTTCAAATATAGAGTAGTCACCAGGGAAGCTTGGAGACCCAGGTGCTGGTTTTATCATTGCCTCTGCTATGAGGTTTTATTTATTACTTGGCATAGAGTCTAGATATTTGTTTGGACATTAAATGGCAATAGAATATAAATATTACCTTCCTAATATCTGCATTTCTTTTTATTTCCAGTCAAAATGACATCATGTCACACAACCATTAAAAAAAGGAAATTAAAACCCCAGAAATATGTTAAAGCGCTGCAGTGAGTTGCTGAGCTATAAAAACAGGGGAACTCTGCTCGCTAACATTGGAATGGCACCGAAAGCGCTTTTCCTGCGCTATTTGGGAACACAGCTCTCCAGCCCCTCATTTCCATTGTTTCCAGGAATATGTGTTCGAGAAGTTAAAGAGGATGGAGGAGTGATTTCTCTAAAAAGAAACTCTGAAAAGAGAAAAATCCATTTTCATAACTGAGAATGCATCCTTCTTGACTACATGATTTTAATTTGCAAATAAATCCCCTTAAAGAGAATTTCCTTATTTGATGTGTTTGTGAAGTGGATTAAAAAAAAAAAAAAGACTAAAGGCTTGGAAAGGCCACAAATGGCATATATACTTAGCTAGGATTTACGCATTACTAGATGTTTTGAATGGATTTTATACTCTTTTCATTAGTATTAGTGCATAAAATCGCGTCGTATTATTTTAAATGTTCTTTGCATATAGCATGTCATGTTGCATGGACTTTTGGATGCTGCAAACAATAGTTTTGTATAACCAGAAAGCTGTTCTGTCCTGACCAGGACCTCAGTTGAAGCCCAGAAAAGGGCTCTGCCTAGATTGGTGCTGCATAGAAAGTTACTGGTTTCCTTTGGGGGAGTCTGAGATTATGAGATTGAGAAAGTACCCAAAGCCCTGATAAGCAATTCCAACATAAGGCCAGATCTAGGGGTTTGATTTTTTTTTAAGATTTATTTATTTATTTTAGAGAGAGAGAGTGGGCGAGAGCATGCACGGGAGCGTGCCAGGGAGGGGAAAGGAAAGGGATAGAGGGAAGGGGCAGAGAATCTTAAGCAGACACCCGGCTGAGTGCAGAGCCCAACGTGGGGCTCAACCTCAGGGTTCTGAGATCATGACCTGAGCTGAAATCAAGAGTTGGATGCTTAACTGACTGAGCCACCCAGGCACCCCTGATTTTTTTAACCACTTAATTAGCTTTTACTCTTTGAAAAGTAATGAGTTGGATGTCCCTGAAATGCCAATATATCATTTATATATATATGCCCATGCATATATCACCTGCTTTCTACCAACTTCCACTCCCCAGTAACATACAGCTATGAGGGAGAGGACTCTCAGCTGATACATCTGCCCTGCAAGCTTGCTTCCCTGTGTAGAAACATTTGCTCTTGGTTTCTGTGCATTTGTAGGAAAGTTCCAGACTTACTGTAGCATATGTACACAGCTCTGTGGGGTCCAACTGAGCTTACTCAGCTAACATGTATCTATCTCCAAGTTTAAACAGGACAGTGGAAAACATCTTGAATTCAAATGTCTGTGGCTCCTCAATACTCTGATTGCCCTTAAATCCATGTGTCCTATGAAGTGTAGTGTGACCCTAGGGAAGGCTTCCTACAAAATGGGAGCAGAGGTGGTGACCCACCATCTAAGCCTCAGGAAGGCAAGAGGGTACACTTCTGAATGTAAGGAAGCTGCGTTCCAACTCTACAGAGTAATTCATCCCTCTTCTGGGGTTGGATTACATATACCTTTCAGGAAGTTTCTTTTCCAGGGCTTTTGGTGTTGTGACACAAAACAGTTAATTCCTACAAATGCCATCTGGACACATGGTAAGCACTAAAAATGATGATTGAATCAATGGAGAATTTACTATCTTGTGGAATTTTTCAAATGCCTACATGGCTCCCATTCTATTCTGATGATTTAAAAATTGGGCCTTTTTAAATTTGGGATTACAGATTTTTCTAAAGCTCTGAGCTTCCCTTATTGTGCTACTGTCCCTGCCTGGTTTAGGATGACACCCTTTGCAGCCCTTTCCAGACTGTGGCCTAGGTGTTTGGAAGAAGAGTCACATAATGCTCTCTCAACCTTACATTCCTTTTGTAGTTTATAGCTTCATCCGTTTTTTTCTTTTTTCAACCTGAGATGCTCATGCTTCTTTATTTGTGGTTAATTATGCTCAATTAAGTTTTTTTCTTTCTCTACTAGATTCTCGGAATTGTCCCAAGTTTTAAGGGGAAAAATTGATTAGTCCCATTTCTACTGGTGCCCCCTGAGCCCTGTGCTTGAATACAATGAGGTCACTTTGTTGAAGGATTAACTTTATATTACATTCTTGCAGAGTAGACGTATGTCCCTAAGGTACGACTACCCCCACTGATGAAATAAATATACCATTCTTTATGATTCCTCCTCGTTACCCTCTCTGTTGATTTTCAGAGAGTTTATGAATAGTCACATATTTATACAACTGGCCAAAAGTATACTACTTATTTTTCTTATGGTCTGTAATAACCTATGCAAGGTTATTAAAGGGTATACAGACCCCTTTTAAGGCATAGTTTCTTATGTCATTACTTTATACAAGGAGGTCAAATTCCATCTCAGCAACAATCTCTTGCTCTTAACCTTTCCCTCCGATTATAAAAGTAATATATGTTCATTGTGGAAAACTCAGAGAATACACAACACAAAGAAAAGGAAGAAAAGCACTTTAAGATCCACTTTTTTAGAAATAACTACTGTTAAGCAGTTTATACACAGACACTTTTTTATTCTATGTATGTTCATTTTCTAAAAAGTAACCATATTATACATATGTTCTTGTAATCTGCTTGTTAACCTAGCAATATATTATAAGTCAGTAAATATCCGCCCCCCCATGGTATTGCTTTTGAGGACTGCATCATATTCCATTCCATGGGTATGCCATGATTTAACCATCCTGCTCCCTAGACATTTCATCTGTTTTCGGTTTTTTTCTTTTTTGTTTTTTAAGTAACAGTTTTTATCAGATGGACCTTCTCACTCAGGGATCAGTTTTTGTCCTCTAGTCAAAGCAATCAGAGAAACCATCAGACACCTTTGAATTGAAGACAATAAGCTTTGTCTTGCATATTTTTTGTGCTATCTTTGTCTACAGCACTGGACCATGCCGTTGTATTATTCAATACCTGAATTAGGGGCAGGTTAATGTATTTAAAAGTATGAGTGTAGAGCAGATCATAAAGGCATGGGAAATAAATTAAAAGCCTTTGTCTTACTATCTGAAATATTTCCCCTCACATAGTATACTCCCATACAGTGGATGCTTATTTTCCTTTGAATAATGGGTTTAATATATCTAACTCAATTACTCTTTGTGGCAGCAGAATGATTTCTCCTCAGCTCTTTAGCTATTAGTTCCATATAGATATTTGAATTGGTTCTTTTAATTGCAGATAATAGTGTTGGTCATTCTGCTGTGAGTTGGCTGGATGGACAGAGAAACACATCCTCCCCCCATACGTCACACAGTCATTCATTTAACAACCATGGGTTTCTTGACACAGTAGGAATTAATTCAATATGCAAACAATCAAAGGAGCAGGTCAACAATTCAAGTTTTATTGGTGGCTTAGACTGAAAAATAAAACTAAGAATTAGAATTTTCAGGATGCTGAATTATGTCTCCAGATATTAAAATGATACATTTAATTGTCTAAAGCTATTTTTATGGTTAGACATCTTTGATGGCAATTAGTATTATGGGTGGGGGATGGATGTGATACATAACTTAAACTTGGGTGCCCATTCCTGTCCCTTTCATGCATTTCTTGATTAAATACTGTGGGTTTTACGAGTAACAGCTTCCCTGCATAGAGTTCTATGGCTTTTTCTCTACACATCTAATTTGAAAAAAGAATTCTTCTCAAGGGTTTAGAAAGTAATTCATAAAATGGGAGGAATAATAAATATTGTGCCTTAACTCATATACTAGTATAGATAGAGAGATTTGGTACACCTGGGTATAATTTTAGTTAATTTCCACAAGAGACAGGTTGAAAGTTTACTGTTTAGAAGCGGGGGAAGGGGGGACAAGATGTCTAAATCTCATATTTGCAAAAATGATTACATTGTCTTAAATGAAAATGCTACTCTCTTAGCAACTTCAATAAGCATTGCATTTGGGAAAATATCTTTTCAATAAAAAGTTACCTGAAGTTCACTCCAACTTAGAAAATATATAAGTGAGGAAAAAGTACTCACTCTGATTTATGTGTCTTTTGGTGGTGTAATTATTGGCTTTTTACTCACCTGTGTAAAACAATGTACTTTTGTAAATGGATTTCTGGCCACTTTACGCAGCTTTTTTTTTTTTTTTCCATTTTTTTTTTCCTTACATAAAAAGTAAGCACTGTCAATCAAGGAATTTTAAGGTTTATTTCCTCTTTAGAAATGATTGATAGCCTTTTAGATTTACAAGTTGACAAGTTAAAGGGTTCTATTGGTATAATTATGTACTAAATTCACAGTCTTTCAATTTAAATGTCCTTTTAAAACCACAAGATTATCATACCTGTATTTTGAAAAGTGGGCCAGTCAGTTTGGGTTGGTATACAAATTGCTTCCATTAGCCTTGGGACCTATTTGAATTTAATACAGTTTTTTAAAGTTAGTAGTAGTATGAATCTTACTTTTAAAATTTAGGTTAATGGAAATGCATTTTAAGTAAAGCATGTAGCAACTTGTTTTCTAATGTATAGCTAAATGTCAGAACTACAAAGACTTTTTACTCGGTATGGGAGAAAAAATGTGGTTGAAAACATTAGTTACACTAAAAAAGAAAAGAAGAAAAACACCCACTCACCCACCCATCTCTTACTTAAAGGATATTGGGGGATGTGGGTAGAGGACAGAGCTGCCATCTTTTCCTGGTCAGATGAGGAAGGCTGAAGATATTTTGTATCTTGGGAAGAAATTTTGAAAATTATAGACCAGAGTCCACTTCGTATCACATTTAATTTAAGGCTGCTTTGGAAGAGAGTGTAGGCAGTATGGGTACAGTAAGGCCCATTGTCTCCAAATATTATTACAGGTTTGCTCTTCTAGTCTTTTTAAGAATTTTTCTTGGAGACCCAGCTGCTCTAAGCTAGTGCTCCACAGAGGCTGGTCTTCTTCCTGAAATAATATTGATGTTGGTGAATGAGTCTGTCATTTTAGATGTGAGGGTGTTGTATCAAGGGTATTTTCAACACCTATCAACTTGCAGACTCTATCCAAGGGTAGACTCAGCTTTCTATGCCGAGAAGATCCTGTCTCCCTGCCTCTCACCACATTCTTGCGGGCTTAATGGCCATAGAGGCACTGAGATATATCTGCTGAGGTCTACTAGACATTTCTCAGTTAAGCAAGTACTTGTCATTCTCCTGCTGTTTATAATCTATAGACACGCTCAGACAAGCCCTTGAGTGTTTTGACCTGAGCTTCTAACTAGTGAATCCTAAAACTTCACATCAGATGCCATTTTAGTTTCTGTTTTTGATTATGTAAGGAATATAGAATTTGGCCAGAAGAACAGAGTCTGGGGCCTGCTATTAATGTTCTTTTGAGTGAGTCCCTGCCCACCATGGTAAATAGCACAAGTAGATGGTGGAAATGTTCAACAAGGGGATGGTGCATCTGATCATCTCATGCTCGACTTCAAAAGTATAAATTAAAATTTGGACTTCCAGTTATTTCCACACCATCAGTGTTATGGTCTGTTTTATTTCCTGAAATTGTTCTAATCGTGTGACTTCTTCATTGCAGCGCTCAACGAACCCACCATCGATTATGGTTTTCAGAGGTTACAGAAGGTCATTCCTCGGCACCCTGGCGACCCTGAGCGTTTGCCAAAGGTCAGGATACCTCTTTTTTTGGGTTTTAGTCTCTGGATACTTGGGCTTAAGCAATGAGCAGAAAACTTTGCTATTGATAAAAATTAGTTCATAGATTAACAACTCAATATTTGTGTGCTTTGTGTGCGTGGTACTCTAAGGTAAACAATACCAAAAGTAGCAAGCATTTATGTGCCAGGTAGTGTTATACTTATTTTTACATATATTATGTCATTTCTTCCTTTCAAAAACCCTCTAAGGTTGGTACTGTTACCTTTATTTTAGAGAAGAAAATAATCAAGCAAAGACAGGTTAAATCATTTGCCCAAGGTCACATAGCATGTAAATTGCTAAACTGAGCTTCAAACCTATACAGCCTGGCTCCAAAGTCCAGGTTATTAATCACTGCATCACACCAACTCTCAAGAGGAAAAAGAACACTGCCTTTCTACTATGTGAGGATTTATACTTATCCCCGGTGCAGCTAGAGCTCAAAAGAAACATATTGGCAGATCTTGCAACTGGACAAATAAGACAGAGCCTCTTACCACCAGAGACATCCTACTTAACTGGAAATACGGTACAAACACGTGCGAAATTAAACCAAAATTCAGGACAGAGTGATACCCGTCATGCAGCAGTGCGTTGTTAGTTGCCAACACAGAAGGTAGGAAGTTTACATGTATTGACTTCTCTTCTGTACCTGTTGGCAGTGTTGGCAGTGCCCCATCTCTGTGTCCGAGGACCGTGGGCCTTGTGGCAGAGAGCTCATCATACATGACCAATGACAATGGGAAGTGTTAGGTACATTTAAGGTACAACCCAAGTTCTGCGAGGACTCACAGTAGAGAAGAGTTAAATGCCAAAGAAGTTCAAAGTACAGAATTAGTGAGACTACCATTCACCATTTACTGACAGTAAAATGAAGTTTCATTTACTACATAAATGAAAACGATTATAAATTAAATGAGTAGATGAGGGGTGCTCTCCTTGCCAGAGTAAGGCTAGAGATACGTCCTTTCTAAGTCTGTTTCTCTGCATAAAACACTTACAAAAATGAAGTTGGCATTCCTAGCTCAGCAGACTTCTTTGGGGGATCAGTTTATCATCACATCCTCCCTGCGAGCCTGGTGCCCTGGACAGCAGAGCCACCTGTGATAATAGGCCTTTCCCAGGAGAAGGGTGTCCCCCGACCTGACGCAGAGATGAGAGGAGCCAGTAGGGGAGGGGAGGACACTACCTGACCAGAGAGAAGAACTGTGACCAACAAGAGCGGCTCTTCTCTGCCCAGACCTGGGGCTAGAACCACACAGCCTTCAGTCTCAACCTTCAGCTTCCCAGCGCAGCCTTCTGCCCAGTGCTGTTCACCTCAGGAAAAACTCACTGCAGAGGAAGAAATCATATGATGTGTCAGTCTGTTCATATCCTTGTCTTTGAAGTGGGCCTCCATTCTACACATCCTTCTCTTTTACCCTGACTTAATCTTGGGGAGCAATTAAATAATCTAATAGTAATAGTGAACAGCAATCTCTGTCTCGAGTGTAGATGTGCCTTGGAGAGATTTACTTTTAAGTTCCCCTGTCCAGCAAGAGCCTAACTCCCATGCCTTTCCTGTGGGGCTGTAACTGGTCATTTCATAGTGCAGTGATGTAAGTGACACGTGTTCACCCCACGGTCAGTGCCTTAGGTGCCTCAGTGGTGGAAAGAAGGCATGGCCACAATGCCAGATTTTTCTTATTTTCCATTTAGGGACTTTACATTTGGCATTTCATGTCTCTAGAATCTGCTAAAGGGACTTGAGAATCAGATGGGCACGTGTGAGACTCAGAGCAAGGGCACTTACTAGCTGTGTAACTGGTGTCAGAATTACTTTTTTCCCTCCAAGATTCTGTACCTCTCTGTGCCTAAGTTTCCTTCTTTATCAAATGGAGATGGGAATGTTTTCTACCTTTTCTGACCGTTATTTTAAAAACCACTTATTGAGCACTCAACAAAAGGTAGCTACAATTATTTGCCAGTTGAGCGGCGTTGTTGCTTCGGAGGGCTCTTCCGTCCAATCTCTGCAGAGCAGGAAATCTAGTCGTGTGAGCAGTTGCACGGGTGATTTATCTTCTGTGCCTCAGTTTCTTCATCTATAAAGTAGGGACAGTAATCGTGCTGACTTCATGGGGATCACATAAGGATACAAAGAGGTACTCCTGCAGGTGCCCTCCAGCACTGTTCTCTGGCTCACCGTTGCCTCTCAGTAAATATTGATCAAAAAACAGAAGATAAATCTGGCTTAAAGGTTGAGGTCTAAAGAAGTCAGGAAGTACTTTTCTTATTCATAAAGAAGAAAAAGAAACAGGAATATAAGGCTGGGTTTCATGTACTTTTAAAAAGACATTTTTACAGTCGCACATCACATTCAGAAAGGGTGAGCAAACAGCACGGGTACGTGTCACTTCATCCCCGGTGGCCCGATGGTGGAATTCCCAGTCCTCTTTTCCTGGGTTTGGGAGGAGTCATCAGGACACAATGGATTTGTGTGTTAAGGAAACACTCGGCCGCCTGCATCTAGCCACCGGACTGCGCAAGGGCTCTGGCTGGAGCCCACCCCAGGAAGCTCTCTGTGTGACTCAGATCAGAGGGGCTGTCCTCCTGGCTCCGAATGTTAAGGTGGAGTGAGAGTTCAAGAGCAGGGTCAGGAAGTGGCGGATGGAGCCAGCTTGAGGTATTCCTGTGCGCTTGGGAGATTTATACTCCTGCTGTCCATTGTTAGAGGGATAAAAATGGGCTCTGCCTTTCTTAGAATCATGGTCAGTGTTTGTCAAACAGGAGAGTCAGTGAGCCATGGACCACACACCTTAAAAAACAAACTGCACTTTATTAAACCCATGTGTTTGTGAATAGACAAAGCTAGATTCATACAACCACCCACATATTCTGTCAAATGAAACTGCTCCAAAGCCCAAGCAGACGGCTTTCCATAATAATATGCCTTTGTCTACCGGCTCGTGCTTTTTCAAAGAACTTGTGCATGCTTTGTTTTCTTGGAGCCCGTCTTATGAGAGAAGTCGAGAAAGCAGACATCATTCCCATTTACCAAATGAGAAATCAGGAGCAAGCTGGATCCTTCTCTGTAAATCATGCTGTCCCTGAAAGTCACCAATAGTGATAGTGGCCGTATGCACAAATTTCAAATACTGTAATTATCCTAAGCCCGGGTGTGTTCTGGTTTCCTTTTTCATCTGCACAGGGAGAAGGGTGGGCTACAATTTTAAATGGATGCATTCTGTTCTGTTTCATTCGGACTCGCCTCCCTCTCTGGAGCCTGGCAGGAGGGAGAGGAACATGTGATGGACTTTGGGGTGAAGGTTGACTCTGCGGCTAGTGTAGAGGTGAGGGGTTGGGGACTGCGGTCAGTCAGAGACTGTGAGACGCTGGCCTGCATGATGCATTCCAGAAACACTGGGCCTGGAGTTCTCTCTGTTTTGAAGGCCAGAGGTGTCTCCATCCCCTTCCAGTTGACTACAAGTTGTCTTCCCGAGTGGTCAGTCAGCAGGAGCACCGAGGCGGGCAGAGTGGGCAGGGCCTTGCGGCCTTGCGTGTGTTGGCGCTGGGTCCCAGGGCGCAGGTGGTGCTCCGTCACGCCTCTGCTGCGCCCAGCACTGCCTCCTCAAGGTGCTCGAAGAGCACAGAGGCCGAGAGAGTGGGCTCTCCGCCCAGACACACATGGAGCTTGAAAACCAGATCCACCGCTCTGTGCAGTGACGTGGCCTCTCCAGCCTGTTGCTCCTTCTTCATGCCATGGCCCCGCAGTGTTGCTGTTGGGCGTTAGGGAGAGGATGTCGGCAAAGGGGCCTCTCCGGCAGCTAGCCTGACTTCAGCACACGGAGGCTCCAGTCCCTGCAAGGTGGCTGCTCCCCATTCCACAGGACTCAGAGTTCCAGACGGCCGGCGACTTGCCACGACCTCACAGCTAGCCAGTGGGAAAATGAAAATGTGAGTCCTTGGGCTTGACCGCCTCACGGTTACCGCGTGGCTGCATTCCCACTTTGCCTTCAGATCTGGAAAGCCAAATAATCCTGTCTTGAGGTGACTGGCTCCTGTCCCCTGTCCCTCGCCTACACCTCACCCCTATCCTCTTAAACTCTTGGCAGCTTTCTCTCATTGCCCCACTGAGAGGGGCTGGCGTGGGGACCTCCACGGGGCAAATGGTCTTTTCTGTGAGAGCCAGTCCCTCTTTTAGAGAAAAGAAAGCAGTTTGAGAAAAGTAACAAAGGCGGAATTTGTGTATTTTGCTTTATGGAGCTGAAAATATCTGGTAAATTGATCCAGTGGGAGTAATAAATACACATTACTTTATCTTGTTCTTCATGTCCTATACCCCTGAGCCTTGATAGAGCAACACCACTTAATAGACTTAAAAAAGAGTAATTACACTCATTGGCTGTGTGATTTTTCAGCCCTCCCAGCCCTGCCTGACCTTCTAATTTAGCTCACCGTGTCTAACTAATGCATTTATATTCATCTTTTATGAAGCATGTATAGTACAGAATTGACTTTAGAGCCTTTTTCAAGCTGTCCTCCCAGGTCTCCAATCTGGTTAGTAGTAAGGAGGGGGGGTGATCCATCTCTATACGTACACGTGTATAGATAACGCGTACACGTGGCTCACGGCATTTTTTTATCCTTTATGAAACATAATAAAAAGTTTTTATTACATTTTTACTTTAAAGCTTTTATACATTCTAGCATTATTTACAGCTAAACATGCAGGCAAAAGATGCGAGTGTTTTAAAAATGATTACTGTTAATGTTTCTGCTTGTCAGAAGTGCTTAAATTTTCCTGCACTTTGTCTAAAAACTTAGTACTGTTGCCTTTTAAGAACAACACATTTAAAAGATCTTGCAAGTCAGATTTGCAAACACTGCTGACAGTTTGTGATGAATGATATTGCAAAATTTGCAAGATGTTTGTCATTTTGCACAGCCAACATATTAAGGAGCGGATTAAGAAACGCAAAACCCCTATGGAAAACAACCATCCCAAACCAAAACCAAAACAAACCTCAAGCAAACCTTGAACCCAGAGAGCACACACACCAGAATCTCTCACCCGGGTTTTCTCTCCCAACTTCCCACTCAGCCAGTGGAACCCAATTGTTCTCAGTGCATTTTCTCTCACCATATGGTCTCCTCATTACCATACACTAAGAGTCCATATGGGAAACTTGTGAAATGAACTGTATTCATTTTAACTGCCAGATGAGCAGCCTTTTGCTTTGCAAGCTTAGCTTAAGTCATCTGCTGTCTTCATGTTGTTATGGCAACACGGCACCAATAAAAAATTCTAATCTACTGTAAGTGATCACAGTATTTTAAGTGCTTGCCTATAACTGCCCTCAAAGGGGAGGAGGGAAGAAGGGTTATATTCTTCCAAGGAGCAAAGGATTAGTCTCCATTCCAGCAGGTGTCAGTAAAGAAGCTGGTGAGATGGGGAGAGGTGCCAGGGTGGCCCTGTGGTAGACCTGAATCGGAAGGGATGTGGATTGCAGAGGGATGGATGGTAGTGAGGATGGACTAGAGACCCTTTGGGAGGCTCTAGAAAAAAAAAAACAAAAACATCAACTGTCGAAAACCATAGTTCTTCCAGCAGACGTGTTATACTCGGCTGGTGCTGCGCAGCCTGCCACAAATGAAACTCAAGATTCTGGACCACACAGGCAGCCAATCCTTTATGGTCGCTTCTCCTTCACTGGCATGTGAAAAAATCTCAGCCTCCATGAGTCTGTTCTTCCTGTACGTGGGAATTAGTCATTTCCAACACCAGGCTAATTAAGAGTACCTTAAAGTAATGGAAGTAGGCAGCAACATCCTTAAATATAAATCATTTTCACCTCCGCGGGCCACATGATATGTTGCATCTCTGTCGCTCTATCTGTATTGAAAGTGAATGTTTATAGTCTCAGTTCATCAGTTCACATTAGCCTCATGCTGAATATTTAAACACAGAACAATTTGAGCACACCATGAAGGAAGACAGTGACTGCACTTTCATTTGGAACAGCAAGGGCTCATCTAATAATAATTTAGTAAATCAGCCATTTAGTGGCTCGGTTGTGCACTGCATTGTGCCAAATATTATTCAGTTCAACTGTACACTTGCAGAATTGAAATTCAGACTCCAGTCACAGGCACTGTTTTTGCTCAATGGAGAGACAAGACCCCAAATCACCCTCCCTAAAGAGTGTTCGTGTTTAGTGATTTATCATAAATACAGAGCTGGGGCAAAATAAAACTGGAGTCAGCTGTATACAATGTATTCTAATTATGCTTTTATTGTTTTAGTCTTTATGCAAAGACTATCAGTGATTCAGAACCTGCACTTGCATCAGTGAAAATACAAATAAGAAATCCTGGCATAACCACATGGCCTGTTAGCAGAAAAGGGGAGGAGTAAGGGTTTCAGAAAAGGGTAAAGAAAAACCTGTCATCTTTAGCTTCCACACTGTGACACTGGCTACCCTCTCACCTTGATCATTCATTTATTTTGGTCATTTGAGGAAACTCTGTTAGCATTTTATCCAGGAACCAAAATGACTCGACTCTGACAAAAATACAGAAACAAAAGCCAATCATATGGTATATTTAACTCTCAGAAAAAAGCACACTTGAATACAAGAAGGATTTTTGTCTCTGCATTCTCTTGTCAAAAATGCAAACTATGGAATGCAGCCCCTTTTCCTCCTCTTTCCCCTGTATCTGCCAGAAACCTCACAGGCAAATTCCACAACCTGTTTTGATAATGTGCTCAAGTTAGAGGCTTGGTGGCCCCTCTACTTATGCCTCTTGTGTGGGGGGAGTTTAGCCTTGTTCTGTGCACCCCCTGAAGTTGAATATAGAACCGTGTGTGGGGGTTGGGAGTAGGCATTTTTGGGGGGAAGAAGATTGTAGCTTCATTTAAAAAGCCCATGATCCTCACAAGAGCTATAATTTTCCCTTCTTTATTTTACCTTTGACTTGTTTTTTGGTAAGTTATTCCACTCATCATTATTGTATCAGGCCCATTTTAAAGCTGAGGACACTGAGGCTCAGAGAGGCCAAGCTTATGCAGCGGGTCAATGCAGGTTTTCTACCTCACCTGACTTCCTCACTGTTAGTCTGTTCAGAATCTTCCAGTATTTTGCCAATAAGACTGCATCTCAAACAGCACTCAGGGCAGGTAGTGCACATTGACTATAAGAATGCATATGATCTGCCAGAGTTCTCTGGAAAATAAGTGAAGGTTATCAATATTAGTGCTGGCTATGGCTCAGGAAAGCACTAACTACATACGTCTACTGAGCCAGGTGCTAGCATTAACCCTGCTTTACAGATGAGGAAACAGAGGCATGCATTCATAATGCTAGTAAGTGCCAGAGCATGGATTTGAGCCAGCTACATTGGACCCCAGAGCTAGTATCCCTCAGCACTGCCTCCTAGGATTAAGAAAAAGGAGTTTTGAGGAAAAAAAGGCAATTTTGCAATCCAGTCCTAAAAAAATCCTCAAGCTTGGCCAGGGCTGGGGAGTGGAGAAAGAGGGAAATGGTAGCATGGACTGAGGATAGCTCAGAAAGGGCTGAGCCAAGCAAAAGTGGCCGCTGGTGGTACGGATTAAAAACATGCACATACAAACATTGGAGATAATTCTTTTTCTCTTTAGCAGCAGAGTCGCTGTCGTCGGGACTTGTAATGTCAATTACTCTATAGCTGAATTCTGGAACCTCTTTGAGTTCTTTTTTAGCACTGAGCTCTTGATGAGGGTGACCGCGTTTATCCTACTTTACATCACACCCTGTGGGCAGGGGCACTGACTATAATTACTCATTAGTTCAGGGAGAAGTCACAGGAGGAACAAGGGGCTAACTCAGGTGTACCTCCCCACCATCCAAAACCCTCCTCTTAGACTGAAGCCTTTAGAAACAGAGACACTAGGAGGTAGGTCTTCAACCTTACTCACTATTTTCAGCCCTGAGTTACACTTCAATTAAGCATCAGAGTAATAAGAACAGCCCCAGCAGTCTCGAGGCAGTGGATTTTAATTGCAGTTATACTCAGGACCATCTGTAAAGCCTTGGGAATTTACAGATATCATTTGTCTGGAGGTGCATATAATAACTGATGATGTTTGACAATTTAAGAAGCAAAGCAAACTATATTTTTGCCTCCCTTAGATATCCTTAAAGTACAACATAGCTCCAGCCTGCAGGTATCACTTATTCAAGTTTAACTATATGTAGTTGTCCAAAAATATAAATATACACGCATACATTTGCATCCACACGCACCAAACACATAGGCATAGACATACACTTACATAGGTATGGCCGTAAATTTCTCTGTTTACTCAGTGGTCCTTCTACTTTCAAACTAGACATTTATTCTGCTTTGCCCTAGGGAAAGGGAATCCACACCAAAGACAAAGAGAAACAGAAGTAGTTAATTTTTGGCTTTTGTGTTTCTAAGAGCCCAGGCCTTGGCGACTTAAAAGATTTTCAAGGGTAATTTTGACTCTAGGCAGTTTTTGTTTCATGTGCTGACTTTACAACCTATCCCTGAAAAAGGCACCTCTGTCCATAGCCTTCTCTTTAAGCAGAGACTTTTATCCTGATCAGAAAGTCGATTTCCAAGGCCACTCAGCAGGACCTAACCCAGAGCGTCGGTCTTAAACCAGTACAATGAATTGGAATAAGAAGAGCCGGCCAGAGGTTACCAAGTTCAGCTCTGTACCTCCAAGCAGGTCATATTCACAAGGGTGCAGACACCATTTTTCACTGTATTTGTGGCGGGAAGCACCCCAGGCTCCCATTCACCAATTACCATGACACCATTTAGAAGAGAATGCCAGGAGACCAAAAAGAGGGGGGAAAGCCATTGTCATAACTCTTCTCAGGAATACCTGGTTTCACAATTTATACTTAACTGCTGACACTTGAAAAGTCGAACATTTTGGTAAAATGAATCAAGCTGTAATGTTTCTTTTATGAGATCCCCTTGCAGGAAAGGGAGGTTTGGCACCTTGTGGAGACCAAGCTTAGTTATCCATCATAGGAGTCAGCTGTCCTAGCCAGCTTCTCAGAGGTCACGCGATCGAACCGACAGTTCTTACAACTATATTATTGCTTACGGAACAGGAATTGGGGCACCAGATAAAAATTACCTGGTCTAATAGGCAGCGAACAATTTTCACTCAATAAAATTATAAGCCAAATCATTCATTTCATAACACTCTGGCTAATTTATTTGTTGACCTTTTATTATCCATAGCTCTTCAGTGGTATTAACTGCAACTCAGACAAAATCTCTTGTTCATTTCACTTCCATTGATTTTTTTTTTCCATTGAGGCAATAACGGCTGCTTGAAAACAGGCTTTTTCTTTCCACTGTAAAAGTCAATCATGTAAGTTAGTATGTCTTACGTTGATATAGCTGCCTTAGCTTACAACCTACTTTAATTTCATGTGATTCTGAAGTCTTCTATACCATGTTTGCAACAAAGGCACGGCTTTCTGGTGTGCCTCTAGCCACGTGGCATGATGGTACATAATAATATGTTTGAGAAGGAAGAGGGCTCTCATCTAATCTGGACATAAAATCAACTTTAAAATTAGAGAAGGTTCCCAAGCCCCCCCCCCTACATTTTCTTTAGACTGGACTAAAATGACTTTGATGCCTTTTGTATTTATAGCAGTAGAGCCTTTCAGATAATTTAATTCCTTTGTTCTGGAAATTTCTGCACATTTTAATTGTGGCTTGACTTTTATTTTTCTTTAAAGTTTCTGGGCAATGAGTATGTGCTAGAACGTTCGGTAAGCTTCAGCTGAAGCTTCTTATATAATAAAATACTATGAAGTCTTTAGAATGCAAGGTTGTAAAATATAATTGTTACACATTTGGCATTTTATGCCTCCCTTGAAATAACCACTTGCTACCTACACCTCATCTATGCTCCTCCTTTCCATTTCAATTTACTCTAAAGTGGTCCTTAGCCATAATGAGAATGCCCCTTTCAACAGAAACATGTTTAATTATATCCATGCTAAATGTAAGTGACTCTTCTCAGTCATAGGGCTTCTGAGTAAAGAGCGCTTAAAGTGTGACACTGAAGGTTTCTAATGATCTGAGGTCAGCTCTCTTTCAAGAAGTTCATATTACCAGAAAAATGAAAAATCTGAGGAATGTCTCAGAGAATCGGAAACTCAACAGTGCTCAAGTATTATTTTGGTCTGTTTTACTCCTTCCATCCCTGCCCTCATTATATGATTTTTTAGAATGCAAAGTCGCCATTGTGGAATTTTCCATTTGGCTGAATAAACACGAAGGACGTTGGGATATAAAACTACCCTGCACAGAAATCACCTCTCAGTACAACTAGTATTTATTGTTTTGTACATCGAGCTCTGCAGGGAATGGGCTGCAAGGAACTTCCAATCAGTTTTTCAGCTTTCGGGCATTCCGATCAGCCGTGTCACCCAGACTTTCAGAATGAAGCAGGGAAAGAGCTAGAACTTAGAGGCTACTGATCTGGGTATACTGTTCAAAATCTGGACCCTTTGGTAAACTCTGGAGTGAGGAGGCAAATGAAATTCTGATTCCATTGATGTTTATTGCCTCAAAACCAGGAATGATTATGCCACGCCACTCCATTTTATGTTGCTGAGATTTGGACCCCTTGCATCTTGAATCCCCTGATAAAGCCAAGCAGATTGGTGATAAATGGGTGTCAGGCAAATGTGCAGTGACAGAAAGGTATTGTGCTTCTTTCTCAGGAATCGCTCAAGTCAACTTGACTTTGTAGTTTAGCTTCTGTTTTCTTCTACATCCTGCAAAACATTTCCCACTTGAGGGAGCATAAAGCCAAGTACAGATTGTCCTCCCAAATTGCTGAAGTATCCCTGAGCCTCAATTTTATGAGGGAGTCCCCAGAGTCTTCAGAATCTGATTCAGAAATTTGAAATGAATGTTGTGTTAGTAAATGGGTATCCCTCTGGCTTTATGAGTTGGTATATGTGCTCTGAATAAAGGAAAGTTCACGCCAGATCCACTGCTCATCTGGGTTTGAACTAAGAACATTTAATTGGGTTTATAAACGGACTCCATATTGGACAGTTAGACAACCTTCCGTTTCACCCTAGAAGGCTAGATGTGGCCAGTGAATATGAGCTTATTGCCTACACATTTGAGGGCAGACACTGAAGAGAAGATTCGCATGGAAGGGGAATAATCCTCAGAGATTTTACTGTCATGAACCCAAAAGAAAGATGAATTAGCCATAGCTGCATATCAGACATGATATGCCTGGTTCTCAAGACTGTGCAAATACCTAAGTATTTCTAAGTGTCTAAGAGTACAGTTAATAAAAGGCTGATGTACATCAAGACCAACCTCATGTTGCTAGCAGCCTATAACTTGAGATAATGTCTGTACCCAACATGATTCATTATATTAATCACAAAATTAAAATGTAAGCACAAGCCAACAGGAGTAAAAGAGCAAATTCATAAAAGAAAAAAAAAGAGGCATAAGAAACCCCCACAGTGATCAAGACTTGACCTTGGGGAATTTATATATTGGATTAAAAGGTCTGGAGCCAAATGGAACACCAAATTTAAGTCTTCTGCTTTTATAAACCAGGCCAAATATATGCCTTTGTCATTTCGTCATATAAATCAAGCATGTACTTTTAAAAATCAGAAACTATCTTAGAATAAACTTTTCAACAAGAATTTCTCAAGGACTGTGGTCTGCTGGACATTGCACTAGGGGCTTGGAGAAGGTGATCAGATATTCAGGGCCTCAAAGGGCCTACAGATTAGCGGTGCAGAGTGAAGACGAACATTGTTGAAATCAGAGCGAAATGGCCCCCACGGCATCTGTGGCTGTGCTACGCCAGACGGAACCATCAGCACCGTTGTTCAGAGGAGTGAGAGAGATCTGAAGCTGTGGTGAGGGTGGAATTCCTTCTGATGGCACAGTGTGATTCTCAGAGCACGGGCTCTGATGCCTAACACCCGAGATTCAATCCCTGCTCAGCCAGTCGTTGGCTCTGTGGACTCAGGGAAAGTTGGCTCTCCTCTCTGAGTCTTGGTTTCCTCATCTGCCAAAGCAGCACCTTAAGAGGCTCTCTGTGAAGACTGGATGAGTTCATGTTCCACTTTCAATAAATGGCAGTTATTTTTAGCATTAACCAAGCCACCATCACCACCTTCCTTCCCAGGCTTTGGAGGATGAGAAGTCATCGTAAATGGGCACAGACTGAAACCAGTATTCCAAATAAAGAAAAGGTGAAAGGAGTGAGGGACGGGAGACAGGACAGAGCCAACATTTTGCTTCTAGGCTAGGGAGGACTAGCTAGACCAAAATAGAGAGCAGTTCCTCACATCTGTAGGGAGAAGAGACTGGATAAAGAGGGTAGGACCAGATGATGGGGAGAATCTTTTGTAATCCCCATAGAACCCTGTACCTTAATTCTGGGAGGGTAACGTGCCTTGAAAAGTGCTGGAGAGCAATGTCAGTTTGTTGACTACTGGGGCAACAAGAAGCTCAAAACTTATTTGCTAATTGATGGGGTTGCAACATAGGAAGTAAAGGTGAATCTTCCTTCTGTATTTGTAGTCCATTCAGCATCTTTATTATAAAGGCTCTGAAACATAAGTAAAAACCCATAACAATTATGCTTGAACTGTTTCTTGGAATTGGGTTTCCCCAGTGTTTCTGTAGACTCTAAATAGCTTATCCCCTTTTCTCTTTGAAGAACCCTATTCACATTATCATCAACCAATGGTCATAACAGGACAGGGAAAACCATTTTTTTAAAAATTATGTTATGTTAGTCACCATACAGTACATCATTAGTTTTTGATGTAGTGTTCCATGATTCATTGTTTGCCTATAACACCCAGTGCTCCATGCAGTACGTGCCCTCCTTAATACCCATCACTGGGCTAACCCTTCCCCCCCCCACCCCCTCCCCTCTAAAACCTGTGAGAGAAAATAGATCAATGAAAGTTGTTGTTTTTAAGGAGTAAACATTTTTTTGTTTTTAAGAGAGGAGATCCAAGGCCATGAAAAGAAAAATAGTCTGAGTAAGGATGCAGATTGGAAAACAAGCATTAGCTCTATAAGGAGACTCTGGGGATTTTCAATATTTAGGATACTAGCATTTGTCTTCTTTATTCCCTACTGGGATTTTTTTTTAATCCAAGGATAGGATTAATTATCTTAGAAGAATCTAATCTCTACCTTCATCTTTTAAACTGCAAGCAGGGAGATGTTTTAAACATTATGAAAAGAAGAGAAAATCTCTCCTGACAAATAAATGCCTTGAAAAATTGGATATTAGTACTAGTCAAGTGCTCTTTCTTTTCAGAAATATTAAAATTGCATATTAGAATGGAAGGATCCTTATACTATACTCCCTCCTAATGCCACAAAAAATAAGACTTTAGGAACAATTTCAGAGACAAAAGATTATGTGAAACATCCAGTTCTTCCCCTTATGGGAAACTTCTTTCTCTCTCTTTTTTTTAACATCTCAGGCTCAATCATTTCCTAATGTGAAATTACAGATTTTTCAAATTACCATATAAAACTGCGAAAAAATTACACTTGTGACCACAGAAGAGATAGCCTACACTGTCAATTTGATTTTAAAAGGCATACATCTTTTATACTACCTGTCATTTTTATAATGCCTTTTACAAATTTAATCAATACGTTTTAACATTCTATATACTTTAAGTGCAATATACAATAAATATTCAAGTTTCATCTTAAACATGCTTTAGCCTTTAAATTGTTAAAACTGCAGTGCCCTTTCAATCTACTTACATAATGTCATAAAATATACATTTCAAGGTAAATGAAGTCAGCTACTTCAATTTAGTCCCTCAAACTGGTAGTAAATGAGAGGTTAACACTATGGTGCCAAACCCATTATTGAGTAAATTTAGCACCTTGGACAGCTCTGTAAAATCTTTATTGCTTTCCTGACCTGCTCGTCATGTTCTGTCTGTGTGTTCAGTGGCTCTCAGCTCTGATTGAAAGGCAATATATTAGATCCCCAACACAAACACGCTTGGGGGCTAGTTCACTGGGAGCATAATGACATGGAGGTGAGAGCAATTTTCTGGTCACCAAAATCCAAGCACCTTGCAGGTCCATTGCACTAACTCATAGAGGACCCAGAAATTTCCTTTCTCCTTCCCATTTGCAGAAATAACTAATAGAAGCTGAATCACACTGGGATAGCTGAACCAAATGTGGGCTGTCCCTTAAATCCCAAAGTCGATACTGCAGTGAAGGACATTTTAAAATGGGCAAGGTATCATTTAAGGAAATCACTTTCAGGAAAAAAATCCAGATTCACTCTCCACAAGACTGCTGGTCTGAACTGATGCCAGGCTAATGACCCACCTATGGCCATGTGCCTAGTGGGAAAGCATGACCCAGCTCCTTGGATGGAAGAGGGATATAACTTTATGAAGCAAGATTCACATGTTTCATTTTCAAAGGATTAAATGGTGATTAGAACTCTGGGTATTGAATAAGCAGAAAAAGAAACAGTTGGATTGTGTCACTGGAAAACTTTATCATCAAAAATGTATGAGAGTAAAATGTATAGCATACACTGGTAGTTGGAATTTTTTCAGGTTTATGAAAACTTCAAAGATCTTGGAGTTTATTTTGAACTTCTCTCCTCCCTGGTTCTGTGAAATTAATTAAAATAAGCATTGCTCAGAGTCCTCAATGATAGTGTTCCAAGATTAAAATTCACAAGTGCAGTTTTCAACTGCACCTCATCTTGCTTTTGACAAACAGGAGACTTGTTTTATCCCTAAAATGAAAAGAAAGAAAAATATCTTCTCTGCCAAACCCAAACACTCTTATAAATATTTATTTGGAGAAATAAATAAACGTAGACTCAGAGAAGTCAAATCTTAGTAAATAAACTAACTTGATCCTATTTTGTTTTAATCTTTCCTAAGAGCCAGATAAAGCCATGAGGTTTTAGTGAAAGCAGCAAGGGCCGAATTTGATATGGGGGTAGGGTTTAGTGTGGCCATACCATAGTAAATTATTAACTGCTGTGGTCAGACAATACTGCAAACAAAAAGTGGTAAATTATCTTGTAGCTTGCGTTAAAAAAAGAAAAATTATTTCAGATGTATTGATTCAAACTCCATTGATTATATAATGCTTTACACTCCTTATATGAAAAATAACTGAACTGTTTTATAAATGGGGTCTAGCAGCTTAAGGCAAGCATAAATGTTTATTGAGACCTGAAAACCCCTCTATCTCATTTTTGAATTTAGGACATTATATATGTCATAAGTAGTTACTGCAGTATGACAACTATTTTATCTTATATTATAGAAAATTTAAAATTGAAAAATGCTAATATGTATCTAAAAGCTTGTCATTTCAAGAGTTGTTCAAGGATTTTTGAAGAGGCTATGATGACAGCAAAATGAATGTAATTATATCCCTATTTTCTGATCAGCGTCTACAGTATATGAAAATCGAACACCGCTGCTTCTCCATGCAGAAATCTATCATGTAAAATATTTAAACTTCTTTTTGCAACTTTACCCATGGCAAAAAAAAATTGTAAACATATCTTCTTGCAAATCACCTCTGATAATCATGCCACACCTTTATGTTTGCTTCTCTGATAAGCCTCCATTTTACAAGCTTAGCTTCCCTCTTCATCTTCCAATATATATGAATCTGAAGAAAACTAGGGCAGAATGAAGAGGGAACAACTTCTTTTGGTCAAAGAAAAAAATTACCACCACATACACTTTGGTAGAGTGCGCTATTTATTAGAAATAAGCATGCAGGCTAAATGTGGAAGCCCACCTAAATGAAAAGAGGGAGACGTTTTTTTTTTTTTCTTCAACTGGAATGAAAAGCAGAGCATATATCTGGGATGAGAATGAATGAGCAAATGGGGAAAATGACAAACAATACCGGAATAGCAAAGGATTGCTATAAAAGAAACAGACTCTGCCAGTCATGAAAATTGGTGCAGAGAGAGCTTCCGGGGGCAGGAGAATCCTTTTGTCAGAGCCTCTGACAAACAGCGCATTACCTCAGAAATGTGGGTTTACTCCATCACTCCCTTATATCCTGGCTCTGCCACACAACGGAGATAAACAAAAGAAGTTTAATGCTACATGCTTCTAGTAGCCAAAGATTGATTGGAAATCCCTCGAAAATGACCTGTCTGATAAGGTCATGGTTCCTGGAATAAGCAATTAAGTACTAAATAAACACATCTTAGGGATTCATAACATGCACTGAATGACATCGATTGTAGTAATCTAGTAAATGACCTCGTAATTGTATTCAGCAATAAACATATGAGTGCTTTATCGTGCCGATGGCAGACTATTGAGTGATGTATTTTATCTTGCAGTACCAATGATGCTCACCTTTTGACTCAATTAAGTGTGTATGTGAACAGGGATAAATTGGTGATTTAACACCATTCTGGGGTTCCCCGAGCTACTGCCTTTAAAGCAGTGCAGTGTCCAAGTATGGCCAGAGGGAACCGGAACATGATCTTGTGGAAAGATAACAACTGGCTGTCACTCGGAGGATTGCATCTGCTTTTCTCTTGACAGGAAGTCATCCTCAAAAGGGCCGCGGATCTGGTGGAGGCGCTGTATGGGATGCCACACAACAACCAGGTGAGTGGTCCTGGGGCTTGAACCTGTGTGGGCCTCCACGTTCATTTGAAGAGCGCACACCCCTTCTTGTGTCGAAAAATGGTGAAAAATATGACAGCCACTTTCATGAGTTCAGTGTCATCCGGACATAACACGTCAGGCTATTCAGTTCTTTTTTCTTGTTTTGTAAATCTTTTATTACCTTTTGTATAGAATCATTTTCCTTAGGAGAAATGGTACTCCATTTAAAATGAATCTTCTGTGGGAATGTGCTTCATAATTGAGGAAGAGAGTTACTGATGTTTTATTTTATTCCTCTCAGGTTTTCAAGCAAATTTAGGAGGAAAAGGGGGGTTTAATTTTTTTCTCCTAAAACACATAATAAGGCCTGAATATAATTGTCTGCTTCTATTCACGGAGCTACTCCATGTATCCATGTATATGATTCCTATTGCTCTGGAAACTAGGAGTCTGAGCAATCATTCACTCCCTTTTTTATGTGTCACTTGAATCAGTGTCCAGGGGACACAGTTCCACTAATACTCGGGGACACAGGGAGTCATCTGCAAACCGCCCTTAACTTTAGCAGGGGAGATGAGCTGTAGGCTGTGTGTGTGTGTGTGTGTGTGTGTGTGTGTGTGTGTGTGTGTGTAGCACCAGAGATCCTGTGTGTTACTGGCAGCAGAGGGAAACCCCATGACCCTGTCACATGCAGTGGGGTAGTATGGAGGGATGGCTAAGACAATGGCCCTTCAAAGTCAGACAAACAAGGTTATGCAGCCCAGCTCTGTCCTTGAATAGGCGAGTGTCCTTAAGTGAGTGCTTCATGTCTCTCTGTGCCTCAGTTTCCCCATTTGCGATACAGGCCGGATGATGATGAGACTTGTCCTAGGTTTGCTGAGAGGTTGCGGAAGTCAAGGCCCTGAGCACCTTGCCTGGCATAAAACAAACACTAGAATAGATGGTTTTCCTGGGAGTATGACTGGGGGTAGCTAAGGGGCTATTGCTTTTACTTCACAGGAAATTATTCTGAAGAGAGCAGCGGACATTGCAGAGGCCCTGTACAGCGTCCCCCGCAACCACAGCCAGCTCCCCGCCCTCACTAACACCTCCGTCCACGCGGGCATGATGGGCGTGAACTCCTTCAGTGGACAGCTGGCTGTGAACGTCTCCGAGGCGTCGCAGGCCACCAATCAGGGTCAGGAGCCCACCCTCCTCCCTCCCCATTGCCCTGCCCCTTCCCAACCTCAGGCTTCTTCACGCCACCCCCCCCACCACCCCCAGACCCCACCCCTTATTTGGCACGAAACCGTTTTTATTTAAAAACATATTTTTTTTTCCCAATAGGGGAGATTCCTAGTTTGTGTGTATCAAATATTGCTGTAGAATTTGGGTGATAGCTATCACGACTGGCAGTGTGGTATTGGAGGCTAGAAAGGATGCACGCACTTAGCCATCTCTCCATTTGACTTTTCATCATAAACCATGAATGACAGATCGCAAAGAGGCTTGGAATTAAAGTTCTGAGGGGCCAAAGCACATCATCCTCGCCCAGGGAATAAGAACCTGTTAACTCCAGGGTACATCTCTTAGATTGGGATTTATTTCTGCTCCAAAATGATAATTTATAGGCCCTGCATTGCCACTTCTCACGGCCCTGCTAAGTATTTATGATCTCCTAAGAAATGTGTGTTTTGCTCGTTTCCCATTTTAATCACAGAGCTAGCACCACCAACCCACGCACATGAATCACCCAACCCCTTCCCTCCGGGATGCGGCGACAGGGCAAGAACCAGAGACTTTCCTGTCCCCGAGCCTTCCCGGATTGCCACCCTCATCCCCGGCTTTGCCCCCACCCCTCAGGTTTCACCCGCAACTCAAGTAGCGTGTCACCACACGGGTACGTGCCGAGCACCACCCCGCAGCAGACCAACTATAACTCCGTCAGCACAAGCATGAACGGATACGGCACGGCCGCCATGTCCAATTTGGGCGGCTCCCCAACTTTCCTCAACGGCTCAGCTGCCAACTCGCCCTATGCCAGTAAGTAGACCTGTGTGTCCTGCATTTCTGCGTGCTTTTGCTCCAAGAACTGGAGCCCACTGGAGTGGGCTGTGTGGCCCACTGTGCAGGTCTCTTCAGCCTGAGAGCTCCCACCCAGGTGATGCTATGAAAGGCACCATTTGTCTCTGGCAGAAATCTCTGCCTTCCCTTGCTCACCTTCCTCATCCCAGAGTCTCCCTCATTGTCAGAACTTTGTTAAAACCCAAAGCAGCAGTAGGATGTCATCACCAGAACCCAAGCTTCGAGTCAGAGTGGAGATGGGTTTGACCCCTGATTCTATCAGTTACTGACTGGCGGCCCTGTGCAAGTTCTCTCCTCTCCATGCCTCGGTTTGCTCATCTGTAAAATGGGGAGGGAAATCACATACCCCCCCCCCCATACAGCTGTTGTGAGACTTTTATAAAATAATGCATGGAATGAGCTTGTCCTGATGCCTGGCCCACAAGAGGCACAGTCAGGAAATCTAAATCATCACAATGATGGTCTAAGACTTCAGTCTTAGACTGAACACAACAGTCTAAGACTTCACATCTCTCCCTTTAGGAATAGGACTCCTTTTTTTTTTTTTTAATGCTTAGAATTTTTTCCCCTTTGTGCTTGATGTGTACCAGAAAACAAACAATGGCAACAACAAAAACACTTTATTTTTTCCAAAAACCTGGCAAGATGAGAAAACACACATACACAAGAGTTTTTTTTTGTTTTTTTTTGGTTTTTTTTTGGTGCCTTGTCCTCGCCTTAAAGAAGTTTAGCTTCAAGAATTTCCAGTACAACATTTAGATTGCATCTAAAGAACCTCAGGGAACTGGCATCTTTACATATAAACTGTCCTGGGCTGTGTTTCTACAATCTCTCAATCTCCCACTGAGGATCTGTACCTAGATAACCAAGTTTATCTTGGACAGTGTGGGTAACTCTTCCGTTTTGTGAAATGAGGCCGAACTCTTAGACATTTGTGGAATGATAGAAGATGTGTTGTTAAATGAAAGAATACTCATGATTTTTTTTTTTTTTTAAAGAGTCTTGGCTAAAAAAACCTAAAAACCGTGCTGTCTCTGATGGTGGAAATGTGGAGTGTTCTAATCCTTTGAAAGAGGAAAGATCATTCTTGGCCTTTGAGAGAGTTTATTTCTGAAAGTAATACTTAGGGCCTTTTACTTTCTTGGTGAATTTTTATGCTCAGTGTGTGCTAAATTTTATATTTCTACTTTATCTGTTCGGAATCAGCAGCTTTTTGAGCGTTTAAAATGTCCCCAAATAATCTGCATACATTATGTATGCCTGCATTATGTGAATGGGACCAGTTTGAGGATTTTGTTTCATAGAAAGATGGTTTCTCGTAGATCTATCATTTCAGTGTTCTCCCATCTACTCAATCAGAAAATGTTTCAATCATGACCTGAAAATTAAAAGGTGGCATTCTTAATTAAATCAATAAACTAATTGCTATATGGTAGCAATTCAATTTAGGGGCTTGGATAGCTGTCTTCCCAAGCCCATGCAGACACCCAGCAACTTCAGCCTGAGATTGCATCTGTCAGTCTGTGAAACTTCCAACATTTAATTTCCATTAATTGATTTTCTCAGTGCTCACAAATATAGTATTAAATTCTCAAATAGGCTCTCAGATGGGACAGTTTTATCTGCATAAATGCAAATAAAACAATAAACACAAAGCCCAGCTGATTTGAATTTTTGCCTCCATAATATTTAATTATTCATAAACCACTCATGTTGAAAAATTCCGAACAGAATAAAAAATAAAATAAGACATTGCACTGGTGAACACACTTTGTGGTGTGGTGGCTGATAACTAATAATGTTATAACAAATGGAGCTGCTTGACTATATTTCACCCTTTCCTCTGTTAACCACCCCCTCAAACTCCCCACCTCTAAATACACATAATGATCGCATTTGCCAACGAGATTAATTGCCTTCCTCAGTGAACCAGCAGGATTTCAAGTCTACGAATATTTAAAAATCAAACCTCCAGTGCAGGAGTTTTGCAATTTAAATGGGTGTTATTATTGAGCGTATTTTCACATTTACAAATCCTAAGAGATGTATAAAAATGCTGGCCTCATTAAAAGAAAAAGTACAGTGTAGAACATGTTTGTGAAAACTCTGAGGATGGCGGCCCAGTGTTCTGCTCCGTCAAGCATTCAGTGCCTTTGGATTATGTAGTGCTGAGGGCTGATTCCAAGGGGTCATTTCCCTCTGATGGCAGTTGTTGCCTAGACCCATTTGATTCCCACTTCCCTCTTTCCACAGCCAGTAGGCCAAGGGAAGGCCAGCCCCCTACACAGCAATCTAGACTCCGGTGGCCTCATGGGAAAGAGGACTTTTTCCCTGGGGATTGGTTTCTTTTGCAGGGGAGTGTAGTGGAAAAGACACTGGATTTGGGTCTGGTTCCTGGCTTCACCACATTCCGTCTCTGGCCCTTGGGCATGTCACAAAACTATTTTTTGAGTCTCAGCGTGCTCGGCTTGCTCAGATGTAAAAGGGATGTAATAGGCCCCAACTTAAGTTTGCTTTGACAGTGACATAAAATGAAAAGACATGAAGATTCTTGTGAATCATAAAGCAATATGTAATGCTTATTACATCATGGGAAAAAATAATACAGTAGAAGGAAGTACTTAGAATTTGAATTAAATGCTTGAAAATTACTGGGCAGGATCCATACTTTTCCCGAGGAGATGGAGGAAATAGAAGGTGAGTGTATGAACATACTGGTCTTGAGTGGAGAGGGCTCACTGTGTGCAAAATCTCTGTCTCCTGAAGTAACCATGAGATCATTAGTAACTAACGAAATATGGATGGCCAGGCTGAAAGGACCATGGTCAGTAGAGAATGTGTATCTACCAAACTCATGTCTCCAAGCAACTAGGTTCTCTCCCTCCCTGAATTGCCAAAATTCTCCCATCTTTGATAACCCACATCCCCACTACTACTACACTGTGAGTATTTACACAAAGCTCCAGTCCTACTGCTTATGAATTCACAAGCGTTCATGTACAGCTCTGTGGGGATAGAAAGAATTTGTAAATTTGACTTGTAGTTCTGCATTATCCCCAAATATTGCCTGTGGCAGTCTGTTTATCCACCTGGCCTCCTGCCTACCTATATCTGTGTGTGTGAAGCATTCAGGCACAGTCGTATCCTTAGGGAACTCATAGCTTCATGGGGAGAACGGGGGCACATACACACCACCATCTGCCAGTGCTTTCAGTTGGAATCCTGGCATTACCTTCAGCCTACCCTTCTTCCTCACACCTCTCATTCCATCGGTGACCACACTGTCTCAGGCTGGCCTCCTCCTGTGTCTTACATTCTCAGTCCCTTTGCTAGAACCTTAGTTTAGGCCCCACCTGGAATGCTTCCTTTGACACCTCCCCCATGAAGCCTTCCTTGGTTCTCTTCCCTGCCTCTGCAGAGCTGGCCATGCTCACCTTTGTCATTATTTTGTGCTACCCTATCCCTTATAGGAGCACTTTTGTTTCATGGCCTGGGATGCCCCAGTGCCTAGCACACTGCCCAGCATGTAGTAGGCCCACAATAAACACATAAAAGATCACCACCAACAAAAGGTAGCATGTGCCAAGTACCAAGTGATGAAAGCAGCTAAGATCCCAAGAGTTCAGGGAAGGCTCATGCTGGAAGGGTGGCCTGAGCAGGGTGGCTGGGTGAAGGGCAGAGCTGAGCTGTGTCATCTCACATGCCAGGAGAGGTGCTGATTTCTCCTTTCCCATTGCCCCACCCAGTCGTGCCATCCAGCCCCACCATGGCCTCCTCCACAAGCCTCCCCTCCAACTGCAGCAGCTCCTCGGGCATCTTCTCCTTCTCACCAGCCAACATGGTCTCAGCCGTGAAGCAGAAGAGTGCTTTCGCGCCAGTTGTCAGACCCCAGACCTCCCCGCCTCCCACCTGCACCAGCACCAATGGGAACAGCCTGCAAGGTAAGCCCCACCCAGGCCAACAGGATGCCCTGACTTCACCCTCCCAGGGCCTGAAGCAGATGCGTCCCTGCTGCGAGGGATCAACCTTGGGCTGGCCTGCTTCTCTCTGCCCTCCTTTTGTTTGCTCCTTTGTGTTCACTCTCCTTGGCCCTGGCCCCTGGCCCCTGGCCCCACACATCCCTTCTCTGCTGGAGTTGCCTGAGCTGTCCTCTTTCCAACTCCAGCAATTCTGCTCAGGCCCGGGATTTGCTTAAGAATACTATTTCCATTTACTAATATCAGCATTTCTCTTTTCTCCTCTTTCATTCCCTGTGGTCGCCATAATCAGACCAGTCTTTTGTGGACTCTAGCAAGTTCTCCACTGCAGGGTCTCTCCCGGGACTGGCCTTCTCCTGAAGTAGGTCACTCAACCTTCCCTTCCTGTTGCCTGTGTCAGAGTGAACGTGTGTGGGGCTGAGTGCATGAGCCATGGCCTGACCAGAGCCCTGAGGTTAGAGCACTGTAGACCAAAGGCCCAAGACTGACTGCTGGGGACCAGAAACCCCAAATTGTTACTAGAGTATTCTGGTTCATATTAAAATTGTTCCATTTTGGTCTCCATCATGGAGTATGGAAAATAAGAGTCACCAGGAATTGAGGTGACCTCTCTTCTCATTGAGGAAGAAGAACCCCACCCTTTTAAAACGGGGCCGCTGCATCTCACATTTTTCTCATGTGCTGGCACTGTTAACTTGCACAAGCTCATTCATCCCTCATGGCAGGATTGTGTGCTGGGCATTTGAAGCTCCTACTTTACAGATGAGAAAACTCAAGTTTAGAGAGGTTATGAAATCGTTTGACTTCCGGCAGTAGTGTGTGTGGCAGAAGCTGGCTTCAAATTCAGGCTCAAAAATTCATCTCCTCTTTCCATCTCCCAAGCACTATATTACTCAGAGGGGGTAAAAAGGATGCACCCAGGATGCCTAAGGCAACTGGCAGGAAAATAATATCAATAAAATAATCAGCTACCATTTATTTAGCATGGAACCATGTGTCAGGGGCTGTGCTCAGCATTGAGCATGCTTTATCTTACTCAATCCTCACAACTTCCTGGTGAAATATGAGGATATTATGATCTCCATTGTACAGATGATAAAGCTGAAGCTCAAGGAGAGTAAATACCTGCCTATAGGCATAGCACATAAATGGTGGAGATGAATGTAAACCCCACAGGATCTGTGCCCCTAACCCCTAGACTACACAGCTCCCCACAGTGCCTTCCCTCAGTGGTCATCATGCCACCTTCACTGATGGAGGTCAGCCACGGGGGGGCGGGAGGGGTCAGGAGGGTGACATACCCATCTGGCATCTCTCAGCCCTGTCTCTTATGTATATGTATATTATGTATTGTATGTTATGTATATGTATATTATTTATGTTATTTATACAGAGCACATAAGTACTCTGTACTAAATGCTTTACGTGGATATAATCTTGTATTGATTCTTCCAAGGACCCTATGAAATCAGTACTATTCCCTTATATATATGGGTAAATTCAGGTCCAGTTTGCTCAAGGTCACACAGCTAATACTGATAAAGCCAAAATTGAACCCAAACTGTGTGATTCCAGAACCTGAGCTCCTAATCACTGTGACTTCTGACTCCAGACAGGCTCTGCTAAACATTCTTCAGAAACCTTCTGGCAGATCTGCCCAGCACAGCCGGAGTCATGCCCAAAATAACATGCTGGTGGCCCTCCCTTGAACTGCATTGGCAAAGCCATCTTAGAGGGCAGAGGAAAATAATCTGAATTACATTTCAGGCAACATTATTCACAATGGGTCATGCCCACCTCCACACAGGGGAGCCACCCATTCATACACAACTTTTTCCACTGAAAATAATGCTTTGTCACCCTCAGTACACCTCCGACTGGCAAACTAAAGATATAATGCGTAAGTGAATATAACTTATGATGGGTTTAAATAAGGATAACACCTATGGAAATGGAAATCTGCCATTCTTGAGCTGCCTATCACAACCCTCATTAAAACATAGATTTGATATCAAAATAAGATAGAATGGGGTTTGTAATCAGCAGCTGAGAGGTGGTGCTTGAGAAGCAAAGGCCTGCAGCTCTTGGGAGGTCAGCAGCTGGATCCCCAGCCCACAGCGACTGAAGCAGACAGCCCTTCTGCCAGGCCCAGGGTCTCTGCCTGCATGTGTCCCGAGGAGAGATCAGGAAGGGACTGAAAATAGGGACTCAGCCCAGACGGTAGAATGTCCTGGATTTAGGGAACATCTGGGGTGTGTGTGTGTGTGTGTGCACGCGCACACACGCACGCGTGCAAGCACTCTTAAGTAATAATGAAATGGCTTCAAGACAGGGACTCATACAAAATTTGTTCATTTGTCACCCAGGGCATTTCTAACCCAAGTCTGCACAGGTTCCAAAAGTACAGAGGCTGTTCCCCCCTATTCTGATTGGCAGCTGAATCACCACCACTCCATCACATTTCTCACACACAGTTGCACAGTGGGGAGGGTTCAAGGTGAAATTCAGGGACACGCTTTGTGCTGGATTTGCTATTGTGGATGACATTGTCCTTGCCTTCTGTTTGAGCATGTGTCCAGGAGATTCCTTCTGCTAGTTTTTGTTTTTCCAATACCATCATGTACCAAACGGCTCCTGAGGGGTGGCAGGGGAGGAGGTATGAGTAGAGAAATTAAAGTCAAATTAACTGACACCATTTTTCTTGAAGCCGTCCTGTCCGTCTTCCTGCCACCATCACAAGGCAGGGCCCACACACCTGGGACCGCACCTTGGCCCTCCGTACACCATCACTGCTGCCCAGGGTGCACTATACCATTGCTTCTGGGGAGCTCCTGCCTGAGGCTTTGGGGTCTCCCCTGAAGAAAGGGACATTGGGACGATGGGCTCCGAGACCTGCAACTAAAGAATGACCTCCCTTGTCGTTAGTTTTCTAGACTCTGCTTATCTATGGAGAAAGGACGTGGGCGGGTTATAGAATGGCGGGGAGGGTGGGCGGGGGGGGGGACCTCTGCAGTGTTACCGTCTTTCTTCTCCTTTTCATTGTTACAGTGATTTCATTCGGACCCACCTAGTTCAGAACTGTGATCATTAGGACCCGGCAAGTGACAAAGGAAGAGTTGGTTAAGCAAATGGACTGTATAAATAAGACCAGAGGTGACACGTTTAGGCTATTTGAGGGTTTTAAAGACCTATGTACTTCCAACTGCCACACTACGAATTGTATATCATCCTGGGTTTTTTTTTTTTTTAGCCAGCTCCTTAAAGGCCTTTTCCCCAGCAGCCCCGTCTTGGCCTCCTTTAGTGACTGCATGTATGTTTATTACCCCAATGAACACGCATTGCAGTCTCACATGAAGGTGATGACGATGGTCACAGCTACTAACATGGGAGGGCTTGTTCCCAGCCAGGCTTCTGCATTATCTCATTCCCAGCCACCCTTGATGTAGGCTGTTTGTTGTCCCCATTCTACAGATGCAGAAACTGAGCCTTAGAGCCAAGATGGCTCATCCAGAGTTACACATCTAACAAATTGGGAGAGCCTGGGGTTAAAACCCTAGCAGATTGATAGTAAGCCCCTATGCTCTATGGTCATACTATCGTAAAGCCACTGGGTTAGGCCCTGATGGACTACAAAATCCTGGCCTTCAAATCTTTCCCTGTATTAAAGGAAACACAACACCCCAGTAAAGCAGACAGATCTGTCTAGGAGAGGCTGAGTGCGCACCTGTAGAAGTTCAGAGGAGGGAAGGATCAGGGAGAATTCAGAATAGTCTCATGGAGAAGGCTGCCATTGAACTGGACCTTGCATGAAGGGCAAGGAGGATTCAGGCAGAGGGAGAAGGGGAGGGGGCATTGGAAGCAGAGGATTAAAGATAACTGGAGCCAAAGAGTAATGTGCAGTAACCAGCAAGCCACTTGGCGTCCTGGAGCATGGAGGCCCAGGAAGTGGGGATGAAGTTGAACAAGGAAGTCCTTACGTGGAAGTCATAAATTCCATTCTTTCCATATATTTTATAATTTACAATTTCTCCTGCGGTGCCAACTGGCTTTCTCTCCCAGGTGGATAAAACCTTGGACAAATTACCATATGTCTGAGAAATTTTTTTAGGATAAAGCAACTCTTGTCTCAGCACTTCTGGAGTCTCACAAGATATGCTGTTAAAAATTTTTAAATTTTGTGGTTAAACAAATCTAGAAAGTGGGGTGCTTACTGAATCCGTCTTGGAGAGCCCCAATGCACCTAAGTTTATTAAAGCTCTGAGACAGACATCCTGCAGTTCTCTAAATTTATTTGCCCAGAGAACCCTTTTCTGAGTGTTAAGACCAATTAACATCCCATGAAAAACTTTGGAAAATGTGGCTGTATTTTGGATTTAAAGAGAAAATGCAGAGACATCTTCCATTCCCATCTAGGTAAAGTCATTGATAAATCCTGATCCTAACTCCCCAGGTGTGTCTGTTTTCATAAGTCAAAGAACTTGAGTGACCCACTCTGCTCAGCCATTGTCCTGGAGATGTCCTCCCCCTTTTCCAAAGGCTTATGGTCCCTAGAGCATGGATTCTATGCAATTTCAGGCCTCAGAGGTCTTCATTAATCAAGAGAGAGGCAGCCCCAAGGAGGCTGTCAGCATGCCCCACAGTGTAGTGATTTTAAACCCTAACCATGTCTGGGACAGTCCCTGCAATGAAAAATTAAAAACAAAAGACCAGAGTGATTTCACAGAAATTGTACCCACACACTGATTTCTTTTTTCTTTCCTCACCTTGTTGGAGCTCAGGCTGGCTGGCCCCACCTGACTCTAGATATCATGTAGTCCAGCGGTGATCTCGTGGAATTGTCTTTTGCTCTGGGCACATGCTCAATTTGTGCAAGATTCCCCCCCCCCCCCGCCCCCGCGGCGTTCTGGTCCCGATTAGCTCATAATTCTTACACATATGGTGGTTCGAGGAAGACCACATTCCACTCTCTCACTCCAAACTCTCCCAGCTCTGCAAAACTTTTCATTTCGTCTTTGTTCTTATCAAAATGTGAAAACCATAATGCAAAATGCATGGCCTTTCAAACCAATCGTTTTCTGACCTTCTGTCAGAGAGAACGTGATCACCCAGCTGCTGGGGACAATGACAGAGCCACCTCGGTCTTGTGATGTCTTGTGATGTTTGGCATGTGTTGCTCTCTGAGAGTGTTGTGTCCTCATGGAAGTCTTCATGGCCCCCACTTGGGCAAGTCAGTGTGCCAGCGGCATTTCTGGAGCATTCCAAGCCTCAGACACCCATCCCTCTCACCCACATAAGTAATCTTGAGGATTGCAGCACAGACACAAGAAAAACAGCCCCTAAAAACCCAGGAGCTTCCGTGCAATCATGCAGCGGGGGATCACTTTGTCAAAAGGCCTCTTTGGAGGTAGAGCAACTCAGAGGTTGCAAACAGAGATCTTTTCCTAAAATTTATCTCTCAGTAAGTGTTCTGCATCTTGGAGTTTAGGAAATAACAGATGAGACTTAAGGAGCTGTGACCCTGATATTATATGCAGGGTTTGGGGTGTAGGTACAAATGAGATTCCATGGATTCCATGGTTTCCATTAGACTCTAAGAGAAGTCTGAGGGCCAACAAAGGCAAGGTTAGGAAAGTGTGGGCAGACCAAAGGCACCCCCTAGGTGCCCCCAGATATGTCTGTTGGCTTGTTTTTAATTTTAATTATTTGCTACGATGTATAAACTGGGCTCTTCTGTATTTTAAAAAACTCACATCTCCATCTTCTCTTGCAAGAGTTCAGGAGATCTGGTGGTTGTGAGCAGGCATTTCTGTGCAGTAGCTGTGGGGAGCCCACTCTAAAGAAGGCCTGCCATGCCCTTGGCAGAGTCCCTCCATCCCTATTAGTGCATTTTGCTCACTTATGTTCCCAGTCTGGGCTCTCGGGGCGCTGGAGTTTGTGACCCCTATATTCCAGATTAAGAAGCACTGTTAGCTATGGACGGGCACACCAGTTAGCTTTGCTTTGTAACTTTTAATGGGGCCCTAGTGGAGGTTTAATCTAATTAATCTAGCACATTATTCAGGTACAAAACATGGCTAGATTTTTTTTTCCCCCTCTGGCCATTCAGAATTAAAAAAACAACCCTGATGTTTTCAGGGTCCAATTACTAAATGTTGGCTGATCCCACTGACCAAATTAGCAGGAAGTTTGTCAGTTCTGTGCTTTGCGTCCTACCGACGCTGCCTAAGCCGCCTGGCTGTACCGTAGGGGGCTGCCCTTTAATGCCAGGCGCACAAAGTGGATTTGGGTGGAGAGCAAAACTAGGACTTGGTTCTCTTGCCAGAGGTTTAGAACCCCCACAGAAAGGCCTGTCTTTAATAAGGGTGCCTGGACCCACCTCCAGCCTAGATGAAAGATCTTTAGGGAGGCAGAGCCATGCTGAGCTGTCACCGTGCAGAGACCCCCTGCCCCCTTGCCTTTGGAGCTGCAGCATCTTGAATTCTCATGTTAAGGCTTGGGTTAAAAATCTGGGCTCCCTGTTTCCGTCAGATCTAGGGCTCACTTGAATCTTAGGGGGACTGCTTTTCCAACTGATCCCAATCTTTGGGGGTTTAAGTTGGTCTGCATTTGGCAAGAGACACTTCCTGTTTCTAAGAAAAATGGCTTATGAGGGCTTACGAAAAAGACTCCAGGAGTTTTTGGACTGCAAAACGGCTCTTGCAAAACAACATTTGGATGATTTACGTGTACATGAATCAGAAACATGTGGATTAAATTTCCCTGTGAATACAGATGGGTTTAAAAATTAACGGAAAAAGTGTTTGGCAAAATACATTTTTTAATTGAATTTAAAATGTCGGGGGTGGGGGAGGGGAAACCGGAGGGGTGCGGAGGCTGCAGGGCTTTAGAGCCTCACCTAGCCTCCCTGTGTCTGCAGCAGGATTTGTGGCAGTTGGGGTTCACATAAAAACAGGCACATTCTTCCGGACATGAGAGTTGGGATACAAAGAGTGCCACTTTCTAGTATCAGTCATCGCTGACAAGAACATCAATTTAAAGTTAGAATTGCCAATGAGAAGAAAGCAATGACTTTCTCTCTCCTCTTTGGAAGCAAAGATGGCTGCCTCTTGCTTCTGATGGACGCATCGCTCTTCCCCCAACATATTTCAAAGTTGCCAGACTGTTTTAACTTTCTTACAGACATCCTTCCATTGCTCATGCTCATCATGTGAAGTATGCTGTGTGAGGTGGTGCCTATTTGATATAAGAGGAAACACAGCCCAGAGAGGTCAAACCATTAGCATGAGGTCACACAGCTAGTTTAGCAGCAGAAGGGATGGATTAAAAGTAACAGCAGCTAACCTCTATGAGGCCTTTACTAGGGAGATGACAGTGGGCCAAGCACTTCACATATGTTATTTTATTTAAATCTCCAACAACCCTAAAAATGTCACTGTCCTTACAAATACCCTTAACTACATTTTCTAGCTGAGGAGGCAGAGGTTCAAGGAAACAAATAACTACCTTGGGGGTGGGGGGCGGAGGAGGAAGGGCATCCTACTTAGAAAGCAGGAAAGCCTGAGGCGGAAGGCTGGCCTAGCGGATTCCCTGCTTTTCTAAATACCACTGTGTGCTGCCTGCTAACTCTGAACACTTTGAAAGAGTTTTTTGATTACCCCAGGATCTTACCCCAGCTTTCCTAGGCTATAATTTTCTAGGAACGTGGTCAGACCATTCCAGAACCTTGAGTGAAGCCATAGTATAGGAGACACGCTGCAGTTTCATGCAAACCTGCCTTGCCCTCCTCCACCATGCTTTTCTCCCAGCTTCATTTCCCTGGGGAACAAGGCCCTCGGTGGCTGGCATTTCCTTTTCCCAGGCACGGACCACTGAAATGAAGGCATTCACCTTGCTGCTCTAGTACCCTGTCTTCGTGCATACACAAGAGCACAGAGCCATGGGTTTTTTTGCCAGAACTTGCTGGCAGTTGGGATGAACTGGGTTTTTTTTTTTCCCTTGTATTACGGAAGTGAAGGGGAGGGGGGAAAAGAGTGACAAATTGAAAATTTTCACTATTTTGTAAGGTTTGGGGCTGCAACTTTCCCAGCAGTATTCAAACTATGCAACTTTCCAGTTACGTTTCAAAATTGAAATCAGACTTGGAGGATGTTTAGCCTCTTCTGTTCTGTTAAAGACACATACACAGGCTGATATATTACCATTCTTAATAAAGTACATGTATATTTTATAACAAACCCTCATTCCAGGAAAGATGAGAGCACATTTGTGACTAATATTCAACCAACATAGTGGTGTGTGGGTGTTTTTTCCCATTTTTTTTCCCCTCAGTGAGAAATTTGGATGCAAAACCATTGACTTTTGTCTTCTCTTTCCACAGCGATATCTGGCATGATTGTTCCTCCCATGTGAAAGAATTGCCTTGAAGAATTTTATTAATGAAGAGGTTGGATTCTGCTACAGAGAGTAATCTGATACAAGTCCCCGAGTGGAACTTTTAACTCAGGCCTTTTTAAGAGGAATCACGATAACTGCAGATTTTTAAACAAACAATATCACCGACCTTGCAAATACTGAAATTGGAAGGGATCTGCAAGTGCAGAGTGTTGGTTAAAAGTTGTACCTCCCAAGTATTTGGGGGATATATTTATTCTGTGTTGATAAAAGCAAATCCACTTTTTCTTTTTCTTTCTTTTTTTTTTAAGCTTAACTCTGCAATCATTTGTCTTTTATAAACCGTAAAGCTGTATACAAGGGACACTATAAATAAGACGCCATGTTTTAATTTATGATGTTTTTAAAGCTGTGTAAAGGGAGAATGAAGTGGTGATATTTACAAAAAAGTCAAAAAAGAAAAAAAAAGAAAAAAAAAGCTTGTATGGGACAGAATAGGAATGCCAGTTAGATTTTTTAGAAAACTAAGGGTCGGCTTTTGCGCCTTAAAGCATATCAAATGGTAGTTAGCTCAGACAGTGCATTTTCAATATCTAACTTAACATGCCATCCCTTAGCAGTGCAAGCTTATTTATCTCTTTTGTATTGTTGTCTTAAGTAACTGTGTAAATAAATGCAGCCTGGAAAGTTAAAAAGTGATGTAAGTGATCACACTTTTTCCCTTCTACTCAAAAATCCAGTGCCTCTAGACAGATTGTTAAAACTGCATATTTAAACCTGTTATCATTCTCCCTTTCACTTGTGTCAACTTCTTCTGAAGCCGATGGCCTCTCGAGAGCCTGATGGCAAACATACTGTGTGAGAATCTCCTATGAGACTTCATGGAACAGGGTCCAGGCACAGAATTCCACATTATGCTCTCCAGTTATCAAGCCAAAATCCCACTTTCACGCCGCCATTTGCAAGTTTAAAGTTTACTCATCCTAAATGTTGACTTCAGAACCAATCCTCCAAAAGCTGACAAAAGCAACATGGCAGGTGTTACAGATTTCCCACTTGAGATAACGCGCCTCTATCGGTGACCCTTACCATTTGTAACATAGATTAGAGCGACAGGTTAAGTGCTTTGGAATTAAGAGTAAAAGGAAAACTGGGAGAAAGGAGAAGAAGGTTGAGAGCTCCAAAACATAGCTTTTTGTTCTATGGAAGTTTTGCTCTCATCATCTGGGACATGTTCTTAAAAGTAAGAATAAATAGCAAAGATGCAGCAAAGCTCTGAGGATGCATTTGCCTGATATTTTTTCCTTTGCTGTTGTGTTTTTGTATGTAGTTATAAATACTGTAGATTTTTTGTGATTTTTGCCAAAGTCGTTGTTCTATTTATACATTTTAATGTCTTAAGACAGTTTTTCAATATCACAAAAAGATTTTACTGCATATTTTGCAAAGAAAAAAAAAGCTCACTACCTTTAGCTTGCACATACTTGCAAAGTTAATTAAAAGGCTTTTTGTTTTAAAGGGATTTTGTAAAATATCCATATAAATAATGTATTTATCTTTGGAATTTGTACATTGCTTTCCCCTTCTTCCTTTTCCTCCCACTCCCAGTTTATTTTATTGTGTATGTTTGCTATGTGAAAAGTGCGTATTTGTTTGGTCACCTACAGTTGTATTAGCAGTTTCAATGTGATTTTTAAACATTTCATTTATAGTTATTTTTAGTTTTGTTTTAAACCATGCTTCAATTTTTTTTATTTCCACCCAAAAGCCATTGTCTATTTTTGTATTATTTGTAAGTTAAGAAGTTTTTTCCAATATATGGCAAAAAAAATAGTAGCATATTATTCTTGTAGCATTTAGTTCTGTAGATTAAAAAAAATGTATCCTTTGCTTTGGAAGCTTACAAAAAGAAAAAAAAAAAACCCTAATGCTGTTTTACTCTATTAATATGCATGGAATCTCTCCCTTTGGAGTGACGCATTTTGTGCATTAAATTCGGGGGAGAAACTTCATAGAAATCAATGAACATACTTTCTTTCTTAAGTCTGCTTGTATATTTCCTGTCTTTCACATAAATATAAACCAGCAGATTGGATGCCTTAACAATGCAAATCATATTCATTTCACTTGTACATTGTAACTGTGCACCAGAACTGTCAGTCATCACTAACGTTCTAAGAAAAAAAGAAAAAGAAAAAAGAAAAAAAAAAAAACAAAGAAATGGAAAAGCACAAAAGAACTGTTTTGTTACCTTAAGACAATGTAACTTTTTCTAGTAGAGCAAGAAATTTACAACAATGCTGCAACTGTGCATGCCCCCATATGGATTTTGCAATGGTTTTCACTAGACTGTCAGAGTGCGATTTTTATGGGTTGGGGCGGGTGCGGGAGGGGAGTCGTGGGAGGGAAGGGAGGGGAGGAAAGCTGATTTTTCAAGGTGAGAAATAATAATAATGATGATTAATAATAATAAAAAAACTGGAAAATGTAAGCAAGGTGGACGCATTGCTTCTCGGTACTCAGAAAGTTTGTCTGAATTCGTGTGGTAAGTGCTGGCCTGAAGATGTATACAATTTAAAGCCATATTTTGTCTGGTGAGCCCCTTAACTGTTTGTGAAGGAATGGTCAGCCGGCAAGGTGTCCGGCTCAGACCCTGACAACAAACGCCACCCATCTGTCAGCCATGTGTAGTGGTTAGAACTTTTCTGGAAAGTCCAAAGAGCCTTTAAAATGTGTATAATTTGTGTTCTGTCGCCTCTATTTATATTGATTAGATGAAAAGATGTTCTGGCCCTCTGACCCTCTTTCTTCTACACAAAATTTCTACAAATAAAAAATGTTCCCCTAAATACAGAATATGGCTTTAAGAAGAATATGAAACAGAGAATTAAGATTTCAGTTTTGGGGGAAAAATACAGCTTCTGGATGACTGGATTGCCTGACATGCCCTGGCCTCACATTGTACTAGGATGCAGCTTAACGAAGTCATCTCTGAATCTACTAACCTTTCACCTTCTTATCAAACTTTTTGAATAGACACACACTGTACAGTTCAATTGTTAGAGAACCTAACTACTGTAGAGATTGTTATAATTTTTTTTTTTGCAAAAATTCAAGCTGTAAAAACTTTTCAACTTTCACAATATTTAATTAAAGTTACTTCCTGTCTGTGATGGCAGCTTCTAGTTGTGTATTCATTTCAGTATTTCAGATGAGCCAAAGTCCAACATATGTAGAAGGTCTGTGTTTGCAATTACTCAGACCAGTGTTGACACCCAGAGAAAAGAAATCTGGGTAGTCCTGGGACACCCACTCTCTTTCTTTGTAAATCCTTGGGGATTTGCCAATCTGGGATGCAAATTGCACACGCACAGCGTACTGCTGCCCTCTGCCGGCAGCAGATGGATGCGCACCTGCGCACCCTGGCCCACAGAGGAGCCAAGAGCCCCAATCATTTCACCAGCCAAGCAGTGCGATCCCCTGGCGGTGACTGAATTGTGAGTCCAGGATCTGGCCATTCTAGAATTCCATCCTCTGTGCTACAAGTCTGAACCAAGCTCTTCACATACAGCTGCTAATTAGTCCCAGTGAGCCTTATGGTCAATTAGTTATGTGCCCTGGCTCATTGATGAGGAGGCATGTGTGAACTCAGAACCTTCCATGATCTATAGTTTTAGATCCCTGGTGGATAAGACACTCTCTCTGTTGGATAAAACCAACTTTATCTGGAGTCAAATATTCCACAGACACCCAGTAGGCACCTTCTCTTGTAAAATGATTTCACTTTAAGTTCCATCATCATCGTAAGTCTTTCCAATTGTTCCTTCAATGCTTCCCCAGCTTTTGCAATTATTGGACATGGTAAAGTTAACAATGCTCGTAAAATGCCTCAAAAACTTAGCAAATAGGCCAGAGACCACAGAAACTTGATGACCAGAACTAACAGGGCATCACACAGCCACCATGTTGATCATTTGTGGTGGCCATTGTTGATACATTTCGGCTCTGGAATAGAGCTCAATCTGAAGTAATGAGAGAGTGTCATGAATAAGTTAATAAGTAGAGAAACTCTCATCATTTTCTTAAGAAGGGAGTCTATGTTCATTAATCTGGTCATTCAACGTACTTTTTTGGAATTCTGTGGTAGATACAGGTCCCTGTATTAGATGCAGAAAATTAAAAAAATGAACAAGAGACCCTGCCCTCGGGATGCTCACAGTCTCTGACTAGACAAATCCATACTCAAATCAAAGCAGTTTAGGAAGTTTAGAGGGACACATGCATGTCACAGCGCTCCACAGAATAAAGCAGACATCTACACCTCTCCACACAGGCCTCCACTTTCCTTAAGGCCTATTTCTTGGAAGTATTTGTTCGTTCATTCATTCACATACACTTTGAAGGTTTACTGAGCACCCGGGGCCAGGGGAGGTGCGGTAGATTCCACAGTGAGCGCCGGGACCCTGGGCCTGCCCTCATGGGGCTTAGAGTTGAGTGGGGCAAGCCGATGTGAAGCAACCACGGAAGTAAATACTAACAACCCCACAGTGGCAATGAGGAAAAGTCTAGACTGCTCTGAAAGCATATTGCAGTGGGATCTGACTTAACCTGAAGGGCTGGGGAAGGTTTCCAGAGAAAGTGACATTTGAGCGGAGATGTGAAGGATTCTGTAACCAAGTGGGGTGGGCACCTTAGGCAGCGGGGATGAAGGCAGGTGTAAGGATCTGAGCTTTGGGGGTGGATACCTGCGTTCAGAAACAGAAAGGCCGTGTGAGGGGAGCATGTGGTTGTGCAAGGTGGCACCGTGGAACGTGGGAGATTCAATTCAGAAGACAGCCCGAGCACCTACTGTGCGCTTGGCACTGCACTAGATGCTAGGATGCATAGGCAAACCAGTCATAATTCCTGCCCATCGGGCCTACGTCTCGGCTCAGCATGGCACGTACATTCACAGCCTTGTATTTGTCCACAGGAGCTATGCTGATAAAGCCCAAAGGGGTGAGCTGGGGTGAGAACAGACAAGGGCGCACCTCGTTTGTTCTAGGCAGTTGTTCCCATGTGGGAATTTGGGCCCAGTGATGCCCGTCCTTCATTTTTCAAGAATGCTATATATATTATTGGATTTGTGTGTGTGAGTGTAAAATTTTCATTTTTGTAAATGTTGTCCTCTAATCCAAAAATAGTGTTTTAAAAACACTGCATTGGGCAAACAAAATCCATGAGCCTCTAGAATGTCAGTTTGGGGCTTCTGGCCAAAAGACAAGTTACTAAAGGAGATGTTTACACAGCCTGATTTGAGGGTCAGAGTGATCTGCCCTCTCCATGGAGATCAAGGAACACTGCAAAGCGGGAATGCCTGAGTGGTGTGAATAGGAACTCTCCAAGCAGATAAGGGAAAGCAGGGCATGGAAGGCCATGGTCAATGCCTTTGGAGCTGGCTATATGAGAAAAAAGTACCTAAGGTCAATGGAAAGGAATGGGAATATGGGAAAATGGAATAAGTAATTGTGAAAAAAATCCCTATACTCTACAGTGGCCACATTCAATGTAAAAATGTATATACATCATTTTTTTTTTTCAATCTCCTTTTGCCTTGCCGAAAGACCCTCATGAGTGAATTCAGTTTTAGGTAGACTTCCAGAGAAGTAAAGTCTTGCCAACACACCATGCTCAGGGCTATGCTTGCCCTTTCCATCACTCACATTCTCAAGAATGTGGCTCCTGGCATTATTACACTCTCTCTCCAAAGTTATCAATTTCTCCTTCCTCAGTAGTACTTTCTTAGCAACCTACAATATGATCACATTTTAAAGGAAAGAAAAAAACTACTGGACCTCACTGTGGTTTCAATCTGCCGTCTGTCCTCTCCCCCTGTATAACAAGTCCCCTCACGGGAGTCCTCCGAGTCTATTGTCTGTCCTTCTTCATCTCTATTCTCTTGTTATCCACATGACAACAGACGTTTACTGTAACTGCGAGGAGTGTGGGGTCGTAGACACTGTAAACAAGGGATCAAGCGTATATTTTAGAAGTAGTATTTTCGTTGCCATATAGAGAAAAGAATTGAAGAAAGGTAGCAGGGAAATGGACAAGACCTATCAGGCCAGTGCAATGGTCCAGGTAAACAAATGAATAGCTTGGCCTAGGGGGGTGAAAGGAAGAAGATAGATAGGGTTAGAAGTATTTAGCATTGTGATCATAGTCAACAATCACGTATCATATGCTTCAAAGTTGCTAAGAGAGTAGATTTTATTTGTTCTCATCACAAAATGAAAGGGTAATTATGAGACACAATGGAGGTGTTAGCTAACATGCTGGTAGTAATCATATTGCAATAGATAAATGTAGTAAACGAACCCATTGCACATTGTGAAATTTAAACTTACACAACGTTACATGTCAAGTATACTCAATCATTTAAAAAAAATAGAGAAGGACTTAGGGAGAGAGAACCACCAGGGCTTGGCAACTGATGCAACGTGGGAATTGAGGGAGAGGAAGAAGTCAAAATCAAACTCTGTTTTCTGACCAGGGCAACTACTATTAAAGACATGGTTGTTTCAGGTGGTTTCTTGGCTATGAGGCTGCAGGGTTGTGTCGTGAAATCCCTTTCTCCTGTTCCCTCTGCTTTCCTTCCCTCTCCCAAGTATGATCTTCTCCAGAGGCTTCTATATTTATATTAGGAATGAAATTCAGTTTCCGGAACTGGAAATATTTTGTTACTTTTTTTTTTTTTTTTAACTTAAGCATCAAGCAGTTTTATCTCTTCTCTCTGGAGAGTTACGCTGCAGTGGGACTGATTTTTATCTACTTGGCATACTTTTTTCCCACTGGTTGTAGAATTTCCACATTCTATATTAAGAATGAAAGTTCCAAACCCTGGAATGAACCCGAGGCCTGAGGTCGGCTTTCTGCAGGAAATACCCTGCACAGGGAATTAGGCTCTAAGGAGAATCTAGTACTCCAGAAAGGAGTTGACAAAATGTCAACAAAAAGGAGGGAGTCCCATTGAAGTTCATTTGCTCAATAGCACAGATCTGGGTGGGATTCTGGCAAGGACAGTAGCGGCCATTAAATGAAGGGAATGCAAGGGGAAGGGAATTAGACCCAGGCAATAGCCTTGGCTTTCTCTAACACATTTGTTTAGTCAAGATATTCTTACTGAGGGCCTTCTTTCTGTCAGGGGCTGTGCAAAGGGTTGGGGCATGACTGTGTCTTCCATAGACACATTTCCTTCTTCCATTACTATGGATCAATCACATATACATATAATTTCACATTGTGATAAATGTTACTGTAACCCTAATATATCTGAGAGAGCATTTGGCTCTATCTCTGCACACATTCAGAGCTACTTCAACACCCAAATTTAGGTAGAAAGAAATTGGATTTTTTTAAACTTACTTTACTTAAATTCAACTAGCCAACATATAGTACATCATTAGTTTTAGATGTAGTGTTCAGTGATTCATCAGTTGCATGTAACTCCCAGTGCGCATCACATCACGTGCCCTCCTCAATGCCCATCACCCAGTGACCCCCCGTCCCCCGCCCACAACCCTCAGTTTGTTCCCTAGAGTTAAGAGTCTCTTATGGTTTGTCTCCCTCTCTGATATCATCTTATTTAATTTTCCCCTTCTTTCTCTATGATCCTCTGTTTTGTTTCTTAAATTCCACATGGATTTTTTTTTAATTTAAATCTTTAAAAGCCATTAAAAAAAATCATCTAAATGTAAAGTCCACGGTAACACCTACTAAAATTCTCTTCCCTCTACTATCCTTTTCCTTACTCCTCTACCGGTTTCCTCAATCCATATGACAAAAAACCTCTTCTGAGTTTGCATGGTTTTTCTTTTTTCCTCCTCTCTTTCCCCATCTGTCTCATTGCATTGTTTTCAATGAAGTCTTTTTCCCCTGCAAGAAAATCTTTCCTCTTCAGTGAAGCTGGGAAAAGGGTAGATATTGGGCTAGCCAGATATAATTCCCTTTGGCAGGCTGTGGGAGGGGAGAGTCCATAAATACTTCCTTGTGAGTGTTCGACCTGATATATTCTGGGGAGCAAGAATAGAAAGCCAGGAGCACATACAGCAAGATGCAGCCTTCTCATGCTTGAGAGCAGTTCTGATGGGGCAGGAGTTAGCAAGGGAGAGCTGGGAGTGGAATGGAGAGGGCATTCTAAATGGAGGTGACAGACCACCACGGAGCGGAGGACTAATGCATTCAATTCTTCCCCTCAGAATGCTCCTCCTTCTCAGTTTCTCTCTTCCTCCTGTCATTTCCTTTTTTATGTTCCAACATTGTTTCCTTCATCTCTGTCTATGCAACACTCCTCCTCAGTGCTTGGTTCCCGGATCGCTCTTCAAGCACAGCCATCAAAGGTCGCTCTATCCGAGCGACCTCCGGATAGACCTCTCCCCTTTGCCCTGACTCCTGCCTGCCCTATGAGTTTCTTGCATGGACTTCTAGGGACATGGTTGGCTTCTCTTCAATCCAGCAGCTGCTACCAGATGAAAGATTAGAGATCCCCAAGATTGCCCTTTATGATTCCAAGATTAATATTCCTACCCCACCCCTGATGCCCTAGAAACACCCACAGCCCAAAGTGTTCAACTGAAAAAGGCCCAAATTTTCCCACAAGCACAGAATATTATGACTCACCCTCATGTCCAGGAAGATGCCAATTTGCTTAATTACATTTAAGGTGAACCTAGAAGAGAGGATAAAAATTAACAGGGAAATAGTATTAATGGCAGTTGGCATTCCCTTGTTGGGGACCTACTTTTATAGGACGTGATATTCTAGTAACTTTATAGAAATTTGTTTGTTAAATTCTCAGTGATCATGTAATATTTTAATTGAGTTATCCTCAATTAAAAATGAATTGCTCACCAACTTTGTATGAGGACAGAGGTCCCCACTGGACCCTGAAGGCCATTTGTTTAAGACATATATGGACTTAACAGTCGGTAGATCTATGGAATGTATTAACCCAATAACCAGTATATACTGAAAATGACTTCAAAAAAATCACTCACATTCTCTAATCCTCAGTTTCTCATCCATTAAAAAGAAGTAAAAATAGGAGTATTTATCTTAAAAGATATCTAACAAGATGATGTTAATAAAATAAGCCACATAATGAGTTATTATTCAGTGCCTGGCACATATTAACTAGTCTGTCAGTATTAGCAATTGTGATTCTGGGGTGTGCATGTATATGTGTGTTGATAGAGATATACATACATGGATATATCACACTACCTTTAACTGACCTCAAAATTATAGACATTAGGTTCTTATTTCTTGATACTATATGCAACATTATGATGGACATCCTTGTCTTAAAAAAAATAAAATTCTTGCAAGTCTTTCTCACTTCTCACAAGCTCACTATATAGTATCCCTGGCATCCACAGGGTCACCCTCAAAGAAAGGATTCCTCCTTTAACAAAAGAAAATGTTTCCAACAGCTCCCGTATCAAACCAAAAGATGATGTGTGACTGATGTTTGTCCTAAGCACGATCAAAACAAGAGCTATCCCCCAAATCATTTCTCCTCATTATACTTTAGTACCAGGAAAGGTACCAGTGAGCTCCACACAGGAAAGAAGAACAATTATTCTGAATATCGCCCCATGTCTAAGGAAGCAAACTCTGGCAAGAAATCTGCAGGGTAAGGGTTTGGCACCGCTGCTCCAGATGGGAGAGGATAAAGGTGAACTGTGGGTAACATAGGCACACAAGGAACAAGAGTAGAGAAATATTTCTTCTATGTTGGCGTCCATAAATCATTGCTTGTTGGGGGATCCTGTTATGCTCCTTCATATTTAAGAAAATTGAACTGCTACTTGTTTAGGTGAAATGTGATTAGGTGAAATTTTGATATGGTTAACAAAGTTACAGAATGAAATCTTAGGTGCTTATTTGCAGTCAGAACAAGAAAACTCTTGAAATCACTTATCCCTTCTTTACTCACTCACTCAAAAATCTAAGTGGCTAGGGCGCCTCGGTGGCTCAGATGGTTGAGCGTCTGCCTTCGGCTCAGGTCATGATCCCAGGGTCCTGGGATCGAGTCCCGCATCGGGCTCCCTGCTCCTTGGGAGCCTGCTTCTCCCTCTGCCCCCCGCTCTGTCTCTCATAAATAAATAAATAAAATCTTTAAAAAAAAATCTAAGTGGTTAGTATGTGTCAGTCACTATCCTCAGAACTCCGTATAAGAGGCGCTGGACAATAATTCAGCATAAAAACAAAAGAAAATTAATAAACAAGCATTTGATTACATGTTCAGAAGAGCCCCATGAGAAAATTGGCAGGGTCTTGTATACCTCCTCATCGTACTGATGTTGAGCAGGGCCATGTAGCTTACTGTGGTCCATGGAACACAAGCTGACATGAGAAAGGCAGAGGCCATAGATGTGACTGTGATGTTTCCCGTGGTTCTCACACTCCCGAGATCCGCTATTAGAAAGAGGTCCTCCAGGAAGCTGTGGAAGCTCCAGCCTGGGTCCGAAGTGTCCACCAGTCCGCACTGACTAAAGCTGAACTACCCTGCCCCTCAGCCTGAAGCAGCGTCACCAGCCACCCTAACAATATCATCTGTCCCTCACAGTTGCTACCTGCGAATCTGCAAGCAAGAGAATTAATACTTGTGGTGGCTGTAAGCCCGTGAGCTTTGGGGCAATTTGTTATGCAGTATTAATTGTAGCAATAGCCGACTGACCCAGAAATAGAAACCTAGAAGAGGGTACAATTGTAAGAAAAATCTGAAAAAAATATTTTCAAACTCAGTGGTAGGTGTTTAGGAAACAATAGGAGATCAGGAGAATCATGACCTATGTTACGCAATGGTGAAACACTGAGTAAAACATGCAATTAAAGTAGTTCCTACGGTAATCTAGAAAGGCAGATATGCACTTCTTGAACTCAGGGTGTGCACAAGGAGATACAGATATGGAATGGTAAAAGCCTGAATCGGCTGTAGGTAGCCACATTTGATAAGGTGCCACACAAAAGAGATGCGCTCAGAAAAGAATGGTCTGGTTTGCAAACACAACTGAGAGAAATAGAACTCAGAAAACTGGGGATATGCTGTGTAGAAAATGATACTGTTTTTCATCTCTGTACTCCATCCAGTAAAATATCCTCAAAGTAAAATAAAGCCTGAAGGAAAAGACCAAGAACATGGCCATTAAGATAAAGTCCAGGAGCATCGTCTAACTCAAGAGTGTGGCCATCACAAGCTTTGTTAAGACCTCTGAAAAGATTAAGTAGATCCTTTTAGCTGCACAAAGTGCTCCTAGAAAGATCATACAGAAGTGTGAGGTGCCCAAATTAAGAACCACAATTAACTCTAGAGAGAATGGCATTTTTGAAAAGAATTACAAGTATGGCTTCAGTGCATGGAATTTACTGGAATTAAATACATAACCAACCCACTCAGTTTTTGAGACAGTTGTATTGGCAATCATGCAGCCATGCTGGACTAGAAGAGATTGTGGCTGTTAGAGATTTAAAAAGACATCTGACTTACTGAAATTTCTCTAGGCAAGAAGCAGACTGAGAATGTTGCTTAGTTACTGAAAGGGAGAAATCCTTGCCTTGCCCTTTTAGAAATGACTAAAGAGTAAAAAGAAAAGTTCCCCAGAAAGCAGAGCCAGAAGTTGTAGAAAACAATCCTCCAAGAATCTACTTCAAGGAGGCAGAATGTGGATGGAGTAAAGTTTCCCAACCCATTGGTGTTGGGTTGGCCATGTGACGTGCTTCGACCAGCTGGGTGTTAATGGATATGATGTGAGTGGAGGCCAAGTGGCTTGCTCAGGATGACTTGGGTCTGGCAGCATTATTGTGGCAATGGCTGACATAGCAACTCCTGTTCTTGGATAGAACTTGGACCATATGAACCTAATTGACCTTGAATACACAATGAAAGCAGATCCTTTTAGTCATCTTCCCTGACACCACCACCACTCACTATTTTTTTATTTTAGAGAGGGAGGGAGGGAGAGAGAGGGGCAGGAGGGCAGAGGGAGAGGAAGAGAGAGAATCCCAAGCAGGTTCCACACTCAGTGCAGAGTCCAACTCAGGGCTGGATCTCATGACCCTGAGATCATGACCTGAGCTGACACCAAGAGTTGGACACTTAGCCGACTGAGCCACGCGGGTGCCCCTAATTTCTTCATAGCCCTTTTCTCTTTCTGGAGTTATCTCATTTACATATTTCTTTGTGAATATTTTTATTTACTGCCATATCTGAGTGCTTAGAACTGTTCTTGGCTCATAGCAATAATGAAGAGACGTGCTTTGACTTAAAGTTCCTTTCTCCCTCAAAGATACTTTCATTCTCACAAGCTTAGATTCATTTGAGATATTATTTATATTTAAGGAGTAAAAGGAAACCATTAAATGGTTGACTGAGAAATTTATCGAGCTGCTTCCAAGAGACTCAGGTAGACATTGCTGACAAATATTGGGGAGCCCTCAGAAGACAGTTCTCAAATAACTCTCTTTCCACTAGTGAGCGCCTGTGGACTGGAACATAACAGAGTTCTGTTTGCTTCATTGTGCCCAGGATGCCATGTGTCAACTTGTAATAGTTGGTTCACCTTTACCTTTCCATGAAGCCCGTTATATTTTAAACAATACCCATCAGATCTCGTAAGGCTTGATATTTATTTTATTTCAACTATCACTCTTCTTTGTCAAGTGTAGTCTCACGCACAGCAGGTGAACCTTAATGGTTTAAGGAATAAATAGAAAACTGACGGACTCACACCCATTAGCTAATGGATTACTAAGCAAAGGGGACTACATTCCACCCCAGTGCACTTAGCCCAGGGTTGCTGGGAATTTTAAAGACTCCAGGCTAATGCTTCATGGGCCCAGGGGATAGGCGCTCAAACTCAAATATGGCTCCTTTGATAGACAGGTGAATGAATGTGGCTATCATTATGTAATCACACAACTTAGGAGTTATTTATTATCGAATGCACAACACATTCTAGGAACATAGTGGAGGCCCTTGGCTTGCCACCTTGGTACGTTCGTCGGCTATCACCTGGCAGACAGAAGGACCCTGATGGGACAACTCAGCCAGCTTGCCTGTACTGACTCCTTCAGTGTGCCAATATTTCACGGGAAAATATGTAAGGAAAAGCAGGCTATTTTAAAACACATCTCTTTGAAGTAAAGGTGCGTGACATTCTCTTATCTGGAATGCTCCACATCTTTGTAAATTAGCCACCTTGCATGTTGTTCCGAGACCTTCTTTCCATAGACTTTAGTCAGTTGTCTCAGATATATGTGCCTCATTAGCATCCAAGCAATGCAATCACTTTTTTATCCCGAATCTCATGATTTTATTGGGCTATTAAGAGCTTGATTTGTGGGCAGTGGGAACAGCCAGAGAACTCATACCATTGATCACGCTATCCAGGAGGGGTCCCGAAGAATGAAGAAACCAGCTGGTACAGTCCCAGCAGCACGGGGGTTGGGGGTGGGGCCAGCCGGCACAGTGACAAGCCCGCCTTCCGAGGGGCAGTTCACACATGGCCCGCAGCAGCTGCGGCGGCCCATGTCATTGCCCCAGAACACCTTCAGCGGTGGATTAGGGGGTGGGAAGGAAGGGACTGAAAATTCCCTGCTTCCAAAGGAGGTTCTCCCAGGAGAGACCATGGACTCTGAGAAACAAACTGAGGGTTCTAGAGGGGAGGGGGGTGGGGGGATGTGTTAGCCCGGTGTTGGGTATTAAAGCGGGCACCTACTGAATGGAGCACTGGGTGTTATACACAAACAATGAATCATGGAACATTATATCAAAAACTAATGATGTAATGTATGGTGACTAACATAACATAATAAAATAAAATAAAAAAACAAAACAAAACAAAAAAAACAAAGGAGGTTCTTGACCTGCTCAGGGTTTCAGGAAAAGGGACCAAAAAAACATAGTAAGAGACCACTAAGCTATTTCCTACCAGTCTATCTCAGAAAAATCAGTAGCTAATGATCAACCTCTTGATCTTTGCTCTGATTAAAGGCCAAAGAATCACAAGCCGGTAGGAGCAGAAGGGATGAACTTAGAGATTATTTTTCTAGTGCTGCCACTTACAAGATGAGAAGAGACTCAGACAGGGGCAGCGTTGTGTCTAATGTCACAGAACAAGGGCAGCGCCAGCACTAGAGTCCCCATCTCCACCCCTACTGTAAGAGCTGTTGTTCTCATTCCCTTTCTGTGCTCCCCTAGTGGCTGGGGCAATGGAAACAAAGATTTCTCAAGGGAATTTTTTTTTTAAGATTTTATTTATTTATTTGACAAAGAAAGAGAGAGAACAAGCAGGGAGTGTAGGAGAAGCAGGCTCTCTGCTGAGCAGGGAGCCCGATGTGGGGCTCGATCCCGGGACCCTGAGATCATGACCTGAGCTGAAGGCAGATGCTTAAATGACTGACCCACCCAGGCATCCCCAGTCAAGGGGATTTTTAAAGCTGAAGAGTTGAATAAAAAGGCAAATGCCTCCTTCTTATTGGAAGGTTCTTGTAAAATAATATCCAAGAAGTAGTAAAGCATGTCCTTTTTAGAAAGTCCACATAATTTCTAACTTTTGAAGTCAATTTAATGATCCACCCAGTAATATATGGACAGAATTCTCTTCAAGGATCAGGAGAAATTAATTAGCAAACAGACAAATCCAAGACAATTCCTCTCTGCACTCCTCTCTTCTGATGAGCTGAGCTGTCCTGGAGAAGTCAGAAAGTTCAGAAATGCGTGCAGCTCTGCAGGCACGAGGTGATACCCCCCCACCCCGACTGCGTTTCTGCATCTCTTCATATCCTGCTCCCCATTAGCAGCAAGTGTGGTCTCCCTAAGTCACAAATCAGATCTGAAAACCTTTCAATAGCTTCCCACCACTTAGAATGAGACACCATCCTCTTCTCAAGGCCACAAAGGCCTTGCTTCTCTCTGCAAGCCCATCTTGCGCCCCCTCCCGTTGGCCCGCTCCGTCCCAGGGATAAGCCAGGCTCTTGCCCACAACAGGACCTTGGCACTTGCTCTTTCCTCCACCTACAAGGATTTCTTTTCTTTGCATGTCTCTTACCTTCTTATCCTTTAGGTCTTGGCTCACATGTCACTTTCCCAAATGCACAATTTGAATCTCACACATCCCAACCCTTTCCCAATCCAGTCATGCCCTACCCCAAAGTCCTGTGTTTCTTTGTTCTAGTACCAAACCCAAACTCTGCTTATTTTCTATTTTCTTATCGTACCTCCCATATGAATGTAGGTAATACAAGGGCAGAAGCTACGTCTACACTGCTCACTATCGCTTCTTCAGCACATGTTATGGTGCCTGGTACCACGTAAGTGTTAGGAAGTATTTGGGGAGGCATAGAAAAAGATCCTACCCTGGGAACAGAGAAGAACAGGGGTTATAATTTCTATTTTGCATAGAGAAACTGAGGCCCAGCACTTGCCCAAGTGGATCAAGAGCTGTAACTTTCCCCAGGACTTGCTGCTCCGGGCTAATGACTAGCAGGGGTTTACAGAGGCTTCCCTCTAAAGCAGAGATGCTGGAATGGGCTGCTGTGGAGCTCAAGAAGTAAGGCAGAGCTCCCCCAAAGCTTGCCAGAGACTTCTCGAGGCTCTGACCAGCTGGTGACTCCTCCAAGGCCACTGAGCTGGTAGGTAAGGGCCGCACTGGCTCTGATTCCGAAGCTCATGTTTTTAATCACAGGGATAATTCACAGATTATAAGTGGCCATGTGAGTGACCTAAAGGACTTGAAAAGAACTGTTTAGTAAGAAGATCCTAGTCACCATTAACTATGTACACTGTTGTCATTGACTCTTGATGGAAAATGAGCCAAACAGTCTCGAAGCAAAGGGCAGCTTCGTTAAACCGGCCGTCTAATACGAACACAGAACAAGTGAGGAGCGTTGGTTTAACAGTAGCCATACATGTTTCTTTTTCTTTCGGACGACCCCTGCTGCATATCATTCTCCACATTGGTCCAGGTCACAAATTCATAAAATGGTTGTGACAGGACACAAAGAAACAAATGTTTCTCTCAGGCTTTTGTGTTCCACAAGCCCTCAGGTAAACAAAGGTGGTAGTCATTCACAAAATGTTTGGGAAAGGTCTCATGCATAGTCCAAGGAGTCTTCTGAGAATTGGGCTCCCCCTGGAGACCTGAGAGTTCTTCTGGACTTGGAGAAGGGGGGAGGTGGGGGGTTCCTGATGAGGCAGAAGTGTGGGGGTCCTGGAGGAGGGCTCTGTCCTCTGCTTCATCGGGGGTGTCCCAAGGCCCCTGGAAGGGAATGGCCAGTGTGGAACGAGGCAGACGGGGCTGGCCAGCCTCCCTGGGAATTCTGCGCAGTGGGAAACCTGGTCACAGAACAGCCCTCTGCCCTCAGGTGGCATGGAGCAGCCACGGGGATGCCAGGGCTGACAGATGAGCCAGAAATAAGCACGCCTCAGCAGCAATCAGCCAGCACTGCAACCGAGGGCGCCCAGGCCACAGCAGCTCAGAAAAGATGCTGACAAGATCAGAGAGCCGACCTCCCAAAGGTCTGGGAACCCCACTGACGGCCCAGATCTGAAACTCCCCCTCGGGCAGGAGAGACTGAGGAAGCCCCAACTCCATGGAGATTCGGTTTCTGCCTCAACAGTGGAATGGGATTTGAAAGCAAAACTCAGTTTAGGAGAAGGGCAATTTGCATTTCTTGCACCCCCGAGAGTAGGACTTCAAGCTGCCTCTGCGCTGCCATTTCCACAGGGGGCCTGAGGTTATTTCCATCGTGAGGCTTGGCTACTAAACCCTCACTCTGAATGCCATCGTCCACTGGGCAGGAAGGGAAACACTGGCCTCCTCCCCCAGCCCTGCAGGTTCATGGGGGCACAGTCTCCAGACCAATCTACATTAAGAAGCTCCAGGCCCCTGACTTGGGAGCCCCCAGGCCCCCCCATCCAGTTGCGGCCTGAGCACCCTCAGAAGCTGGGGCGCCGTCGGCCAGCCCGCCATCCAATTTCAACTGAGTTTCAAGTTGATTTGGGGAGAAAATTTATACAGCTTACAGGCTTAAAGCGTTTGCTTCATCCCAGAGGACAGGCAGACGAGGGGAAGGGAGCAGAACGGCTAACATTATCGAGAGGAGAGGGAAGCAAGGCGTCCCCAGGAGACCAGGAGGAATGAGCCCCGGAGATGCAAAGAGGGCAGATGACAATTGTCAGATGAGTTTCATCACTCGGCTTTGCCTCTACCTGCTCCCAACTTCTCTGAACAATTGTCCTTTGGGGCCCAAACTTTCCCTGTTTAGGCTCAGCCCAAAAGTGAGTTGGCAGGAAGTCTGAGCAAAATTGTTTCGGGCATCCGGGAGTTATGCATGCAGGCAATGAAATGACATTGTTTCTGCCTTCAAAATAAATAAGAGAGTTTTTGGTCACAGAGAACTCAGCAATGAGAACTCAGAAATGACTGAACCTCTAGACGTCGGGAGTCCCACATCCCTGGAAAGCAAACAAATCTCTGAGACATGGGGGAAAATGGTCTGAATAAAGAAGCTGCCGGAGTTTGAGGGGAGCCGGGGAGGCAGACAGATTCTGTTAGCAATGTGAAACTTTTTTCATTTGGGCTGCATAATTACCATGGGATGGAAAGCGCTACTCTTATTCACATGCTCTTCTGCTCAGCCACCGAAGAGAACAAAATTCCCTTTGCTAGGCCTCCAGTTCCTTATAATTTTCCAGAGTACTCCACAACATAATTGCATGGTTCCAAATGGACAAAGCTTTGTGCTTTTCCTTCTGGTCTCCCTCCTCTCACAAATAAATGGATATTTTACACACAGCGCCTTCAAACACAAAGAAAGTAATAAAATGCTCTAAATCCAGAGAAACAGCATTTGCAAACGAAGAGGCACAAAACTATTTGTACATACTTTGCAGAGGCCAGGGGTAAAGGGCAAGGCACGTCTTCTGGGCAAAATTCTACCTCTGACATTTCTTAATCAGTGAGTGCCTCCTAGGTCCAAGGTGGCAACAGTGGGTATGGGTTCTATATAGCTGAGATGATGTCTTTCCTGGTCTCTGTATTTTTTTTTTTAACAACATAGCAACATATAATCTGGAAAATGGGTCTCTAAAGCCTCTTTCCCCCTCTGTGCCTATGCGGCACCACTGCTAACTTGGACACATGCCTTCCTTTCTCTTGCCGCCCTGCAGACGAGCTATAAGATGGCAGAGAGGCAGGTACATGTGCCTGCAGGAGAAATGTGCTTTAAACCTCTCAATACATTACCTGTCTGGCTCTGGCATGCAGCAAGCATCTCCAGGCTCCCCTGGAGGCGTCCCTCCCGCCCTCACACCCTTTGATATGCAAGGAGCTAAGGCCAAATCAGCTGTTCTATAATTTCAATTGTAAGCATCTTCAGAGATGAGTGCTTTGGCAGGGAGGTGCCAGGGCCCCAAATTGGACTCCATAATGAAGCCCTCAAAGAGGAGCGATTTTGCAGAATTTAATGGGCTTTGGGGGACAATTTCACAGGCTGGTTTCCAGGAGCACAAATATTCAAATCGCTCAGCCCCTATTTGAAGGCACATCTGAAGGTGCACCCTACAACCCGTGTGTAGCAGGCTCTTTTGAATCTTGTCCTTGAAACAAAAAAGAGGGAAAAGGAAAGAAAGAAATGCAATGCCCCCTGGGACTTCGCCAGCAGAGGCTCCGGGTAAGTGCGGAGTGACTGCAAAGCCCTGCAAGGAGTCCTTGGGGCTGGAGGGAGGAAGTGGATGAGAGAGACCGGAGATGAGAAGGGCCTTCAGCAGCCATCCGGGAGGCGGCGGCGGGGGAGAAGAAAGGGAGACATGCACTAAAAACAACAGAAACACAGGTGGAAATGGCCTTGTGGGAAATCAGCCTGTCAACAAACAAAGCTGGAGGCTAGAAACCGCCGCTTCCCCAGCCCCGGCTCCTGGGCAGGGAGATCGTTCCGTAAATAAATTAGCGGTGGCTTTGACTGCTAGGAAATTAATACTGACACCATGAAAGCTGCAAATGACTCCCTTTTATCAGGAGCAGAGGCGCTACACTTCGCAAAGGGATCTTTTTTGCCATTCCGCCTTTTATTTTGCTTTGTTTTCTCGGGGAAAGTAAATTAGAGCCACTTACATCAGCAGCTCAGGTTAAAGAAAGGGGAAGAAGAAAGAGAGAGAGAAAAAATAGTTTCATTTCATGTACCAGTGGTTTAGAACTTCATTTAGAGCTAATCACACCCCCATCTTCCTCCGAGCCATCCCTGCCAGCAAGGCAGCCTCCATTGCCAATCGGAGGTCACAGGCGCTCTGATCTTCGCTGGAAACGCACCCACTGGCCGGAGGGGAGAGGGTCTTAGGCCTTCTGGCAATGGTTGGGCAAGTTCAGTTTCTGGAAAAGGCAATTAACTCATGGCCAAGTAAACCGGGAACTAATTGTTAACCTACCCAGTGTGGGCTTCTTTGAGAAGGTCTGAGGCATTTCCTTTGACTTGAGCTCTTCCTCCAGAAACATGGCTGCATTTTTCCCTTTCAGAAGATAGGAGTAGCTCCAAGTTTATTAGGAGGGGTAACCTCCTGTAAGAATATGACCCAATAAGGCAAAGAGAAGGCCCTGGAAATGTAGTCATGTTTATGTTCTGGTGAGAAATCAGAATATCTTCTTTTCTACCCCAGTCCTGCCTACTAACCACCCTTCTCCCCAGACAAAATAGACCAGGGATTTTAAAGAATTGGATACCTTTAGGAAAACTGGCATGTTACAAACCTCTATCACCCAATATCTTATGAGTTAAAACTCTCCCTTAACAATTTCCATACTTTTATGGTAAACTCAAAAATTCAGGGAAATAAGAAGGACTTTGAAGCCTCATAAATTCTGGACTATCAGAGATACAATTATTTGACCTAAGTTTACAGGAAATTACATGTTGTCTCTTTATGCCTTGGGAAAACAATGATCCTTATATGGTTATGGTGACTACAGAAGAGCCAGAATTCAAGATTAGTGAACACGGGTCCAACACTAGCAGAAATCAGGGGCTTTATTGCACATGAATTCTTTAGCTGGTATAGACAAGCTTCCTAGTGCTCCTTTATTACTTTGTTACAGCCAGACTCCCACGCAGACAAGAAACAAGAGTCAAAAGAAAACCCAGCCCTTGGACACCCAGCAATAAAAAAAGAACTTCAGTGGACACAAGAGGAATCACCCTCAAGCAGGACGAATCAGCTCATCGACATGAAATAAAGGAATTCTGATGAGCTGCACAGGTCCCTCAAACTTTGAGAACCAGGCAGGGCCGGAGCTATAGCTGGTGCCAGGAGAGACCCAAGGGAGGCAGAGCAAAGAAAGCAGACCTGTGCAGGGAGGCTGGGCACATTCGTGGGGAGCCACAGTGATAGCACGGAAAGTGACCCAGGCTGCAGCCGCAGAAGTGGCCCAGCCTGATCTTGTCCTTTCGCCTCCTCCCGGCAGGGGCCTCATTTTCATATGGGGCCCTAGGACACGTGTGTGTTGGGATCAAGGTGCCAGAAAGCTCTCCAGACAGTTGCTTCATGGGAAGCAGACCAATTTGCCAAATGAGCAATTCTGAACAACCAATTTGTCAAATTATAAAGTTTACAGAATTCAAATTGCACAAGATGATTTCCACAGCCTTCGAGGATTTGTTTTTTTCCAAGTTTTAGTTTCAGCAATTAGGAAAGTTGTCATAGATTGGTGAAAATTAACATGCATACAAAGCCACCATTTGGAAAACAAATTAAGCCCAGAAAAATAAAAAAGGATGCAAATTAGCATGGAACATTTAAAAGGCATATATAGGGGCGCCTGGGTGGCTCAGTTGTTGGGTGTCTGCCTTCGGCTCAGGTCATGATCCCAGGGTCCTGGGATTGAGCCCCGCATGGGGCTCCCTGCTCCGCGGGAAGCCTGCTTTTCCCTCTCCCATTCCCCCTGCTTGTGTTCCCTCTCTCGCTCTATCTCTCTCTGTCAAGTGAATAAATAAAATCTTAAAAAAAAAAAAAGGCATATATATCCTTTGTGTCTGAATGGTTGAGACATTTGAAATTTGAATTCCACACAAGATACACAATCAAGCCAATTTAAGAAATCAATGAATTAAGAGATGATGAAAACACAGTAGACTGGACTCAGAAAAAGCTTTAGAAGAGACCCTCGCTTTATCACTTATGTCGACCTGGACTCACAAAATGCCAACTGCCACTAACATAGAATATAGAAGGAGTTTTCATTCTGAAAATTCAGAGGCCCCAAAGAACAGGACGTAGGCTCTACTAAACTTTGGCTGGTCTCTGCTGAATGCCTGTGGCAAATGGCTGGCTGACTCTTCCAGATCTGGTTTAAGGTATTTGTTTGAGGATATTTGGTCACTTGATAACTTGTCAGATTGGTCACTTACTGAATCTGCTTTTGGAAAGTGGACCTGGAACCTTGTTCAGCGGTCCTCAAATACACAGGTGCTCATGTTGGACATAGCTGGCTGGCATAGGGTGGGCTGACAAGTAATAGCTCGTTTAAAGGTGTACAAGCAGCAAAACGCTGTTGAGTTTTAGTACACACTCTCACTACAAGGTTTCATATCATCTCAGCAAAGAACAGAAGAATGCCAAAGTTGAACTGAATTTAAAAGGAGAAATGCACATTTGGATATGACTTGTAAAGCACGAAACTATTAATAGATAAGGTAATAGACCATACTTGTTCATCTACGATATGAGAACAGCAATTTAGGCACAGATGATTACACAGGATGCTTGATTTTCCAGGCTTTTGGGGGGAACAAGACTAACGTTGAGAAATACTTTCAACCAATACATGAAGGTAAAGGGCTGCTCTCCATTTTCCTCATATTTTTTGATGAGCCCAGAGTCTCAGCTACTGGCTCTCCCACAAGTGTCCACGATTCCAACCACTCAACATAACAAAGACTGTCCCTTGCCCATAGAGTACCTTTGTGTAAATTAGAAAATGACACCTCTTCCTTTAAGACACATTATTTCCATGGGTCAGAAAATGACTCTAATTCACTGATTTTGGGTGGATACTTTAGTGCCATCTGCAGAAAAGGTGTCATTATCATTTTACCAATTTGGGCTATCAACTAGGCGAATTGTGCTCCTGTAGATAGGAAATCCTTGTATAGTGTGTAATCTGCACAACTATGTGGGGAATTGGACCTCAGGGCAGAATATGGACTGGAAGATGGGATGTAGACACTGGTTGATGAACTGTAATGGAGGAGAACACTATCTATAATTGGCCTGAGGCCAGAGGAGAGGCTCCAACCGGAGAGGATATGGTTTACCTGTGATACTTACTGCAAGTGCTTTCTCAGTGAGCACTGCTGGCCTACGACGGAGTTCAGACCTACCTCATTTCCCTTCGATCCTCTCCTGGATTACCCTTGTTCTGATTTCCTATTCTACTAATATTTCAGAGTATGTTCTGACTTCCATTTCTCATGATTTAAGCCAGACACTTCTACCCCAAAATGACCATTATCCTCTTCTAAGCTATTCACATTTATTATGCATAAGATATGTATTAACATGTTTGCAGTAGACTTCTGGCATTCACAGACTGAACTTTCTGGTTCAACCACTTGTTGGTTCTCCCCAAACATCCAAAGGTTCCTGGTGGGTGAGCTGGACCTTCTAACCAGCATTCACTAAGTGTTGTTGTTCTCATCCCATGCATTTTATGACAAAGTTGTACATATTGGGGGATTCGAATAGGTCTCTGGACTAATCCTTTTTGGATGTTAAGAGTCTACTCTACATTTAGTTTGGTTCTAACAATATACTATCTTATACTGCATGCCAAGCATTCATTTGTGTTAGTCTTACCTTCCACTTGGGGACAGGAATCATGTCAATATATTTTTGTCTTTTTCCCAATACCTTTCTCAATTCAGAGCATATAAGAAATTATTCTCAATAAGAACTTACTGAGTTAAGAATTCACTCTATGACAGTATTCTAAGCATACTTCACCACAATATGAGAGAGACTGGTACCAAAATATCTGTGGCAGATCTCACAAGGGATCTGTTTCCCCCAGTGGGCCATGTCTTATCTCATAGATGAGACAAAGTAGAACTGGATTTCGTCAGGATGCTCCAATATACTAATTTAGATTGAATTATACAGATAGTGAGGTTTAAAGTTTCCATAAATTCTTACCTATCAGACTACAACCTCATCATTTCATACTTTTAGAGCAAGTCCAGGGGAACTTAGTGGTATCCAAATAGAGACAAGTTCCTGGTGAATTATAAGATAATGAATCATGGGACTTGATTTTTTGCTCCACTGATGTCCTACTTGATGCCTTTTGAGGAATCCTGGAGGGACAGCTTACAGCCCTTCCAGAAGGAAGAGTGATCAGAATGTAAGGATGCAATCAAGGGAATTTTGACATTGGATATATCGCTCCAGAAAGGTACCTCCCAAGTTGTATTCCATCAGCCGTTAGTCCCAGGGATTTTCTGACTTGTCTCACCTTCCCCTAAGTATGGGAAACATATGTAGTCATCTGAAGAATAACAATACATTTGATATCATAAAGGCTTAATTTGGCTTCATCTGGCTTTTTCCAAATATATTTGAACAAGGAACTTCAACCCCTTTTTGGTAACACTCATTAGCATCCTCCAGAACTAGTGCTACATGGAATGTGCATTGGGGAATAAAGCTTTGGAAAAAGGGCAAATGAAGCCAGATAACTTGAAGACAGCTAGCAAAGCCTTCAATATACTTAATTATTAGTTATGGGAAATTTTCATGCTAAGTAATATAGCTATTACATGATGTTTATACATAGTTGGCTGAGAAGAATTTGCAATATATCAGGTATAACCCACAAATAAATAATAAGGCAGCCTAAAGATAAGAATAACTTAAATAAGCCTAAAGGACAGCATCTAACTTTCCTTACATTTTAAGTGATAGGAAACAAATGTCTTCATAAAAACATACCAGGGGCACATTCAGTAAAGCATCTAGCTGGTCCACTGCTTTCCTCTTCTATAACATAACTCGGATGGCCCAACTGATCCTTATTATCGACTAGAAGGCAACCCATAGAATCAGGCAAACTACTTGGGAAAACCAGCATTTTAAGGATTTTCCTCAAACCCCAACCCCAGATATACAATGTACACATCTGCAATGTATCCTGGATTATAAGAAGGTGGATGTTTAATATATAGAAGACAACAACAGATTTGCAGGCAAAGTATCATTGGAATGATGGAAAAGTCCAAAGTACAAGGTCAAGGGCTCCTTTGGAGTTGTTGAATAATTATTTTGACGGGGCAACTTTCAAACAAAATTGGAGCAAGAGATAAAATTTCTAGGGCAACTTCCTTCTACACTGGAAAGTCTTTAATGTGATATACTTAGAAATCTGTGTTTTCCAGCCCTTGGCATAGTATGCATAGAAATCTGTATTTTCCAGAATCTGGAACAGATTCATCTGATCATCAAGTCAGGAAAAAAAGAAAAACCTTTGACTGTGAAAGACAAGAAGTTAGTTGAGTCTAGAGACAACGAGACAAACAGATTAAATCTATTCCACTGAAACACAGATATATAATTTCTCTCCAGAGAATACCAAAGATTGACAAAATAAAGAAATAACGTGTTTCTTAACTTGTGAAATGTGACAGTCAATGGCATATGGCAAAACAAAATGCAAGGAAACAATGTTATAAGTTTTCCAATGTTAGTAGCTATGGAGGAAGTAGAAGCTTGTCTCTCCTCTTTAGAAGAAAGTGCTGAAAAGAAGCCACTCTCAAAAGTTCCTTTATAGAAAAGCTCTCCTTACTTTTACTAGAGATAGTACTCTACCTTTGGGGCATAGGGAAGCAAGATTGACCAAGTCAACTATTTGGTATTTTCTAGGCTATCTGCTTTGCCTGCAAACATCCTCCAACTAGTAACAAAACTGTATCAGTGTATCACTTCCACTCTTAGGTCATGGTGTGGGCACTTGACACAGACCCGGAAAGCGAGAACATTCCTTTCTTCTCTAGCCATAGTGACTGGTTCAGGAATGCACACGGGACCTCTGCTGGGCAACGAGAATCACACACAGGTCATTTGCCAGAGCTAGTGGGAAAGAGGTGCTCTTATTTCCCAGGGAATTGGCTAAAGTAGAAGGCTGAAACCCTGGAGCAGCTGACATCCACCTCTGCTTACACATAGTAAGGTCTTGTCTGAAGGAAAAGCCGAGGGTGAAGAAAACAGAGCTAAAAGTTACAGAGATAGATTCCTGGTATTATCTGAGTACTTGAGTCAGACCATGATGAATTTTCATCTTCCTGAGTTAATAAATCCGCTTTTATGTTTACCCAGCTTGAGAGGTTCCCTTTTCTTTTCCTTTTCTCTCCTCTCTTCCTCCTCTTCCTCCATTTCCTTCTTTTCCATCAGCAACCTAACAATAAAGAAGCTGAGCCTAGACCAGTGCTTATATCGATTGATTTGGACAAAGAGCTGGTGAGTATGATTCATAAGCAACAAATAAGAAAGCTGTGCATAATAATGACTTTTTAGAACTGTGCTCAAATAGATTTGGAAGCCTGATAAATACTTGATGGTCAACATATTATGCTATGTGGTAGTTGGTTATGAATTTAAAGCAGTTTTTATACTTCGTTGTAAGTACTTCATATATATCAAATGTGTATATATACATTTATATATATATATATACATGAATTCCATATAGCTATCTCACACAATAAATAATAGCTAAGCATAGAAAGACAAAGTATCAGTATGCCCATCTAGAGGGTAAACTCAGGAAAGGCAGGATGAAATGTGCTTTCTTTCCCACTGGATCCCCACTGTCCATCACAAAACCTGGTACATGGCTGGCTTTCTATTTGTGAAGGAAATAAACAATAGCACTTCCTTTATTTGCTTTGGCATGTTCAAATTTATCTGTACTCAGATTCAACGAAAGTTGCCAAGTTCACTATTCCTCAAGAGGGAAGAGAGAAATCAGTTGAAACATATTTTGATGTATATATCGGATGATAAATAGTTAACATCCTCCACAGATAAAGACTAAATGGACTAAGGAGTTTGTAAGCAACTTGGAATGCTGATAAGCAAAATTGTGTTTCAAGTGTGTTGAATAGAATATTGAATATTCAGAGAGACCTTCTTTGAATTTTAGGGTTTGCTAAGATCTTAACCTAAAATTTCTCTCCTTAGTCCTTGAAAAAAAAGCAAATGTTTCCTATAATATGCCAGCCTTAGAAAAGATTATTCAATAAATGAAGAGAAATGGTTACTTATTAGAAAGCAAAAAATTATATTCTTTTTTTTAATTTTATTACGTTATGTCACCATACAATACATCATTAGTTTTTGATGTGGTGATCCACGATCCATTGTTTTCGTATAACACCCTGTGCTCCATGCAGTACGTGCCCTCCTTAATACCCATCACCAGGCTAACCCATCCCCCCGCCCCCCTCCCCTCTAGAACCCTCAGTTTGTTTCTCAGAGTCCGTAGTCTCTCATGGTTTAATTCTCCCTCTGATTTCCCTTCATTTTTCTCTTCCTTCTCCTAATGTCCTCCATGCTATTCCTCATGTTCCACAGATAAGTGAAACCATATGATCATTGACTTTCTCCGCTTGACTTATTTCACTTAGCATCATCTCCTCCAGTCCCATCCATATTGATGTAAAAGTTGGGTATTCATCCTTTCTGATGGCTGAGTAATATTCCGTTGTATATATGGACCACATCTTCTTTATCCATTCATCTGTTGAAGGGCATCTCGTCTCTTTCCACAGTTTGGCTGTTGCAGACATTGCTGCTATGAACATTGGGGTGCATATGGCCCTTCTTTTCACTACATCTGTGTCTTTGGGGTAAATACCCAGGAGTGCAATTGCTGGGTCACAGGGTAGCTCTATTTTTAAATTTTTGAGGAACCTCCACACTATTTTCCAAAGTGGCTGTACCAACTTGCATTCCCACCAACAGTGTAAGAGGGGTCCCCTTTCTCCACAACCTCTCCAACACTTGTTGCTTCTTTACCTGTCAATTTTTGCCATTCTAACTGGTGTAAGGTGGTATCTCAATGTGGTTTTGATTTGAATTTCCCTGATGGCTAATGATGATGAACATTTTTTCATGTGTCTGTTAGCCATTTGTATGTCTTCTTCAGAGAAGTGCCTTTTCATATCTTCTGCCCACTTTTTGACTTGATTATTTGTTTTTTGGGTGTTGAGTTTGAGAAGTTCTTTAGAGATCTTGGATACCAGCCCTTTATCTGTAATGTCATTTGCAAATATCTTCTCCCATTCTGTGGGTTGCCTCTTTGTTTTGTTGACTGTTTCCTTTGCTGTGCAAAAGCTTTTTATCTTGATGAAGTCCCAAAAGTTCATTTTTGCTTTTGTTTCACTAGCTTTTGGAGATGTATCTTGAAAGAAGTTGCTGTGGGCGATGTCAAAGAGGTTACTGCCTATGTTCTCCTCTAAGATTTTGATGGATTCCTATCTCACATTGAGGTCTTTCATCCACTTTGAGTTTATCTTTGTGTATGGTGTTAGAGAGTGGTCGAGTTTCATTCTTCTGCATATGGCTGTCCAATTTTCCCAGCACCATTTATTGAAGAGACTGTCTTTTTTCCATTGCATGTTTTTTCCTGCTTTGTCGAAGATTATTTGGCCATAGAGTTGAGGGTCCATATCTGGGTTCTCTATTCTGTTCCATTGGTCTGTATGTCTGTTTTTGTGCCAGTACCATGCTGTCTTGATCACAGCTTTGTAATATAGCTTGAAATCGGGCAACGTGATGCCTCCAGCTTTGTTTTTCTTTTTCAACATTTCCTTGGCGATTCAGAGTCTTTTCTGATTCCATACAAATTTTAGGATTGTTTGTTCCAGCACTTTGAAAAATGTCACTGGAATTTTGATCGGGATAGCATTGAAGGTATAGATTGCTCTGGGTAGCATAGACATTTTAACAATGTTTATTCTTCTGATCCATGAGCAAAAAGATTATATTCTTATCTTACTCCATTTACCAAGGCATCCTCCAGACAGATGAGGACTTTAAATATAAAACATAAAGCAATAATTAAGAAATATAACTAAATGAATTCTGTATAGGAAAATCATGATAGATTTGGCTTGTACCTCCAAAACGGTACGAAGAAATCAATAAGCAAACAACAGACTGGGAAATATACTTTAAATCTGGAATGGACAAAGGGTTGATATTCTAAACATGTATAAATACATGAACATGCAATTCATGAAAGAAGAAATATAAACGGCTGATACACATATGCAAACAATGTTCAACTGTTGCAGTAATAAAAATTACAAAAATAAATCAAGATATAATTTATTTGGCCCAGTCAAATGGAAAATATGAACAAGATTCATAACCCCCAATCTTGGCAAGGGAAATGGGCCCTTCCATAAAATTTGATCGGAGTAGAGTTTCAGTACAACTTTTTCTGGAAGATGATTTTAAAACATGTACTAAGCCTTTAAAAGAGTTCACTATTACATTCCTCTTCACCAGCAATTCTATTCTTAGAAAAAAAAATAGAGATGAGTATGATGATTCATGTTTTAACAATTCACATAAAAGATCAAGCTAGAAACAACTACCATGCCCAACAATAGGGCACTGGTTAAGTAAATTATATTCACAAGATTGAAGATGTTCTAGCAATGACATTATGTATTGACAAGGGAAGATGGTTGTAGCATACTGCCACGGAAAAAGTGGGTTCTACAACAGTATAGTACAATACTGTTTTTATAAGAAAAATAATACATGTATTCAGATATGCATAAATAATGAATAGAAGAGCATAATGTAAAACATTAACCATAGTCATTTGGGGTTAATGGCTTAATGGGACTATGGATATTCTTTTCTTTGCATGTTTCTTTGTATTCAAAGATTTTTAATGGAAGGTGTATGCATAACATACATACAGAAACACACACACTATGTGTATAGTATGATGCATTTTCAGAAATTAAACAAACCTATGTAATCAACTCAAGAAACAGAATATTTCTGGTTTTACAGAATTACTCCAGGATTCTCCCTCTTTTCCCTTCAGTTGCTGATAATTCTTCCATTTGATTATTATGACTTCCAAAAACATCGAATGGTTTTACTTGCTTTATATAAATGAGATCACACAGTTACAGTCTTTTGTGTCTAGCTTCTTTCATGCAACATTATGTTTATAAGATATATCTGATTTATTATGCCTAGCTATAGTTTGTTTATTCTCATTGTTGTGGAATATTCCATCATGTAGGCATACCACAATTTATTTATGGTTTCTACCCTTGATGGGGATTTGTGTAGTTCTCAGTTTGAGGCCACCATAAATAGTGCTGCTACGAATATTCTAGAACATGTCTCCTTGTGAACATATGTACACATATTTGTTAGATACATACCTAGGAATGGAATTGCTGTGTCAGAAAGCAGGGTATTCTCAGCTTTTATACCATCAACCAGTTGTCTAGAAGGGTGTACCATTTACTCTCTCACTATCAGCACAGGAGAGGTATGCCCTATTGTTTACTCTGTTATCCAGCTCTTCAGGCAATTGTGACACCAATAAGGGAGCAGCAGAAAAAGAAATCAAGGAGTCGATCCCATTTACAATTGCACCCAAAACCATAAGATACCTAGACATAAACCTGACCCAAAAGGTAAAAATTCTGTGCTCTGAAAACTATAGAACACTTACGAAAGAAATTGAAGATGACACAAAGAAATGGGAAAACATTCCATGCTCATAGATGGGAAGAACAAATATTGTCAAAATGTCTATACTACCTAAAGCAATCTACACATTTAATGCAATTCCTATCAAAATACCACCAACATTTTTCACAGAGCTAGAAAAAACAATCCTAAAATATGTATGGAACCACCAAAAAAAAAAAAAACCCAAAATCTGAACAGCTAAAATAATCTTGAAAAAGGAAAGCAAAGCTGAAGGCATCATAATTCAAGACTTCAAGCTATATTACAAAGCTATGGCACAAAAACAGACACATAGATCAATGGAACAGAATAGAGAATCCAGAAATGGACCCACAACTGTATGGTCAACTAATCTTCGACAAAGCAGGAAAGAATATGCAATGGGAAAAAGACAGTCTCTTCAACAAATGGTGCTGGGAAAACTGGACGGCGACATGCAAAAGAATGAAATTGGACCACTTTCCCACACCACACACAAAAGTGAATTCAAAATGGATGAAGATCTCAATGTGAGACAGGAAACCATCAAAATCCTCGGGAGAATACAGACAGCAACCTCTTTGACGTGGGCTATAGCAACTTCTTACTAGACACGTCTCCAGAGGCAAGGGAAACAAAAGCAAAAATGAACTATGGGACTTCATCAAGATAAAAAGCTTCTGCACAATGAAGGAAACAATCAACAAAATTAAAAAGCAACCTTCAGAATGGGAGAAGATATTTGCAAATGACATATCTGATGAAGGGTTAGTATCTAAAATCTATAAAGAACTTATCAAACTCAACACCCAAAAAACAAATAATCAGTTCAGAAATGGACAGAAGACATAAATAGACATTTTTTCCAAAGAAGACATACAGATGGCTAATAGACACACGAAAAGATGCTCAACATCACTCATCATCAGGGAACTACAAGTCAAAACTACAATGAGCTATCACCTCACACCTATCAGAATGGCTAAAATTAGCCACACAGAAAACAACAGATGTTGGCAAGGATGTGGAGAAAGGGGAACCCTCTTACACTGTTGGTGGGAATGCAAACTGGTGAAATCATCCTGGAAAACACTATGAAGTTTCTTCAGAAAGTTAAAAGTAGAACTACCGTATGACCTAGCAGTTGCACTACTAGGTATTTACCCAAAGGATACAAAAATACTGATTCAAAGAGGCACATGCACCCTGGTGTTTATCAACAATAGCCAAATTATGGAAAGAGCCCAAATGTCCACTGACTGATGAATGGATAAAGATGTGGTATGTATGTGAGTGTATACATATATATGTGTGTGTGTGTGTATAAAATTATATGTGTGTTATATATATATGTACATACACACACACACACACACACACACACACACACACACTGGAATATTACTCAGCCATCAAAGAGAATGAAATTTTGTCATTTGCAACAATGTGGATGGAGGTAGTGTGTATTATGCTAAGTGAAATAAGTCAAAGAAAGACAAATACGATATGATTTCACTCATGTGGAATTTAAGAAACAAAACAGATGAAAAAAGAGAGGAAAAAAGAGAGAAGCAAACCGTAAAACAGACTCTCGACTATAGAGAACAAACTGAGGGTTGCTGGAGGGAGGTGGGTAGCGGGATGGGCTTAAATGGATGATGGGCATTAAGGAGGGCACTTATTGTGAGGAACACTGGGTGTTATATGTAACTAATGAATCACTAAATTCTACTCCTGAAACTAATATTATGCCATATGTTAACTAAATAGAATTTAAACAAAAACTTGAAACAAACAAAAAAATCAATTGCCTCTATTTGTTTGTGACAGACAACCCTGCGGAAAAACTTTTCCCAGAGCAAGCATTCAGTTAGGTTAAAAAAAGACAACCTCCCATGTGAGGCCTTCCAGGGAACCATCAGACAGGTCAAATAATGGGAATGAGGTTTGAAGGAGCTCCAATGCCATATTGCCCCCTTCAGTTGCTGCCAGGGGGTTGGGTTTCACTGTTATTATGAGCTGTGGGTTTTCAAGGCTACCAAAGAGTTGGGTGGGTGGGGGTGGTATGGGAATAGGGCAACCAGAAATGCCACAGAGCCTCTGTTCTTACTGAACTGCAGTCTCTTTTCTTTACTAAATGTTCTCTCAAGGACTGTAAGCCTTTGGTTAATTCCCAGAGTTCTAAAAAATTGGTTCTGACAATTTTTGCCAGTTTTCTAATTGCTTTTGTGGAGGAGATAATTTTTGGAAGTCGAAATACTTTTTTACTTACTCCATTCTAACCAGCATCACTCAATATGCCATTTAAAAATTTAATCCTTACCACAATCCTATGAGACACATGTAAAGATTGGGCCATTGTACAGATTATAAAACTAAGACTTGAGATCAGGTGCTGAGGGGTACAGTTAGTAAATGGAAGTGCAGGGGCTCAGACTCTGGTTATTGAACCCTCCTGCTTGAACTCTTAACATTACATTCACTAGTGAAGCGAAGATGGGAGCAAACAAATGCCCCAAGCTTTGGCCCTCCTCTCAGGTCCACCATTTCAGGAGGTGCAGTGGGGTTTGGAAAGACACTGGCATTATTTTCCTTGAGTATAAAAGGGAGATTCTATTACCACTTCTCTTCCTAAAGCCTCAGAATCCAAAGATTCTGCATAGAGTAATAACATGCTCCGAAGTGCTAGGTAATTGTTGTTATATGATAGGCAGTAGACTAGAAATATTTTATGGCATTCTCAGAAAAATGCCAAACAGGCCTAAACTATCATGTTCTTCCTGGGGGAGCTTCCTCCACAAGCAGGAAGGGCCCCTCACTGTGTGGGCTGAGTTCCAATGAGGAAAGCTTTCAGCTTATGTGATCATCAAATTGGTGTTTGTGCCATTTGTCCTCTCCCAACTCCATGATTATATGAAAACAATAGCCAGGACTACACCAACTGGGGAAAGAATGTCCTTCTCTGAGTGCTCAACCCATAGAAGGATTGTTTTGTTACTTCTGTCACCAGTGTGTGGAAACATGGAGCTCGATTTTTCAAGCGAGCGATGGAAATAGGACTAACAAGCGGTCCCAGATTCACTCATATGAAAACAATAACACATTCTGTGACTTGGAGGTCTGGAGGTTTATGTTGGCACCAATTGGAATGCTAATGTGCAAAGAATCTGGTCTCTCCTCTCAAACACTAACAAACACCAGTCATTTCCTACTGATTGGTTTCAACCTAACAAGCATTTTGTTGAGCCCAAAAGAATATTTCATTGTAGAGTATTTAGATTATGTTGATTACTCACTTATGAGCCATAAGCTGGTCAATGAAGAACAGATTGCTTCAACTTGGTATCTACCACCCACTCACCACCACCACCACAACCACCACCACCCAGGATTAATAGTCATAAACAGAACAAGATATCACATGAAAAGGAATCTAAAGTTTTCTTAAATGCTTCATGAACTTTGGAGTATCAGAGATCCCTTTTGACATATGATAAAAGCTGTGGACATCTCTTATGAAATGGCCCTACCGATAGAATTGCACGTTCATCTTGGGGCTCACAGGCTCACCGAAAAACTTATCTACCATTGAGAATTTTCTATGGTGCATCTTTGTCCAGTGCATCAATGCCTTGGCTATATAGGTTTCAAAGTGCATCTTACAGAACAACTCTGAACTTCCCTCCTGCCAATTTAGAATTCTGCTTTGACCTCAGAATTGGCATGTCCAGGTGAACCTGGACCATCATTTCTGGAAGACTGTTATTGATTGTGTGAGCAGATCCTTATGGAGGGTATAAAGTGTCATGGAACAACTTATGGCACCAGCAATGTCATTGATTACTTAGATGTGTGTGTGTTTACTATTTCTCAAAGAGGTTTTTTTTTATAGATATGTTTTTATTTCATATCAGCATGTACAGAAAACATTGACGCAAGTATTAAGAAATAGGAAAACAAAATAAGTAACTTGCAGATCATTTTAAGTATCAGTGAGTAGAGGGATGCTTGGGTGGCTCATATAGTTAAGCGTCTGCCTTCCGCTCAGGTCATGATCCCAGGGTCCTGGGATCGAGCCCTGCATCAGGCTCCCTGCTCCGCGGGGAGTCTGCTTCTCCCCCTCCCTCTGCTTCTCCCCCTGCTCATGCTCTCTCTCTGTATCTCTGTGTCTCGAATGAATAAATTAAAAAATCTTTAAAAAAAAGTATCAGTGAGTAGAGTAAAACTGTAACTGTGCTACTATTTTAGTTTTTACTTCTCTGCACTGCCAAAAATGAAAATAGAATTTTCAAGTACAACTACTTTTTTTTGCATTTAATTGTATAGTATCTGTTAAGGGGTAGGCCATGTGGTGGGCACTGGGTTACAAGATGGTTGAGGTTCTTCAGGAGCTCACAGTCCCATGGGGAACACAAACATGAAACGAACAGCTTCACATACTAGTGTTGGTCCAGGTAATAGTGGTGCACAGAAGGGCTCTGTCAGCACAGAGATGCATGGTCCATCTGAGTGAAGATAGAATGAGGAAGGTGACAAGGGAGGAGTTGGGGAAAGCTTCTGGGGAAGGGAGATGAAACAACAGACTCTTGAAGGAAAAACAGAGCATCAGGTGTTCTAAAGGAAAAGGATAGGATTCTGAGAGGCAGGAAGCAGCAGGTGCATAGGGGAAGTGAGTTGTGCAGTTTGACTGGAGTGTGACATGTAATTGAGGACATGGCAAAGATGGGGCCAAGGAGGTAGATAAGATGGCCGGCCCATAGAGGGTCTTGTTTGCCTTTAAAAGATGTAAGTTTGGTCTCAGATGCCCTGGCAAGTCATGTGAACAGAGGAGTGCGGTGAACAGGCCATGTATTAGCTGGTGGGATCTGGCTACAGTAGGGACAGATTTAGGGCAGAAGTAGAAAGATCAAGAAGGAGGTTGTGGCACTGGTCAGTGTGAGAGGTGGTACAGGCCTGCCCTGGGGAGATGGTGGTTAGGCAGAGAAAAAGGGACTAGCTCAAGGAAAACTTGAGAGACAGAATTACTGGGAGTTGGTGGCTGATGGCATGTGGAAGAGAGCTGGTGGAAAGAGGATGAACAAATGCGGTTCCATGAACTAAGAGCAATTATCTGAGCTGAGGAACATCTGGTGTGGCAAGAAGATGCTGCATTGTGCTTGTGGTGCACGTGGGGACACCCTGTGAGTGTCTGAGAAGGAAACTAAGGAGGGTGGTTAAAATTGTGTGAGAGATCACCCAGTGGAAATATGCAGAAAATGAGAGTCCTTAATAATTTGGAATCATAAACTCCTGGAAGGATACGAAGAAAAAGATGGACTTACTCCCAGGAGAGCATCCATGAGCACACGCACACACACAATTTTGCTTACCACTTGAGAGGGTCACCAAGCTCCAGTCCAAAGCTATTAAGAGTGAGGGGAGCATTCTGTGGCAGGAGGGGAGGAGTGTTGGATTCAAGTGTCTGGCTCCTGTATCAAGCAAGCATGACGTCCCCAGATGGGACCATCTCCTCTAGATGGCCCTGGCAAGGCCACCTGATCTTAGAACACGCGAGAGAAATGAAGAAGGCTGAGTGATTGCCAGCAGTCCCTCACTGATGGTGCTGACAGCGGCTCGGGAGAGTGGGGGATCGCTGACCTGGGAAAACCGTCTCTGCTTCCCTCGCCTCTGTGGATCTCATTGCTCTGCCTCCCGCCTCCGGGCCCTGGCCCTCATCTCAGCACTGACAGTGACAAACTCACCTTCCAGATATGTGCCTGTCATGGGGGGCGGGGCGGGGCGGGCAGACAGAAACTGTCAGGATTCTTGCCCAACATATGACTCTGTAGAATAATTTTCCTGAGGAATTTTTTTTTAAGATCATTTATTTATTTATTTATTTAACAGAGAGAGAGAGAGAGAGAGAGAGAGAGCAGAGGCTTCTCTTTTTCCCTCTGCCTGCCACTCCTTGTGCAGAGGGAGCGGCAGGCAGAGGGAAAAAGAAAAGCAGACTCCCTGCAGAATGGAGAGCCTGACCCAGGACTCGATCCCAGGACTCTGGGATCATGACCTGAGCCAAAGGCAGATGCTTAACTGACTGAGCCACCCAGGTACACCCCAAGGAATTTTTGTACCCATTATTTCTACTACTTTTATTACATGTTCATAAATTTCAGGTCTTGTCATTTACGGGGGGATCTGAATCCGGGAAGAGGCAATGGGTGTGCTTAAGGTCACAAAATAATTCCAGAGGGAGTTCTGATCATTGGAAGGCCAACTTTCTAGCTAAAAGATCATGTTACTTTAATCCAAAGATACATGGAAACATATCAAAAAATGTGAATTATAATTTTCTCTTATTCTTATTAAAATTTTCTTGACATACCAAAGAGTTACAACATTAGTATAACAGCTTGTGGCTTCATGATGACAAAGGAAGAGGGATCAAGAAACAAGTGTTCCTATGAGTTTATTACTAACCAAGTTTGGATTTTATTCATTTTGTTATTTTTGTTGGCTTCTCTATGTTTTGCTTTAAGAAGGCACAGATATTTGAAATGTATATTAATATATTATATTAATATATAGTATATATGTGCTTTCACTGAATATTGACAGTAAACTTTTAAGTATCTTTTATAAATGATAAAAGATAAGGTCATCCATGGTCACATGGCTTACCGTGTGTCATGATGAGAACCTGTATCTGCCCAGTTCCAAAACAAATTCTTTCCCCACTGCACCATCCTGTACACTTTGCACATGGGAGCAAAGCTCGGGAAGGCTCAGGGTTGATCATCACCAAGTGAGAGTGAAAGTGGGCATTCACTTGAGTGTCATAGAAGGCAACTGGAGCCTTTTCTCCCTCTACTACAGGCATGTTTCTCTTCTCTTTTCCTTTCTCTCCTTATGTTTCTGCTTCCTCACTCCATATTATTCGCCTTCTTTCCCATTTTGCTTCTTGAACCTTCTGAAATAACTTAGAGCTGAAGACTCAGTCCTTTACAGCTTGGTCATAGTCACTCTTTAGACCCAAATCTCTAACTCCATGCTATTGAGGAAATTAAGTGTAGTAGTTCAGGGTGAGGGTTCTGGAGAGATTTCTTTGCCATCCCTGACGTTAGCTCAGTGGCCCCATGCCAGGCCCTTAATCTCTGCTCTCTCTCTCTCTCTCTCCCTTTCTCCTTCCCTTTCCCTCACCTCCTTCCCCTCTCTCCCTCTCCCTTCCTTTCTTTCCCTTCCTTTCCTTAACTTCCTTTCTTTCCTTCCCTCCCTTCCTCCGTTCCTCTCTCTCTCTTTCCCTCTCGCTCTCTCGCTCTCTCTCTCGCCACCATGTGAAGACACAGCAAGAAAGCTGTCATCTGGGGAAGAAAGAAGAGAATCCTCACCAGAACCTAACCATGCTGATACGCTGATCTTGGACTTCTAGCCTCCAGATCTGTGAGAAGATAAATTTCTGTTGTTTAAGCCACTAAGTTTATGGTATTTTGTTATGACAGCCCAAGCTAAGACTTGTGATTTGGGCACTGCCATTTTAGACTGGGTAGTCTGAGAGGGCCTCTCTAAAAAGCTGACATTTGAGCTAAGATCTGAATGTTGACAAAAAGGCAGTCAAGTGAAGATCTGGGATAAAGGAATACATTTTTGAGTCAGGAGGTCATGTAAGGAAGACTGGCCCTCTGTACACCTATGACACAGACATAAGGACATCAGTTCTCCTCTCTTCCATTCCTCTCCTCCATGGTCTACCAATAACGCCTCATGGCTAGGACTCAGAGCCTGTAACTGGTACCTGTGATCCCTATGGGACCATCTACATGGTCTCACCCTTCTCAGAAAGCCTTGGGCTTGTTATATTTCTGATTTCCTTTCTCCATCAAAACTTGCCTTTCCTGTGCCCCACTTCCTCAGTAACTCATACTGGCTGACATACCTAAGGGACATAAATTACTCCTCCCAGATAACATCTACATTTCACAAGGACCCCCGAAAGGCAGCCTGATTCTAGAGGAGTGGCAGAGATGTGGGAATCCAGGCATCCTGGGGACCACTGAGGGGGTATGCTAGAGTAGATGCCCGGCATAGGGAGATACATATTTCCTTTCAGGGCTGGCTTTTCCTGTGTGCAGAAATCAGTGATATCTAGAATATACTCCCAAACTGACACTTCATAAAGATTTCTATTTCAATTCCAAACATAACTAAAAATGGAGCTAGGTTGCAATTTAGGCCAAATATTGACAATATCTACAATAGATTGTATCCCAGTACACTTATGTAAGCTCTGGATTGAATAATCCCTTGTCAAAGGATTTTAGATTAATATCTGAGTTTTAAATGTTGAGCTACAAAGGAGCTGCTAAAACCTCAAGCAGCTAAAATCTAGTTCCCAATTCACAAGAAATTTGGCCAAGGAAGACATTAAATAGAGTGGTGTCACTAGTCAGAGCTGATGAAAAGCAAGCACAGAGATGGTACCTATCAAAAGGGAAATTAGAATAAATGAATATTAAAATATTTAAATCTCTAATAATGTGTTCAAAACACAGTTCTGAAGAACATTATCATTGGAAGTGAGAAACCAGTGCTAAGTCACTTACAGTCTTTTCTAAGCAAGCTTCTTCTCCCATTTCAACTCATTAGGCTAATACTAGCTTCAAGTGTAATGGTGTAATTTTAACTGTACTGTACACAAATTACTCTGGTTCTCGCTCTGACAAGGTTTAGCAATAATCCCTCTTGGCAGACCTTTAGCAATTGCTAAAATGCTGGAAAAACAAAAAGGAATGCGGCTTTTAGGAAAAAAAAAAAATATATATATATAGTCAAGACAGCCAGTAGATTATATTTACCTAAAGAGGAGAGAAGAATGCTTCCAAATTCTCTAAATTTAATGTCTACCTTTTTAAGAGTTAAAGAAAAAAGGACAGAAAACCCCAGAGATTTTGCCATTTCTGAAATTCCCTCGACACTATATTACCTTATAGAGTATAATGTCATGAGACCGAGCACCAGTCTATAGATTTTTTATTTTTACTGTTAATCATCTGAAGGATAGATTTCTAATACTAATCTAAATACACATACACATGCACACCCACAAACATATGCTTCTTTGAAGTTCTAAAGGTCAAGTTAATTTCTGCCAAATAGTATAAAGCAAATAAATACATCTTTTTAATGCTCAATGAGCACTATTTAGTTCCCTCGGTCAAAAAAATGGAGAAGGTAGTAGCTACCTCAAAGGTTTCTATGAGGATTTAAATGAGGTAGTGAATTATAAAACACCTACTACAGTGTCTGCCACACAGCAAAGACTAGTAGAAAGTATTATTACTGTTCTAACTACCATTAGTGACAAGGTAAATAAAATGATTCATATTTGAATGAAAATCCGGGATCCTGAAGCACTTCCATAGACATTACTACATTTGAATATCCAAGCCATCTGGTGAGAGAGAAAGACGAGAACCCTCATTTCTGTAGATGAGGACTTAGCAAAAATAAAATATTTGTTCAAGATCACATACCCGGAAACACAACCTAGATCTCCCAAATCCTAGTGACCCATAAAGCCTTTCCTTAATTATCTTAACTCTTAATACCCTGGACTGGCACCCATTCATCCAGTCATTCACTCAACAGATTATCAAGAGCCCACTTTATATCAGTATTTGTGGCCCAGTGTGGAGGCCACAGGAGGAAACAAGACAGATAAGGTACTTGTGGTCATAGGCTTAGTTTCCCAAATTTGGGGCCAGGATATTGAGACAGAGAATAATTAAATAACATAATAAGTAAATTTCCTAATATTATGGGTTAAATCATATCCCCCCCCATCCCCCGCCCCAAATTCATATATTTAGGCTCTGGTACCTGGTATATTTTGAGGAAAGTGACCGTTTTTGGAGATAAGCCTTTAAATAAGTGATTAAGTTAAAATGAGACCCTTGGGGCAGGCCTTAATCTCCTCTGTTTGGGGTACCTAAGGAAAGGAAATTTGGACTCAGGGGGAGAGCCTGGAGGTACAAGTACAAAGGAAAGACCACATGAGGATGCAGCAAGAGGATGGCCATCTACAGGCTAAGGAGAGAGAGGTCTGAAAAGAATCAAATCTACCGACACCTTGATCTTGAACTACTGGCCTCCAGAACAGCGAGGAAATTGATTTTTGTTCTTTAAGTCACTCTGTGATATTTTGTCATGGCAGCCTAGCATACTAATGTATTCAATAAGAGAAATTGACAAGTGCTATGGGAAAAAGTAAAAGAAGAGAATGCTGGGGGTGATAAGGAGCTTTGGAGAGCACATTGCAATGTTTAATAGGGTCTCATCTGGAAGCGAGTTTCCAAGCAAAGATTTGGCAAAAATAAAGGAATTAGCTATGGAGACATTCAGGAGAAGGCTTTTCCCTGTAAAGGGGACCACTGGTACAAAGGCCCTAGGGTGGGAGTATTCCAGGTATGTTAAGAAGCAACTGCTGAGAAGAGGGGACTGGAGAAGAATGAGCAAGGGGAGCAGTAGGTGGGGTTGGGGAGCAATGGGAGGGACAGTTCAGGTAGAGCCTTGTAGGCTATTGTAAGAATTTTGATTTCTTATTGGCATGAAATGAATTTGCTGGGTTCTGATTAGAGTGACATGACCTGATATATTTCAAAAGAATCGTTTGGCTTCTGTGTTAAGAATAGATTTAGGCTACTGTAGTAATTTATCATGAAAATATGATGGTAAGTTCAAACTAGAGTGGTAGGCATGGAAGTGGTAATGAATGGTCAGGTTCTGAATCAATTGTGAAGGTGAGGCCAGGAGGATTTCCTGAGAGATTGGGCATGGGCTATGAGAGAAAGAGTAGAGTCAAGGATGACCCCCCAGGTTTTTCACCTGAACAAATGAAAGAGCATAGATATCAGCTTCTGAGATGGGAAGGCTGCAGGTAGAAGTGATGAGGAGGAAGAGCAATAATTTAATTTTTGATGAGTTGAATTTGAAGTATCAGACATCCAAATGGAGATGTTAAATTAGCAGTCTAATACTGGAGTTTGAAGTTTCGTAAAAAGCACTCTGCTGGGGATATAAGGGAATGAGTATAGTTAGAAACAAAGTAGAAACAAAGATGGAGACCCAGGGAAACCTCAAATGAAGAAATCAGGCAGAAGACAAAGAATCAGCAAAGGAAACTGAGAAGGAGTATGGCATCTTATACTGCCCTAAAACAAACAAACAAACAAACAAACAAACAAAAAAACAAGTGAAGAGATTGTTTTTAGGAGAAAAGATTGATCAGCTGTGCTGAATGCTGCCATTAAATCGAGCAAGATAAGTTCTAAGAATTGACTTTTGGATTTAGCATGGAAAGCATTGGTGACCTGACAAAAGAACTTTCTGTGGGACGGTAGGGGATATAACTTGGTCTAAGTGAATATATGAGAAGGAGAGGAGAGGAATTAAGGACTGAATATAAATAACTACTTCAAGGAACTTTGTTGCCAAGGGGAGAAATAAAAGGAGCCAGTATTGGTGGGGGAAAGTGGGAGTCAAAAGAATACTTGACATTTTCTTGGAGAATTTCTTTTTTCAAGAGAAACTAGGAGAAATAGCACAATGTTCATATTTTGCTGTAAGAATGATCCAGTGGAAAGGGAGAAACTGACACAGAGGAGAAAGAGAAGCGACTAATCAGGGTAGCATCCTTGAGGAGGTGAGTAGGGATGACATCTAGTGCATCAGACCAGCTTTCAGCAGAAAGGAGCATAGTTGGTTTATGCTCCTATACAGCTGACTGTATGTGGGGGTGGGAGCTCCTAAGTGCTTCTATTTTTTCTCAGTGAGGAATAAAGCAGAGCCGTCTGTCGAGAGGAGTGAGGATAGGAAAACAATGTCAACGATTTGAAGTTAGAGAAGCTATGATGGAGTGACATATTGGTTTGCATAACAAAGTACCACAAACTGGGTGGCTTAAACAACTGAAATGTATTGTTTCACAGTTCTGGAGGCCAGAAGTCCAAGATCAAGGTACTGGCAGGTGGGTTCCTTCTCAGGCTGTGAGGGAGAATCTGTTCTATGACACTTCTTCCAGTTTCTGGGGGTATGCTGCCAATCTTTGGTGTTCCTTGGCTTGTAGAAACATCACCCCAATCTCTCAACTTCATCTTCACCTGGTGTTCTCCCTATGTAAGTATCTGTGTCCAAATTTCCCCTTTTTATAAGGACACCAGTCATGTTGGATTAGGGGCCACCCTCATGACCTGGTCATACCTTAACTAATTACATCTACAACAGCACTCTTCCTAAATCAGGTCATGTTCTGAGGTACTGAGGGTTAGGGCTTCAGCATACGAATTTTGGGGGTGGGGACATAATACAGTCCATAACAAGTAATCAAGAAGACTGGCAGCAGAATAAGCTAGAAGTATAGTGAGCTTACCTGGCAGCAAAAGGAGCCATATAACATTTGTGATCACAAGTCCAGGAGGCCATTTCCTCCACTAACATTCAGTTGCATGGGCACAAGTACCAAGTAAAAAGGGAACTCGATTTATCCAAAGTTGTGGTTTTACATGATAAGCTCAAGCAAGGGATTCAAGGACGTATGCCGGTTGGTGATTATTATGGTTTACTAGGAAATTGAAGCTGGAGAGGGAGAGAAGAGAGGACTAGAAGGTGGAAGGGACAGAGAAAAAGTATTAGGATCAATGGATCAGTGGTCCTGGTGGGAGGGGGAAAGATGACTGAAGTGGGGCCCTTGAGGAAGCAAGCTGGAAAATTGCAAAGTGGTAAGAAAAGAGTAAGGGGCATGGAAGTGAAATAAAATGGTGTTTGGTTATTTTCCATTACAAAGTCTAAGGTGACAAAGGAGTGAGTGTCTGAGGTGGGGGAATGGACAAGATTGTTGGAGGAGTGGAGGCCACAGAATTGAGAAGTCACTGTCATCTATGTGTATGTTTTCATTCATTCATTCATTCATTCATTCTTTCATTTCTTCATTCAAATAGTTATGTGCTGGCCATAGGCAGAATGGAGTTCTGCTGAGAGCAAAGTTCACGAAACTCAACACGAGAGCCACTGCCAAACCCAGGTGTCCCTGCCTGAGCTTAGGAGATAGTCTTAGGTTGACCTATGTTGTGATTGTGGGAGCAGAAAAAGAAGAAAAAAAAAAACTTACTGAAGTTAACTTTGAAACTCCTTTAATATCCAAATAAACAATTAACCTAGAAGAAAATAAAAATTTCATTCTCTAAACATCCTTCACTGCTTGTTTTAAAAATTATTATTATTATTTGGTGTCCTCAGTAGCTTACATTCATTGTGTTGATATGTGTGTTTCCTGGGGATTCTACACCTCCAAAATCTGAAGAGTAAGCAAAAATAATGCTTCTGCTTAAACACTTCACAGTTTATAGCCACATTTACATAACATTAAATAAGTCAACAAAGGCATCATTAGCTCCCATTAAAATATGAGCAAAGAAATTTAAACGAACAAGACAGGCTAATTGGTAAGTAATGTTGTGTATCAAAAATTATGACTGTAAGATACCCTAGTTAATGAGAAGCTCTACAATCATGTTTACTACATATTTAAAAATTAAATGAAGGTGAATAAAAGTTAACAAAAGAAGATTTTCCTTTCCATTGATGCTGTTATATCTGTTTTTCAGAGTTGAAAGTAGTAAGGACTATTTTAGCCGTCCACCTCGATAAAACATCTCCTTCTATTATATGTGATTTTTGCCTTTTCAAACTATATTTGAGTTATAAACAGGAAAGCCATAGTCTGAGTACAGAGAAAGGCAGAACTCTGCATTATACCAGTGAGGGGCCTTGGTGTGATCTCAGGCCTTGGTTGTGAGAGGAATTTCCTCTTACTCCTTTCTCTGTGCAGGCCTGGGTCCAACCCCAGGCAAGATATGCCCTTCAAGTCAGCCACCTCCTGCCTCAGTGACTGAGGTTCCTAACGCTGCTGCCTAGAAGGATGATGGGGGCTGAAACCGAAAGATGCTGATGCCTCATCAATTAAATCACAATCTTGGGGAGGGGCTCCCACATGTGTGCTTTAGAAAAGCCTCCCCATTGATTCTAAAGAGCCGCCAAGGTTGAAAACCACTCTACTAGCTCTCTCATTAATCAAATAGCAGCGACCATTTACTGAGTGGCCACTATGTATGGAGCTCTCTAATAGAAACTGGAGCAGGTTAGGTTTTTTTTCTTTCCCCCAACCTTTTAAAATGAAATTTTTTTCATACAGCAAAGTCGAAATAATTTTATAGTGTACTCTACTTACAGACCACCTAGATTAGACCATTATTTTACTATTTTTGGTTTTATCATATACTTATCCTCCTAGCCATCAACACATCTGCTTTTTTACACATTTCAAGGCAAATTATAGACATCTGTATAATTTCCCTTAAATACTTCAACATGTATATCATTAACTAGAGTACAATATTTGCTTACTTTTTCTTTTGATGTAAACTTTCTGGGAAAAAAATGCACAAATCTTAAGTGTATATTCACCAAGTTTAGATAAATGAATATATCTGTATAACTCAAAATGCTATCAAGATACAGAATATTAGGCAGCTTATTTTATATTTTGTTAAATGTAATCTTAAGTGCTTGTTATTGAAAAAGACTACATAGAAAAGGGCACTTCTTTATCTCACAGAAAGGCTACCTAATGGTGTAAATTTCACACACTGAGGCATTAAATAGAAAATATTTGAGAGGAGAGAAAATGAAAGGGCCTCCGTGGTATCCTTCAGGTGGTTCAGACACGGTATGTGTTGAGTCAGATCATGTTGCATGACGTAGGCACGTGGTGGGTGACGTGTCTGGAGTGGAAGCTATCTTGCAGCACGGAGTCCTATGCCTCGTGTGTGTGTGTGTGTGTGTGTGTGTGTGTGTGTGTGTGTTGAAATAAAGTGTAGTTTTGACACTTTCTTTAGCTCAAGACACTAATATTTCTTTAAAAGTAGATCACTTTCTTTATATGTCTTCTTCTGTCCAGAACAAATCTATAATAATGGATAAGCCAAAAGACCTGAGAGAAGCTGCACCACAGCCTGCATCAACTGCCTTATGCCCTCACCCTAAATCTAAAGCTGCCCTGGTCCTCAGAGCCCCCTTACCTGGGATTGTCTATGGGGAGAGGTTTCTAGAAAGCACAATATTACAGGAATCAAGGCCTTTAAATGCTAATGGCAAGAGGAAATGATCTTGCTTCTGAACTCTGAAAACAGAGATTGATTTAATAAACCATAAAGAGTTTTCAACAATGTATTCAACTTCAAGTAAAAAGACACATCCTGCATTACAGTGCTGGGGTTCTCCACTTCGCCCCTTCCATTTGGAAAGCTGAGCTCAGAGGCCGTAACACCAGTGGAGTTTATGTGTGGATACTCTCAAATGATGACTCTTCATTTTGTGGCCTCTGAATTACAAGTCCTCTGCCTAAAATTGTCTAAATTTGACTTTTTCCTATGCTGGAATGGTCTTCACCCTAGTCTAACACATCTCTCTCCCTTCATTTAGATTGCTCCAGAAATTTTAAATCCTTATAAAATTTAGATTATCCATTGGGTCATTCAGTGGATATTGAATGACAGTGATTGACAACCTACTCTATGCCAGGAGCTGGGGATAAAATAATGAAGAGTAGTGTTATTGCTCTTATGAAGCTGTATCCCACAAGAAAAGAGAATAGTATACAGTCAAGTAAACAGTTGTTTTCTTGCAATTCTGACAGTGGTAGGTGGAGGTCATCCAGGGAGTTTTTTCTTTATGGAGGTATAAGTTACATACAATATCCTATTAGTTTCAGGTGTATATCATAGTGACTCAGTATTTTTATACATAACAAAATGACCCCCACAATAAGTCTACTTAGTGTCTGTCACCACACAAAGTCATTATGATATTATTGACTATATTCCCTATGCTGCACATCACATCCCTATAACTTATTTATTTCATAACTGGAAGTTTGTACCTCTTAATCTTCTTCACTAATTTCACCTGCCCCCCCAACCCCACCCTCCTCCAGTAACCAGTAGTTTGTTTCCTGCATCTAAGAGTCTGTCTCTGCTTTATTTATGTGTTTGTCTTGCTTTTTAGATTCCATATATAAGTGAAATCATATGGTATTTGTCTTTATCTTATTTCACTTAGTGTAATACTTTCTAGACCCCCCCATGTTGTTGCAAATGGCAAGATTTCATCCTTTTTTATGGCTGAGTAATATTACATATATATATACTGCATCTTCTTTATCCATTCATCTATCAATGGGCATATATTGGCTATTATAAATAATGCTGCAATGAACATAGGCGTGCATGTATCTGTTCAGATTGGTGTTTTTGTTTTCTTCAGAAAAATATCCACAAGTGAAATTGCTGGATGGTATGGTAGTTCTATTTTTAATTTTCTGAGGAACTTCCATACAGCTTTCCATGGTGGCTGCACCAATCCAGGGAATGTTTTGAATGTGTAACATGAAGGCCTGACTTAGTCTTCACGGAAAGAAAGGGTTCCCTGAGGAAGTACAGCTCAGATAAGACCTCAAGAATGAACTGAACACAGCTGGGTGATGAGCAGAAGTGAGTGCATTTATAACAGAGGCCACAGATGGTGCAAAGGTCCGGAGGCAGCAAAGAACAAAGCAATGTCCTGAATTGAAAACCAGGAGGAAGGACATTGTGGCTGGAGTGGAATGAGCCACATTGACAGGAATGGGAGGTGGGAAGGGCCACACGCAAGGGTGGTGGCCATAATAAAAGCATGCGTTTTATTCCAATTACAGTGGCAAGATATTCTTATAAGAATCCAAGTGAAGATATTCTTGTAAACAAGTTGTTGACATAATCAGATTTTTTCAAAAATGTACTCTGGCTGGGTGTGAAGGTCAGACTGGAAAGAACTGGTGTTGATATCCAGGAGGACGATTTTGGAGACTTGCAGTGATCCTTTGGTGCAGATGATGACCTGGGCTGGGGTGAGAGCCACAGAGAGGAGGAAGAGTGTCTGAGATAAATAGCGTCTCATTCGCCCCCGATGGTTCTTGTTGACGGTGCCCACTTGACAGTGGGATTCCCAATGCTCTGACTCACAGAGCATATACAGGTCTTACCAATAAATAAACACAAATTGGCATGCCTAGGAATTGTATATGGCCTGAAAGACCACGGAGAAAAGTTCTTTTACGTTAGCCAGCTGCACTTTGGAATAATACACAGACCTCTGTGAATCATTTCATGGTTTATTAAACAAAATTCTGTTTGCAATTGGCAAGTTAGGAAAATAAACATCCATGTTTGTTTTCACTTTCTATTTCCTTGGTTTGTCCAGAGACTCACAGCCCAAATCTTAGGGTTGTCCCTGGAGATTCAGGAAGCAGACCTGGAGTCCCACTCCTGAATGTCACAAGGAAATAAGCCACAGATTGCCATTAACCCCTGTGAGAACAAGGGGGAATTCTTGATGTTCTTCCATCATTGGAGAGGGCATCTGTGCTGCCTACCAGGGCCAGCAGGTACTAGCCTCTCAGAGTGCATTACTGCTCCATCTGCCCTTCCCAAACTAGGAGAATGCTCTGAAGGATCCACAGGCAGAAGAGCTTTGCCTCACCTGAGAAATGGTAGTCTACCAGTGTTTACCTACAATCTCATTCGAGATGTGTGCGGAGGAGAGATTTACTTGGCTTAATCCTATTTGAGCGCCTGGTTGCTAGAGAGGAAGAGACACCTGTGTGTGCGTCAGAATCACTTGGAGGACTTTTAAAACAGAGTGCTGAGCCCCACTCCCAGAGTTTCAGAGTCAGATGTGGGGTGCGGCCTGAGAATATTCATTTCGAACAAGTTTCCAGATGATGCGGAAGCTGCTCATCTGGGGACACACTGTGAGGACCCCTGATCTAGGCAAGGTAGCCCCACAGATCTGCTGTATTCGATGAACACATTATTCATCCAATGCCTCCTGAATGCCTGGCCCTGCAACTGCCTCCAGGTCTTGAATCGACAGTGTCTTTGTCTTGGAGTTCTGGAACTTTCCGTATCTCCCAGGCTGAGTTCAGCTGGGCCCCTGAGGCATCACCGGTGCTTCCTCCACCATGGGTTTACCTCTTACTTTCTACAGCAAGCGTCCCCCCTGGATGGCAGCGTCGTTCTCATTCTTTGTGCAGCACTTGCATGTAGTAAAGTTTAATTTAAACAAAATCATCAACTTTGGCAAATGAATGAATGAGCAGTTCAGCATGTATCTTTGATCCAGGGCATCTTGGCAGCATCTTGGTTTTATATGAGGTAAGGCACTGTCTTTGCAAGGATTTTAAAATCCAATTATAACAAAGAAAATAGTCAAATACAATATTACAATATGAGGATAATGTTTATTGTTGATTGACATATCTAAAGGCACTGAGCACTTAAGGCATCTGGAAGAAAAGATCATTTTTGCTCTGCACATATTAGGCAAGTCTTTGATCTGATGTAATCGAGGGCCTCATTCAGTTATTCACTTAACTGAAATGCTTATTAAAACAACTACAATGTGTTACATGAGGCACAGGAGAATGTCAATGTCATGAAAAGACTTAGGATTTATTTCGTGTAATCTTTTTCCAGATACTAGAACCCCCTCAGAAATGTTCCTATCCTAGATGGCTGTCCAACAGCTACTTGAATACTTCTGAGAACATAAGACTCACTACCTCATGTGGCAGCCAGTCTTTGAATTACTGCTGACCATTAACCTTTCCTATATTGAGATGAAATCTCTCTCTCTGAAGTTCCTCTGATTAGTCCTATTTTGAACCCCTGTAGTAATAGAGGATGTTTAGTATCTCTTTCCCGACAACCCTGTTAGATGATGAAAATGGATATGGGCACAGTGGGGCAGAACATGGACACTGGAAGGGGAAGGGAAGGAAAACTGAATGGGAAATAATCAGAGAGGGAGACAAGTCATGAGAGACTCTTAACTCCAGGAAACAAACTGAAGGTTGCCGGAGGGGAGAGGAGTGGAGAGGTGGGGTCACTGGGTGATGGACATTAAGGAGGGCATGTGATGTGATGAGCTCTGGGTGTTATATGCGACTGATGAGTCACTGACCTCTACATCTAAAACTAACGATGTACTATATGTTGGCTAATTGAATTTAAATTAGAAAAAAAAAAAAAAGAACACGGACACTGAAGCTGGATGGTCCAGCTTTGAATCTCAGTTCCCAAATTTACTAGCTGTGTGACTTTGAGCAAGTTCTTTAACCTTCCTATGACCTGATTTTCTTATCTGTAAAATGGGGATAATATTAAGCTTCAAATGGCTGTTTTGAATGTTAAAAAATTTACTGCTTGCAATGAATTTGGAACAGGGTTTGGCATATAATTAATGATCAATAATATTAGTTATTACTATTTTTCTTATTAATATTCTTTGTAGTCTCTTGTCCTCTCAATTTTAGACCAAGCATCCTTCTAACAGCCAGCCATGACATGGCCCACAGCTGCTCTATCTCCATGGTCTTTTCCAGAACCAAGTGTGTTAGATTCAGTGTGTTAGATCTCTCTCACTATGGTGATCAGAGCCCAACAGAGGGACTGTTTGTCCAGCACAGTTTAGGGAAGGACTGTCATCCACAAATGTTCTTTAAGTCAGCTTTGCGATAGTAGTAGTATTAATAATCACACAAGCTATATTAAGTGTCTATTATATTTAGATATTATGCTAGACTCTTTAACATCATTTCTCATTCCTAGGACACCTGAGAGGTTGCACAGGCCTGTTTCACTAAGAGAAGAGGAGCGGGGATCCAAACAGATCCTGGGGCCTTGGAGGGGGCCTTCCCGTCATGTTCCATGCTGCCACACTGTTTGTGCTCCGTCTGTGCTGAGTTTCCAAGGAATGACAGGGCCTCTGACTTTGGCAGTCAGGGCAAAGCTATAAAATGAGCTGCAAACCCTGCAGCACTGGGTGGGGAGAGTGTTCAGATTACAGCCTTATTTATTCATTGCTGCAATAGCCGTGTTCTCTCTGATCTTTCTCCCCAGGTCTCTTGGGTTGGGCAAAGAAAAGACTCGTGGGCAGAATATAATGAAGGCCTGAGACCATCCAGAGGACCAAGTCCGTGGCATTTCAAACACCAAAAAGATGAGAACGTTAACATAAAGTATGCAGCACGTTGGGCGTTCCCTTTGTGTGCCATCCAAGTGTTAATGGATCCACATTATAACTATTCTTACTATTACCGAATAGTTTGTAAAAATAACTGTAACCCGCAGTCAGCACTGAGGGTCATTAGCAGGGGCTGTTGGGGGGATTAACAGCAGTGGCAGTGAATGCTTACTGAGTGCTCGCTCTGCCTGGCTGCCCACGAAGTGCTGAGTCGTCCTTCTCTCATGACAGGTGTTCTAACCCAGGGAGGGTGCGACATGCTATTTCCTTCTCTCCGATGAGGATGCTCATGTTCAGGCTGGTTCTGTGGCTTGTCTCAAAGATGGTTAAATTCTGGGTTGTTTGCTCTCCCTTGTAGCCACAATTCTATCTTGGGGCTGTTTGTACACAGTTGCCATTCTTCTCTGACTGAACGTCCGGTGGTAACCTCTACGCCACACGCATAACACTGCCACCACCATGATGCAGAAAGTGCCAGATGGAATCCAGGAGGTGGGGCTCTGGGGGATGGGGGACCCTCCTGGGAGGCAGGACACCACCACCACTCCCTAAGCCACAGAGGAGACCCACAGAAAATCCTTAAAGAGGGACTTGGCTTTCCCAGAAGGAGATGGAGGCCAAATCTTAGGAAGCATAGCTCCCTGGTGACGGAAAGTATATATTTTACAAAGCATTGTTATGGATGTTAAATTATTAAGTTCTCACAACTACCCTGTGAGGAGAGTACAGTGATCATCACTGTTTTATGAGTGGGAACTTGAAGGTGTGAGGACAGTGGTTAGAAACTCCTCAGGCAGAAGGGGACAGGAGCAGGACCCAAGCTTTGGCATCTTTGCTTCTTTTTTTTCATTAATATCTTATTTTTTAGCTCTTAATTTAAAATGGAAACACATGTAATAAAAGCTCGAACGTGTTAGGAAAAAAAAAGGAACAACTATACATAAGCAAAGAGAAAAGAATGTAAAACCATCCAAATGACCCATTCCAAGACAACCTCTATTAACGTTTTGGTCTATTTCCTTCCAGACATGTTTTTTTCAAAGTATAGACACACATATATATTTTTGAGATAGATATCATACACATTAGCTCATGGCCCAATTTTTATTTCCCCTGCAATGTATTACGTATGTGTTTCCATGTTAGCATGTATGATGTTGTATATATAACCACATTTCATGGCCCATTCTATCCCACTGTTCCGATCTCCTCAAGTTCAATAAACAGCCCTACTCTTCCAGTTTGCGTTCTCTCTCCAAGACCATTCAGGGAGTGATGGGCAAAATAAAACAAAAACAAAATAAAAAGCAAAACTTTTCCTTCCCAACAGTCTTAGGAGGGACCCTAAATCACACCCCTCCCCCTGCCCCAAATTCCACTTGAACACAAGACAGCCTAGAGCGTAGGGTGGCTCCAAGCTGGAATGTACTATGAATTCAGAGAAGCATCGTAAACTCAATCCAAGTCCAGAAATCACAAAGGGTTTCCTATTGCCTTCTTTGAGACAGGGTTTCGTATTTGGTAAGACAAAGAAAAGGCTAGCATTACTGTATTCTGACCACTCTGATAAGGGTGAGGTCTGCAATCTTAATTAGTGCCCCCAAGCCTTTGTAGTAGGCAAGGAGAGAATCCCACCTGCTGACTCGGACTCTCCTTCGAAGAGAAAATGCACCCGGCCATTGATGGAAGACCTTTCCCAAGCTCTCCCATTACCCGGCATTGTCACTGTTATAACTAGATAACTCACTCTGTGTGCACATCCAGACCCCGCTTGCTGCCCCAGGATAACATTTGTCATTAGAATACAAAATGCTTACTTTGGAGGTTTGTCATCCTCTGCCAGATCAGATGACATTTTCTCTTCAAAAAAGAGAAAAAGAAAGAGAATAAGAAAAAAAAAAAAAATAGAAGTGGGGAGAAGAGATCAGCAGGGTTAAGCATGTATGAGGAGTATTTATAGGTAAATGAATGAGCCATGGATACTGGCTGAGTGCTGTGTTGCAGCTTCCATTTCTAGGCAACACATTCATTTATCCCCATCCTTCTTTGCTTGTGTGAGAGAGAATTTCCAAGTGAAGTACCCTTCTATACCTTGAATCCATGCCAACAATCAAAGGTATACAACAGAACTGCTGAAAGCAAGAGAAGGGCTGATGGAATCTTAATAGCTCTGGGAACTCACTCACTCCTTCTTCTCCTTGGAGCCCTATTAATAGTACAGTTGGTAACATCAAGTGATTTTGATTCCCTTTTCCACAACTGTTATTTTGGCTCCTTTGGCATCTTCAAACTATATTTCCCATGGTAATTATTACACTTCCTTTATTTCCAATGTCAGTTTATTTTCAAAGGAAAAAAAATCACACAACACAGCTAAAGAAGCCAAAATAGAACAATTTGTTATATTAAGCAAATATTATTTATTTGCATAATTGTGACTCCCATTTTCTATATTAGCATAGCAGCAAAACCAAGAGCGTTAGATTCAGAAGGGACATAGTGTGCAAGACCTTATGCCTCACTGGGGAACAGCCGGGGCGGGGGGAATAGCAACCTATGTCTCCTCCAAGGCCAATGTCCCATTGCCAGGGAGGACTTACCCCTGCTCTACCACTCCCTCTCACCTCATGCCTTCAGGGAAAAATTTTAACACGTTTTACAGATGAAATTTTATCCTGACATTACATTTAAGAGAAAAATTTGGTATAAGGTTAAAAATGAACTGGAAACCAGAATCCAAGAACTTTTTGCTGTTCTGAAAAATGGGACTCCAAAAGGAGTCTCCATTTATTCTGAGAGAGGTCAACTATCGACCCTAATAATTCTTGAAAAAAAAAGCAGGTAAATCCAGAGAATTCTGCATTTGTTTGGAGGAACTCTTGTCATCTTATTGTCTATGCCTGCTACCACACAGAATTATGCAGGATGTGTATCTCTGTCCTAGGTCCTTTGAAATGGGAGTTTATGATAAGACTGTCTCAGAGCATAAAGTCCAAAGGTATGTATATTAATTTATATGAAGTTGAATAACCTTTATAGTTAAAACTTATAAAGCATTTATTGCATGTTAAGTCAATGTGCTGCAATAGATAAGAATAGTAGAAGGAATGACTTTGTTTTTATACAGGAAAAAATATTCATTTTATTGTAGTGAGCACCATGGTAGTGAGCACATGAAAAACATCTTATGGTAGTGAGCTCATGAAAAACCATACTCCCTAAACTGAGAAGTGGTGTTTTCTCAATTATAGAATCTCTACTTTTCTGATCTAGGTTCCTGGTCACTTATGGAAAAATAACTAATATCAGAGGTAACCCTGAGATTCGGTTTTTCATGATATTCAAGCACATGGCCATGTAATTTGAAGAGCTTCATTGTTGACGACACAGGCCAAGCAGTCGGATCTGGGGGAGGGGGGCATCCCAGCCCTGCCACTTATAGTTATGTGGCTTTGGGCATGTCACCTGACCTCTGGAAGCATCACTTCCCTCACCTGTAAACGAGAGAACAGGAAAATGTCCATCCCCCAGGGTTACTGGGACTATTAAAGAGATAAAATATATGAAGTGCTTAGCAAGGTTCCTGGCACATAATAAGTATTAATCAGAGTATTCATTGTTAACGTGTGTGTTAAATTGCAAAAAAGACTTCCTTCTCAGTTCAGTGTTTGGGAAGGGCACGTCATAAAGGAGAAATCTAGGGACCGGGTTGGGGAAGGGAGGTGCTGGCGAAGAGGTGGGAAGGGGTTGGCGATGCAGAAATCCATTTTAATTACAATCTGAAACTCGAATCTTGACCTCCGAAGGTGGCAGCATGATCTTTTGTCATCAGAGCCTCCATTAGTCAAAAGTGTGACTTGAAAGTAAGGTAGTTTCTTTCAAATTATCCGCTAGCATACCATGGGGATCTTTTTCTCCTCCTCTAGAATCTTCTGCTAATGTTACGGAGTTTATGGTTCCCATAATGCACATGTACAGTATCTATTTCATTTAATTTGCTATTAACACTTACAGTTTCACTTACTTCAACACAGCTGGATAAAAAGAATTGAAATCAACCATCTATGGTGGAACTGGAATGTAGCTATTAGCAGTTTTATTTGCAAACCTACCTTCCTCTCACCTATCTTGGGTCATGGCACAAATTCCATTCAAAAAACAATTATTGAATGCAGATTTGTGTCAAGCACAGTCACTATGCTTTCCCCAGCATACCTAATTCTTACCAGCTTTGCGGCACCCCAGTGTCACCCAAGGGTGGAAGGGACTTTTGTAAAAAACAAACCAAGTAAACAAGAATTTTTAAAAAATCTCTATCTCTGTAAGAAAAGATGTAAACTTTACTTTTTCTTAACTTGAATAAGTGAAATATTTGGCAACTTCTTCTAGTGTTGGGTTTTTTGGTGCTGGAACTTGCTATTATAATCAGAGTGTTTTTGAAGAACGGTATCTATATACGTTAAGTTCGTTCAAGCTGCCAAAAGGCATCTACCTAAGCTAGCTTAAACAAGGGAGAGTGACCTATTTCTGGGTCTTACGTGGACTGGAAATGGAAAACCATCCATTTGCAAGGCATCTATGCTTACCATGTTTCTCCTTCTGGAAACGTGTCATCTTATACCTTTTTTTTTCTATGCAATTGATCAAACTTTCTGTTTTTCTAGGCAGATTGGCTTTCTCTGCTAATCCTCTAGTTTGCAACTGGCTGAAAAAGGCCATCCCATTCCAATCTGAATGTGACCTTTTAATTTAGGGACCTGCCATTGTCTGATCTCAGGCAATGGGCCTCTCAGTTCAGATTTTCAAGAGAAAAAGAGAATTAGATTAGTCATCGCTTAATCCATGGACTGGTTTCCTTGGGTCATAAGTCTACCCTGATGTAACCAGCTGTAATCGGGGAGAGGTAACATGGTATAAACCTGGTGGCCTAGACTCAGCACTCACAGATATGTCATAATGAAGCCACTGAATCAAATCTTTTGCTTCCTCGCTTAGTAGAAGAAATACCCACTGGCATTAAGAACTTGTGATGGGACTCTTCATACTACTTCTCAAAAGTAAAACCAAAATAACCCAATGCTTCTTCAGAAGGTTTATGTTTCAAATGCATTTAAAATTCTCCCACTCTTCCCATTCTTTCTAAATTAAATTTCTTTAAACAGGTACCTTCTATTGGTGGACACACATAGTGAAATTATACCAGTAGTCATATGAAGAAAATTGTTTCCTTACACATGCCTGGAAATTTTCATTTAAATCCAGTTTTGTTTTATACACCCTAAAATTTTGGAGAAGCTAATGAACATACAGCTTATATAACTTCAACCACTCATGCTCAATAAAAATTTCCAACGCACACAATATCCCATTGTTTAGCATTAATTCTGAAAACTGTTCCAGGAATAATATTGTCAGGACTCTCCCTCTGAGATGGGCCAAAAAAGTCTATACACCTTTCAGTGTATAGCTAACTGCTTGATATATCAAGCTCATTGTTTATTCAGACAAAGCCTTTCACTTCTATAACTTTCTCTTTCCCCGTGCAGGAGGGAAAAACTGGGGGTGAGGGGTGGGGGTAGGATGGGGTGGGACACAAGGCTCGTTTTGAAATGTATGAGAGTTGGATACTCCCAAAATTCCAGCAAGATTACACACACACACAAATCTCATCTGGTAAATATTACATTCTGTTTTTGTCTTTGCTTTAGTTCTTACACAACTTGACAGTTTGTGGTATTGTGCCACATTTCAGAGCTAAGGTTTACAAACATCTGGCTCATGGGCAGCATTCCATTCCCCAAGGGCCCCCAGTGTCTCTGGAATAAAGTGTTTGCAACATACCAACCAACGTGGAAAACAGGAGTTTTCCTAGAGAACAATGAGGGTAAGCAAGACATTTTGCTTCACAAGATTTCTCTCCAGGAGGCCGGACCTGGGAAATTTAACTCACTTGCTGCCACCAGATGAACTGTGGAGAGCTAGGAATCCTTGGCCAGTTAATCTACTGAGTGGCCAGTTAAGTGGATCTCTTTAAGTCCTTAGAGATATGAAACTTACTCAATAAAGTGTCAGAACAATGAGGTAATGCAAATTCTTCAGTCGTTTTAAAGGAATATTTAAATCCCCATCCCACCCTGGATTATCTAGGGTGGGATTATTTCTGTATATCCATCTAGGAATAAGAAAATACTTTTTCTTATAGTTTTCACGGAAGAAGGGGTAACAAGTTCATACATTTTAGTTAAGGCACATGGATTAATGTCTGGCACTTTGTAAGAGCTACTTAAGTTTTTCCTTTCATCATTGTTAGCATTTCTATGTTAGGCATCAATGTATACAGAGGAAAGTTATTTTTAAGTGCTCAGATTTTTGGTGTTTAATCTTGATAATAATTTACATGCCATCTCTTTCTGTCTTTTGGTTATCTTTTCTTCCTTCCTGTTTAAATGCTCTAATGGGAGATCAGTATATTGTTCAAGGGAAGAAATTCTAGTGTTACTGTAATTCTTTTTTAATGAAAATGTTAACACTGAAGACTGTTGATTTGGAGTGCTTACTAACAACTCTAGTTTCTAAGAAACAAACACCAAGTTTTCTAGATCATATTAAGATACCCCAAAAGCATTGTTCTCTTTCCCTGGAGGGAATTACCGCATCAAGTCTCCAGAACATGTGCAGTTATTAAACCTGAGTCGGGGGAGCTCCATAGATTCTTAGTAGGGTTCAAAGTCCCCACAACTTTGTGCAAATTCTTGTGTATGCATGGGCATACATTTTCCTAGGAAGAGGGCCAATAGTGTGCATCAGATCAGATCACAAAACAAAAAGTTAGTGACTAGTTGTATTGGGGGAATGAAGATAGACTAAGGAAGAGTTCTGTGCAGAATTATGAAGGAAGTAAAGTCTCTCTCCTGTAGGCATGCCCTTTCTTCACCTCAATACTGGCCTTTAGCTTCTAGACACCAAGTACCCAGATGCAATCTTTCCCCACTTTCCTAGGAAGTCATCTTTAGTCCTAATTCACTCTGAAAATGTACATAACAGAAAATGTCTCTAAAAGGTTTCTTTTTGGAGACTGAAGTCGTCAGCTGATGGAAAAAACCAGGGAACCAAAGTCTCAGAAGTCATCAGCTGGTGAATGCTTCAGGCTTGTGTAGTTTCTGTTTACAACCCCCACCTGTCCTAGAGTCACTAGAGAGATATGAAAATCGTCTTCCTCGAGGCAAATGTGGGAAGTGATTCCACTGGGATCATAGAGCCTTCAGTTAAGTCAACCACAAATAGCTCTTTAGCTTCAGCTCTGTGTAACATCATACTGGTGGCCCTGGGGGGAGAAGAAGGCAGCTCTGGACACAAAGAATCTGTCACTTTTGATGAAACAGTATGAGTTGGTATCTCCAAACAATAAAGGTATATACGGTTATCGAACACTTACTGGTGTCAAGCATGGTGCCAGATACACTGATGGTGTAGAGTAAGGAGTCAGGAACCTGGGAAAAGTCTCACTCTACCACTTGATTAAAGAGGAGCCTTGGACATATTACACAACAACCTAGAACCTTAGAGTCCTCATTTATAAAATTAACATGATTATAGTATTTTTTTCATAAGATAATTATCAGGATTAATAAAAAAAAAACATGTACATCAAGGGCATGGTATGGTCTCTGGTACACAGTAAGAACTGAATAAATATTAACTGTAACTGATTCTCTCACTGAATGCTCGTAACAACTCTAGGTGGTAGGTTGTAGCCTGCCCGTTTTGCCAATGGAGAGACTGATACTAGGAAGGGGAAAGAACACAACTGCAGCCACATGCCCTGTAAGTGGCACAGCCAGTCTCTTTTCACTGTATGAGAAGTTTCTCCAGTAGAGTATGCATATCACTGATCTGATGGGAAGTTAATTTGGATGGTAGATGGGACAAATAGTTCCACATTTATTCTAATGCCTATAGAAAAATATAACTACTACTAATCTCAGAAGTTGAGGATGAAACTAAGTATAAAAAATTAAGTTAATTTTAAATCACTAATAATGCTGATGAGACAATGAAATGGATATAATTTATGGAAGCAGAGGAAGATGATCCCCTCATTAATGCTGAATAGGAAAACAACCAAGAAAAAGATCAAGGTTGAGATTCAGACATAAAGACTGGAATATATATATATATATATATATATATATATTTAATGCATCCTAGAATTTCACTATAATTTGCCAGCACAACCTTGCTACAGCTGCTAGAGATCTGATTATGGCATTTGCCTGTGACTCAAGCTGTTAGCTTCTTCCAGAGAATGTTGGCAATCCACATAACCCAACTAATACCCCAGTGAGGAAAACACTGTTACTGATTCTGATGACAAGAAGCTTATCAAAAGGAGGCTGGGCCCAGAAGAGCGTGTGGGGACACAAGGTGGAGACCATATGGAAAGAAAAGGAATGGTGGGGGTGCTGGGTGGCTGAGTCGGTTAAGTGTCTGACTCTTGATTTTGACTCAGGTCATGATCTCAGGGTTGTGAGATAGAGCTCGAGCTCTGTGTTGGGCATAGAGACTGCCTAAGATTCTCTCTCTCCCTCTGCCCCTCTCCCACCCCACCCCTGCTGCTCAAGTTCTCTCTCTCAAAAAGAGGAATTGTGTCCCCCATTTTAATCACAATGTTCCCTTAGTATATCCATCAGACTCTCATAAAGTAGCACATGATACCAATTTTAATGCTATGAAATATTACCAGTAGATGATGTTTCTACTTTTTACTATTTTACTATTTTTCTTATTTCATTTTACTATTATTTTCTTATAAAATATCTTTCTTCTCCTTCTTCCAATATTTTGTCTTGTACCCTTAAGCCCTGGTGCTGAGGAAACAAACTAGTAGAGTTGTTGATTTTACCTTCCTTACTTATCTTGCTTTCTCATTACAGACAGTCTCCGGCTTACAGTGGTTCAACTTATGGGGTTTTTTTGTTTTTTGTTTTTTTTAACTTTACAATGGTGTGAAAGAAATACACACTCAGTAGAAACTGTACTTCAAATTTTGACTTTTGATCTTTTCCAGGGCCAGCAATATGTGGTATAATACTTTCTTGTGATGCTGGGCAATGAGCTCAGCTCCCAGAGAGTCATGTGATCATGAGGGCAAACAACCAACACTCTTACAACCATTCTGTACCCATACAACCACTATGTTTTTCACTTCCAGTACAATGTTCAATAAATGTCATGAGCTATTCGACACTTTGTTATGGAATAGGCTTTGTGTTGGATGATTTTTTCCAACTGTAGGCTAATGTAAGTGTTTTGAGCACATTTAAGGTAGACCAGGTTAAGCTATGGTGTTCAGTAAGTTAGGTTTATTAAATGCATTTTAAACTTATGATAGTTTCAACTTACAATGGGTTTATTGGAATGTAATTCCATCATAATTTGAAAGATATCTGGGAGCTATTTACACTTTTAAGAGAGGGATGAGGGGGAAAGTCCTTATAGAGAAGCCCAGTTAAGCCAACAAGACTGGGCAAATGATGCCATAAGCATAGAGATGTCATATAGTAAAAAAAAAAAAAAAAGTGTTTTGAGAACCAGATGGCAATAGGTTCAAATTTTATCTGCATTTCTAGGCTGAATCACCTTGAACAGCTCATTTAATTTTTTTGAGCTTAAATTTCTTCATTTAAAAAATAAGGATACTAAATACTTAATGTTGTTCTGAAGATTAGGTAAGAACCAGGTAGGTAAAGAAACTAGTATACTATAGTGCTCAAGATTTAGGCTATTTATCTTCTCTCTCTTGTCCCGTCAGTGTCTTGTACCATAAGAGCTGTTATCCTGTCTCCATTTCCTGGTAGTAAATGCAAAGATTCTAATCTAATTCCAAATGTTTTCTTCCTGCATCAGGCACTCTGGCTAAGACCCATTTTCCAAACCTCTGTCTTTGAAAGCTTCCTATCTGAAAACTGTCAACACAGGCCTGTGACACATTAGCCAAGATCTGCTTTCGTGCAAGAGGGAAGTCTCGCCATACCCAGGGAGATGAGCTTTTCCACTGGAGGTGCCAAAGGGCTGTGCACCTCCCATAAAACTCATCCATCCTTGGGAAAGTCGTGGCTAACACACTTTGTTGGAGCACTTTTATTTTCATTTAATGACAACAACATTTATAATTTCTTTCAACATTCCTTTCCTTGTCTCTGAGCATGTGTTTTTTTTGTTTTGTTTTTGTTTTTGTTTTTTTTTTTTGTTTTTGTCTTCTTGGCACCATCAGAAGATCCCATGCATCTAGCAAATAATTTCTGAATATTTGAACATCAATTGGTGACCCGTCCCTTCCATTAGGGGATCTGGTAGTATTTAGAGTCAAGTAGAAGGTTTACAAAAATAAACCACTCCATCACCTTAGGCAAAGGCAGAGCCGGTATTTCAAGGGTAGGAGATACCAGGTAACATGAGAAGGGCCTAGTTGATTTATCTCTATCTCTACCTACACCATTGTAATCCAAGCCACCTTCATCTTTTGCCTTGGTCATTAAAATGGTCACTTAAGCAGCCTCATCATATCTATTTTCAAGTAGCTCTTCAATTCATTTTCTAAGGTGCAGCCAGAGTACTCCTTTCAAATGCAAATCAAACACCAACTCCCCACCTATTTAAAATCCTTCAGTGAATTCCTTTTTCCAAATGGATAAGAATAAAATCTTTAACATGGTTTGAAGGACCATTTATAGCTATCCTGTTCCATTCTTTCTTGGCCTACCACTCCCGCCCTCCATTCATGCAACTTCAGTATATACTTTTGGATTATGTAGAACACAGATCTAATACTCAAGTTCAGGGCAGGTGCTTTTGTGATTATGCCCTCACATTCTTTCCTGTAATTCTCTCCTATGTATGCTTATCTAAACTTGTAATTACTGTATACAACCATTAGCATAATTATTTTTTAATTTCATTGCACTCTTAAGTGAGAACTTTAACAAGTTTATTCATCATTGTATCTCTAGAGCCTTGTTCATGGCTAGGGACATAGTAGTAATACTAACTAACAACAGGCATTATTAACCAGTTCTAAATACCTTAGATGTTAACTCCTAATATTCGCAACAATCCATGAAGAAGATATTGTTATCCTCCTTTGACTAATGGAAAAACTGAGGTACAGAGAGGTTAAATAAGCTGCCCATAGTTACACAGCTAATAAGTGGGGCATCTGAGCCTTGAACCCTGGGAATTTGGCTTCAAAATCCATGCCCTTAACCATTATACCAATCTGCTTCTAAAGTAGTAGCAGGTGCTCTAGTTGTAGTAATTACCCGATAAATACTTATTAATTTAATAATGAATAATGAACAGATTGCTGCTTAAATGACCCACCGGGAGACCCAAGACCCTTGAGTTTGTTGAGGACTGGAGAGAAAGTCATCGACATGGCAACTCGGATGGTGCATAAGATCAGCATCATCTGGCAAACCAATGCAGTAGGGAATACCAAAGAAGCAGCCCTCTTGAGCTGTGCTTGTTATACTGGAAGCTGCCGTGTCGTTCTTGCTGTTAGGAAATGCTGGCAGGCAACATCTCTGCTCCTGACTAAGCAAGAGCAAGTTTAAATATAGATGAGGGCTCTAAAAATGCTGCTGTTGAGGCTGTAACGGGTGACAGACTTTTTTTTTTTTTGTAGGTAAGCACATTACAAAGCCTTTGAAAGTTGAGCCTGAACCATAACTACCCTTGAGTGTTTATCCCCAAGAGTTTTTAATGTGATGCCGGGGACCATTGTCATTTACTGAAGGATTTGTCTATTCGCTATGAATGTCAAGAGACTGAGAACTTGTCTATTTACCATGAATGTCAAGAGACTGACATTCATAAAGATGAACAAATACCTTTTACCTACAGAGGCTGTGCCTTCGAGGAGGTCATCTGGGGCTGACGGCAAGTGAACAGTATAGAAGAAATTCTTGGGGGATTCTTTTGTCCTCAAAGAACAAGGAAAATGGCAAAATAAGGATTTTGCTGACCTCTTAAAAAGATTTAACATTTGGAGAGTTACTTGCTCAACACTTGGTCAACAATATGGACAGGGGACATTTACACAGACCAGAGCAGAGCATGGGTCAGCAGGAGTCATAAACAAGGAGGAGAGGATGGGGGCTCTGTCCTTGGAGAGCTGATACTTTAGTTAGGAAGGTCAAACTCTCAAATTATGTCTCACCATTGCTTCCAAATCAACTAACGCACCAGGGCAAATGAAGAGTGTATAAACTGAATGGGACAACATAAAAAGGACAGCGAGCAAATTGCACTGGAACCAGTTTAGACCTTCACTAGCCACTATGCATGCTATGTTAGAGATTGGAGCTAGAAACACAAATATGACTTTTCTATTCTTCAAGGAGCTTAAAATTTGGGTGTGGAGCCAGACATGTAATTCTAGATGTGATAAGTGCTTAGCAGAAGAAACCCAGGGTTCTAGAAGTCCAGAAAAGAGGAACTAACTTGGAGTAACAGGGGTCAGGGAAGGTTTCCCAGAGCTGTACCTTAAAGCACAAGAGATGTGTCAGTGATGCTGGTGGGAGGAACATAAAGTGGAGAAGATATATTTCAGGTCACGCAGGTAACCAGTTGTAATGCTAAGACTTGAACCCAGGTCTATCAATTCCAAATCCCCTATATTTTCTACTACACTAAGCAATCTTCCAAGTCATTAAATAATTTGAGTATGTGCTATATGTAGCTACTATTCCATAAGGCTTGGCTTCTACCCCCTAAAAGTACTAATCTTGACCCTTATTTACATAAGAGCTTAAATGATTAACCCCATATGATAACTTCAATTGGTACCGTTTGTTGCTGAAGCCTAACATCTATCATAAAGTAAGCACTCAATAAATATTTGATGAGTATATTGAATTGACAAATAAATGAGTTTATACCCCCATGAATAGATGATGTGAATATAGAGACACACTGGAGTAGAGGAAGAAGGACATGGAAGAGTGAGTCTGGAATAGAGTTTTGAGGGAAAAGAGGGACATGAATTGGCAAAGAGAAATAAATAAGAGTAAATACAAAGGCAAGGAGGAAAAACATGACTAGGTTAGGCATAATACTCTCACAGCTTCAGTTAATGACAACCATAATATCAGTACCACTGCAACGTCCACTATGGCTTACTGAATATCTACTATGTGCTGGATTTCATATTATTTCTTTTTGTACATATAGCTAATTCTTACTATAGACCTGCAGGTCAGGTGGTTTAATTTCCACCATATAGTTGATGATATAGCATAAGAAAGATCTATAAGTTGGCATAGCAAAAATTGGAAATAGGATTAAAATCCAGGCTCCTTGGCCTGAAAAGCCCATATTCTTTTTAATATTCCCCCTTCCAATGAGCTAATAACTATATAATATAGTGTCATCATACAAAACCCACCTGGCTAAATTTTATTGAAAATCTTTGAAATTACCGTGGTGCTATCAAGGATAGAAGGAATTGTATTAGGGTTATCCAGAGAAGCAGAATCAATAGGATATATATCCTATAATCAAGGCCCAATACATTAAACTCCCAGGTAAATGGAGAGATGAATTTCTGTATTATGTCTAGATTGGAGTGTATGAAAGAGTAGATACTTTCTAGGTTTAGGGCCAGACCTATATTGTAAAATTAGAAAAGGGTTGAGCTAACAACTATACTGTATGATGATACTAAGTTAGTGGTTAAGGAAAATGAAAAGTTGGTGATTTGAGTAACACATGGGGAAAGTCAAGAGCAGCTCTTTTTCTCATGTTCTGAACAGTGGTTCTCAAAGAGTGGTCCCAATTAGTAGCAATAGCATCACTTTGGAACATACTAGAAGCGCAAATTTTTAGGACCCACCCCAGATATAATGAATCAGAAACTCTGATGTGGGATCCAGAAATTTGTGTGTTAACAAGATCTTCAGGCAATTTTGATGCATTCTATAGTTTGGGAACCATTAATCTAGAATCTCAACAGGATTGCTCACTAAGGAGAGAATGAATACTTTTTTTAAAAAAAAAAGATTTTATTTATTTATTTGGCAGAGAGAGACTCAGTGAGAGAGGGAACACAAGCAGGGGGAGACAAGGAGTGGGGGAGGGGGAAGCAGGCTTCCCGCGTAGCAGGGAGCCGGATGCGGGGCTCGATCCCAGGACCCTGGAATCATGACCTGAGCCGAAGGCAGGCACTTAACGACTGAGCCACCCAGACGCCCTGAGAATGAATACTTTAAAATATGGGACAAAGTTAGGGGAAAAAAACAGGATCTATAATTCTGAATCCACTAAGACCCTCAGGAAAATATAGCCACCACAGTGAAAATAGTAGTCAAAGGTCAATGGATGGCCGCAGGGATACCTGGGTTGTAAGACTTTCCTTCTAAAGCCAACAATGCAATTTCTCCAAATACCAAGACTGAAGCAAATCAAAAATCAAACTACAAAATGTGAACTATAATAAAGGCAACTTGGTTTCTACACGTAGGATAACTATACAAATCTATTAAAAGCAAACCGTTGATGATTGGCAGCTGGCACTGAAGTCATCAGAAGATGTCTGTCCGAAGAGTCCCACCAACATCCTAGTTAAAAAGTACATACAATACGCTCACATATAAACTTGTTATTTAGAAGCATGAGAACATCAGGTAGAGCACAGTTTTTGAATCTTCCTCTCCAAGAAAGCTGAGCAGCTCAGAAGAGCTGAGCTGGTCCCCAGAGAGATTAGGATATAGGGAGAAATCCCTTAGTCTTAACCTGCCCCCCTCCATCCTCCCCACATGGCAGTTGGCAGCAAAGTCTGAAGACGGATTCCTGAACCAGGCCATGGGAGCATCCAAAAGAAACAGGAGGCTTGACTGCTGGTCCTAGAAGAACATGCAGTCAAATGGGGGGAGATCAGGTCAATATTGTCCAACCTCTCAAGGACAAATTACCTGAACTCATTGAGACACTAGGGTAGCAAGTAACTGAAACTAATTCCTAGCTAGTTTAAGGTAAAAAGGGGAGTTTGTTATGGGATGTAGAGACGTTGTATAGGAATCAAGGACAGGATTGATTGGACCTGAGGATGTAGCCAGAACTAGAAATCTGAAACTTTTTCTCCCTTTCTCTCTGTCTCTGTATGCCTGTTTCCTTCTTCACTTTCTCTGCTTCTGTTACACATGGTTGAATTTGGGCACTCTCAGTTTGAGTCTACATGTTTGACTTCTAGCCACACAGACAACCTCACTCTATTCTCTTGGTCCTAGTTACAGATTTCTAGGAAAGAGGATTACTTCACCCTGCTTGTGTCATGTCCAGCTTTGGTCTAGCTTGCCAGGCAAGGTATAGTCATACATTATAGAAATGGCTGCTGGGGTCTATGCATGTGGAGGGGGAAAGAAAGCAGGCAGTTTCCAGAAATAATATGGGAGTAGGTGGCTCTGTGGTTAGAAAGATACCTCAAGATGACTACTGCCCTCCCAGAGAAGTGTACCACCAAAGCTAAACCAGTTATTTCTATATGAAGACTTCTCAGGGAAAGGGTGGTTAATGGAGCTAATCTGGAAAGGCTGCATGGAGGAGGTGTTTGTAACATTTCTTATGGTTATGGTTCTCAATGTAATGGTATATTGGGATGAATGGAGAAGCAAATAAGTGACGATACACGAAACTTTGCAATCTTTGATTTACCTTACCTACTAAATTAGTATCGCTATACACATCCACATGATGAAAATTTATAGAAAATCTTTGGAAAATACCATGGTGCAACTCAAAAATATATGAAACCATTTTTTTCATTTACCTGAGTATTAAAGCCAGAACCACACAGTTCATTCCTAATGGTACTATAGTCTTTGATATCCTTAAAAGGGTATCAAAAGTCTTTAATATCCTTAAAACTAGATATAAATATCCTAAATGGATAGGATATGGATGGATATCCATTTAGAGAAATACCAGAATTCTTCGATCCCAGCTGTTTGTGAAAAACAACAGGGTAGCTGTCAAAATAGGGATTTTTCTTACTGAGGGAAAAAAAAAGATCTCTATTGTGATGAAACCAAGATTTCCCATAGATTGGTAGGATTCAACATACCGATTACATTGGGTGGATAACTCAGTTTTGCCTGGATTTTTCCATTGTTGTCCAGAAAGAAGACAAACTGAATGTAGTTGTCTTGAGGGAAAAAGTATTTATATAAATTTTAAAACTCTTCCATACCTCATTAAGTACTTAGTATGCCTATTCTTTGTTGTTGACAAAAAGTATGTTAAAGTATATATGTAGAATTCATTTTCCTTTAAAATCTCACAAAGATCTGGATAAATAAATCTCTTTCATAATATATTTTCCTAATCACCCACATGACTTGAGTAAGTCTAGGTTTTTCTCTCTTGTGATTCTTAGTTTTTTGTCCTATGATTTATGAATATGTCTATATAAAAATAAGATTTAAATTGCTTCACTGAATAGTATAAGGAATCACTCCCACAAACTATCTTATAAAAAAGTACCTTGAAATAAGATTAGGAACTAATTCCCCCTTTCAAGGTTCAGATTCTAAGAAAGCAATCAGTTGGCCTGTAGGCATACAGAGGTGCTTCTGCCCCCCAAGATTGTTTCCCATTGACTCTATAATAGACCCTGAGCTCTCTGACTACAAAGCAGCCTGGTAGAAAGAAGATTATCTGGATTGGATGGCAAATGAAACCATTCTAAATCAATAGTGTTTTAGTTGCAATTACTGTGTTAGATTTTAATGTAGCCAAAACCTGAGCTTTAAAGGAAGAGATACAGTTCTGGTAAGCTAGAATTTGGAGACTTCATAAGATTTGAAAAGAACACAGATTAGAGAATCAAAGAACTTGTTTACTCAACTACTTTCTAGAATTCTAGGGCTCATTCTACTGTGAATTTGTTCATCAAACAAATTAATTCAACAAATATTAATTGAGCATGCACTATAGATGTAACATTATCCCAGGCAGTGGAACAAGAGAAACAAATTCAGCTTGGTGGCTGAGAGCAACACACATTTTCCAACTTAAAATCCAGAATAACCCCAGTAGGCTAAATTGCTTCTTGGTCGAGGGAAGATTATGTCATAAACCAAAACAACGGTATCTCCTTAGGAGAACTTCCATTGCTATTGAGGATGCTCTGAACTTGTAGAAGCCCATCAGTGAAGTGTTTAGCACTTAGGTGTTGGTTTATTTTGGATCGTGGGCTTGATGAAATGGTTTTTCTTGAGGAAACATCTTCGATCCCAGCTGTTGGGATCAAAGCCACCGAGGTAAGAGGAGTCCGCTTCCTTTTCCCTCTCTCTTTCTGATTTCAGGAAGGTATGTGAGCTTGGTGGGGGTGTGGGGTGGGATCATGGGGGCTCAGCAAACTCAGCAGCAGCCTCCAATGTTTTTCTTGTTTGTTGGTCCGAAAACTGCAACTCAGATTACCATGGTTTGGGAATTGAAATCCTGACATGAACAATTAAATTCTGTATTTATATTCCTAGCAATTTCATCTTGTCATTTGTGGTTTTCTTCAAATTACAAAACAATTAAATGAAGAATTTGGCAAAGAAATTGAACCAGATGTAAGTTTCTTGTCCCTCCCCCCCCGCGCCCCCCGCCCATTCCCCTTTAATGGCAGGAAAAAGAATGTAATTTAAGTCTTCCCAGCTCTTCAGCTGTGGAACAGCTGAACAGGCATCTTGAAGGAGAAAGTGTCTCTTTCACTAAAGAGTGTGATGTAGTGTTTTATCTGCAATGTGGAAGAGGAAAAGCCCTTGAAGTACAGAATTCCCTAAGAGAAATGAAACACACATATCCTCCAACCACAGCATTTATTATCCTGACATTGCAATTTAGTAAACAAAAGACACAAAAGTGCCATTCTGGTCTTTCAGTAGAAAACATATATGAGGAGTTCCTTAAAAGTGTAATAAAGCCGAGAGCTTGCTCTTGAACACAAATTAAGATCTAATAGCTGAACTGGTCTGAAATATGCCAACCGATATTGTCATATCCATTTAGAGGAATACCAGAATTTTAAGTCTTTTCTCCAGCTGGATGAGGTGTAAGAGCCAATGCTTTTCATATACCTCTCGCATTCTGTATATCCATCTCATCAGAGAGGTAGAGAACTTATTTTTGCTGGATTTAGATTTACCACCTGCATAAACTCATTGCACCTCCTAAATATCCTCAGTTTGTAGTGCTGGCAAGGTATCTGATAAACAGGCCCAGAATGCTCTTATAGAAACTTGGAGGACAAACTCCAGGCCATTTGGGAGCAGAGCATCTCCAATCAGGTAATTGAGTGCAGACAATCTGGAAGACAACATGTATCAACAATCCCAGAAAGTTTGGCTGTATAATTCTAAAGTTAAACCCAAAGTGTCATGTTACATTTTATTCTGAAAGAGGCAACAGAGCCTCTGCATAATGATTTCCTATGCTGAATTTGACAGAGAAAAAAATTTTCCATTTTTCCTGACCTGTAACTTAATATCAGGCAAAAAGGCTATTAGGTAGAGGAAATGCTGTTTGCTTGAGTGGTTCCATTTTTGTCACCATCACCTTTCCCCACCCCCAAACATACACACTGACTGAGAACAAAGAAAAGGAACCTTTCTGAATTTTGCTTCTCCTTCTAAGGAGGAAGGCAAGGTGGGGAAAGCACAGTCTTTGGAATCAGAGAAGTGGGGGTTCCACTAATACTGACTGTGAAACTTAAGAGCCATGTGATCTAAGACAAGTTGTTTTCCCTTTACTAAAATGCTCTCATCAAAATAAACAAAAACAAAAACAAACAAACAAACAAACAAAAACAAAGGAGAAATACCAGGGCTTAAATCATGAGGTTATTGTATGGAAAATTCTAACAAAGCAGTTCTCTGCAGAGACCAGCTTTGCCCAAACGAACTCAGCCTATCCTCGATATTAGCATCTATGCTCTGCAGAATTCCTACCACCTCCGATGACTTCTTAGTATTTGTTCCCCTTTTGCACCCACAAGATATAATGTCATGCTTGTGCTTGGCACTTATGTATTCACCAGAATTTGAATTGCTCTTTTTTTTTTTTAAAGATTTTATTTATTTTATAGAGAAAGACACAGCGAGAGAGGGAACACAAGCAGGGGGAGTGGGAGAGGGAGAAGCAGGCTTCTGCAGAGCAGGGAGCCCGATGCGGGGCTCGATCCCAGGAACATGGGATCATGACCTGAGCCGAAGGCAGATGCTTAATGACTGAGCCACCCAGGCGCCCCTGAATTGCTCTTTTTATACCTGTATTTTGTTTTCCTTTCCTAGGCTGAATAACCCTTAGTTTTAAAAAACATAATTTGTTTTTTACTATAAAAACAACACATGCTCCAGATTACAAATTTAGCAAATTTAGATAAGAAAAGTAAATGAAAATTACCCATTGTCTCATGCCTAGATGATAACATTTCAGTGAATGTCCTTCCAGGGTTATTTGGTTGGGGTATTTTTGTTGTTGTTTTGTTTTTTGTTTTTTGCTATATATAATATCGGGCTCTCATACTGTAAAATATGTTCTCTCACCTGCTTACTCTCCACTCATACTGGGAACATTTTATATGTTATTGAAATATTCTTTGAAACATTGTTTCTAATGACTATTATATCATTGTATGGATCTAAGATAATTTAATTAAATGGCTTATATTATTGGACATTTAGATTGTTTCCCAATTGTTGCTTTAATAAACCAATTTTTTTCTCCAACTTTTTATTGAAATTCCAGTTAGTTAACATACAGTGTAGTATTAATTTCAGGTGTAGAGTTTAATGATTCATCACTTACATACAACACCCACTGCTCATCACAAGTGGCCTCCTTTTTTTTGTTTGTTTTTTTAAAGATTTATTTATTTATTTTAGAGAGAGACAGAGAGTATGAATGGGGGTAGGGGCAGAGGGAGAGGGGGAGAGAGAGAGAGAATCTCAAGCAGACCCCTTGCTGAGTGGGGAGCCCAACCTGGGGCTCCATCTCACCATCGTGAGATCATGACCTGAGTGGAAATCAAGAGTCAGACACTTAACCAACTGAGTCACCCAGGTGCCGCACAACTGTCCTCCTTAATACCCATCACCCATTTAATCCATCCCCCCTCCCACCTCCCCTTCAGCAACCCTCGGTTTGTTCCCTATAGTTAACAGTCTGTTTCTTGATTTATCTCTCTTTTTGCCCCCCATGTTCATTTGTTTTGTTTCTTAAATTTCACATATGAGTGAAATCATATGGTATTTGTCTTTCTCTGACTAACTTATTTCACTTAGCTTAATACTCTCTAGCTGTCATTGCAAATGGCAAGATTTCATTCTTTTTTATGGCTGAATAATATTCCATTATACATATACACGTATATACACACATGTACATACACACACGTATGCACACACATACATATACCACATCTTCTTTATCCATTTATCAGTTGATGGACGTTTAGGCTCTTTCCTAATAAACCAAAAATTTAATGCAAGATTTTTAAGAGGAGGATTATGTCTTTTATCTACTTGAATGCCCTATTTGTCTAGCATATAGCCATGGATCAAGACATGTTTGTTAAACATCTTTTGTGGATCTTAAAGACAGGTATGTTTGGAATTCCAGAGTATGGATAAGAATGGACCGCAGAGATTGGGGTGTATCAGAGGCTCAGTGCTGAGGGCAGACATGGCAGTTCCATTCGTATCTATACTAGAGAGCCACATATTTGTTTTGAAGACCACCAAGTTTCTACACTTCTCTTTCTGCCTTCCTCTCCCCAGTAGATCTTCTATAAACCTTCTTCATCTCAATAGATTTCCAAAATACAAGACTATCCTATCTTAGCAGCTGTCCTTTGGCTCTGTGTATGTGTGTTTACCTTTGTACTGAAGTAAAATATACATATGAAAAGTGCACATATAAGTGCAGCTCCATACATTTTCATAACCTGAACACACCTATGTAACCAAGCACTTAGATCAAGTATCAGAACATTGCTGGAACCTTGGAAGCACCATCCCCTCAAGTTGACTTCTAATCATGACTCCCAAGGTAAATTACCACTTTCCTGACTTCTAACAGTATAGATTTGTCTTGCCTGATTTTATACTTTCTGTGAGTGGAATCTTCTCTTTTGCCTGATTTCTTTGATCTACATTAAGTGGGTGAGGTTCATCCATGCTGTTGTGTATAGTTATGGACTGTTCATTCGCATAGTCAGTAGATTGTACCATTGTGTGACTTGAGAGTGGTTTCTCAATTTTTGTCTTTTTCACCAATAGAAACTGTCCTTGACATAAAACCTCATTTGGGATTCCATCATCTGAAGCACCAGATAGGAGAGAAACTGAGTAGAAGGAGAGGTGGAGCCTAGAACACCATCTGTTCCCTCTCCTGACCTACTTCCTACTCTCTCCAATACATCTTCAGAGCTATGATTAGGACTGATTTTTATTTCTACCTTATAATTTTCTCTATTTTCTAAATTAAGTTTTATATACATACATATATGTGTATGCATGTGCAGCTTTAGCCCATGAATATACCATCCATTTAAATGCTACTATGTGCAACTCTCAAAATTATATAATTTTCCCTTTAGCCTGTGGAGCCATGACAGTTATGACAAAAACACATCTAGGTCTGGGACTGGAAAAGTCTAGGGTGGACTGTTCACAGGGGGAGACAATAACTAAGAGGTCGATGTGGTTGTCTTGAGTATCTGTAAGCCAATGTAAGATGCCACCTTAAAAAAGGAGAAAATGGCATCCAACGACAAGCACAGTCAACAGCACAGTCTCACTGGGGGTCTGCCATTGGAGTCATAGGAACTGTTCTGTCCTTGGAGAGGAGAGCTCTTCCACTTGGATCTGAGGAAAGCAACCCAAGGGCAGTGACTGCCATCTCTTATAACCAAGTCAGCATTTGCACTGGTCAAGCTGGATGTGTTTTTCTTGGCATGGCCAAGCTAAACTTTTGTCATTCACTGAGCAGACATCCACCAAATTAGAAACACTGGGACAGGCAATTTCTCTGATGTTTTGGTTTCAACAGTACTGATCTGTAATTATTTCTCCAAACAAAAAGAAAGTGTTTGACAGAGACATTTAAAGACCTAAAACAACTTTCTTATAGGAAACACATGCTTCTTCTCCAAATTAAAACACATCATTATGCTAATAGGAGGATGCTCAGCAAGTGGAATTTGCTGTAGGGATTTGTTGGTGGAGGGGCGATGCTGAAGGGGTGATGAGAAGGTAGGAGACAACTGACTTTTGTTAGCTGTCCTGAACAGATGCCAAAAGAGTGAAGTCCAACAACTGTGTCCTTAAAATGACCCTATTATACAACTGGGGAAGTATCTTAGTGCTCTTCATGGGACTATACAAAGTTGAGCTTCAGAAAACACATTGAGAAGGAATTTCTGGTTTGTATTAGTACCTTCTCACCTCATCCTCGTATTGGATTGTACAGCTCTCTAGGCTCGAAGGCAAAAAGATTTGCGTACAGGTATGATGGGTCTTTTGTAACTTCAACAGTACAACGTGATGTAAAAACATCAGTGCCAGCCCTTTCTCAAAAAGAAGCTTGTCTTCTCTCTCATGTTCCCTCCATCTTCAAAACCGACCACAATCTCACTGATAAAAGGAAAGAAATGACATGTCCTAATGTGCATTGTCCTTGGAGAGACTTGAATGTAGAAATGGGACATTTAGAAAGCACAGGAATAGCCAGGAGAAAACTTCTACGATTGAACACTTGTAGTGATTCACAGCTCTAAGCTTCATAAAAACAACAAATTCCATCATGTATCTGGACACCTCTGAATGCTCGTACAGTGAAGAGGCGGTTTCATCTGTGTGAGGGTGAGTAGCTGGGAGTGCAAAGAGGAAAGTGCAGGGAGGAAAGTTTTGCCAAAGTCATGTTTTCTCGATTTATTTTTAAATAAAAATTAAGAGGAATACAGCCAAGGCTTCTTCCAGCTATCATTAACTCATACATTTCCTAGCACCGTCATTCATCTTAGGAATGTCCCTCCCAAACTTATTGGACTCTATCTACCTCCTTTTTTGTCATTGTTGGTCATGGCAAGAATCCCCGAGATCACCAGGGACCCAGAACTTGTTTTTGTTCCCTTTGTTTTGTTTGTTTGTTTTTAATACGTGCTTTCCTTTGTTTTTGTTTGTTACAGGGTACATTCCCTGCCCTGTCCGTCCCCATCAATAGCTTTCAGTTTGTTTCAAGGAAATGTTCAAGTTTCATTTCTACAGTTCTAATCCCCGTACACTCATGCTCTCACTTAGCACATCATGGTCCCACATTAAATAGTAAATGGTATTAGGAAGGCACATCACTTTAATCTCCTATCAGTTATCACTGCCTCAGTAGGAATCAGGTTATCTGCCTATTTCTAGAAAAATTAATTACTCCTTCCTCTGACATTTGTCATATATTCCAGTTTTTCTAAACACTTTCTAATTTCATGTAATTTACTCTTTTCAAAAGGATGATTCATTAAACTTTAACCTACTTATTTTATTTGTGTAGGTTCATGATATTTTACATAAATTGAAGTGTTAACCAAAAAAAAAAAAAATCCTCTGTCAAAGCATGTGTCTGGCATTTTCTTTTCTTTTTGGGGGGATTTTATTTATTTACTTGAGAGAGAGAACACAAGCAGGGCGGAGGGGCAGAGGGAGAGGGAGAAGCAAGCTCCCAGCCGAGCAGGGAGCTGGATTCGAGACTTGATCCCAGGACCCGGAGTTCATGACCTGAGCTGAAGGCAGACGCTTAACTGACTGAGCCACCCAGGTGCCCCGTGTCTGGCATTTTCAATCTGAAAGTGCAGTACAGGCCTGAGGAGTTTGCATGTCACCTACTTTCAGCAGTCACTGGGATGTGCCATAGTAGTTTGCATACATGGCTAAACTCCCCCCCGGATGATGTTGCCTCAAGGGCAAAGGTCTTTACCTGGTTCTCAATAAATGTTTGCTCCATGATTAGTAGATTCCAAGTGAGCCACTAAGTTTGGATTTCAGAAATAAATGAACCTAACAGTATAGGGACTGGTCTGGGTATATGTGATCTCAAATTAGAATTAGAATAGAGAACTACGAGAAAGTGGTCCCAAACAACTGGCAGTAGCGTGAGACTTCCAGAACAGTGGTTCTCAACTGGGGATGGTTTTGTCCCCAGTGGAACATTTGGCAATGTCTGGAGACATTTTATGGGTTTCACAACCAAGAGTGTGCTAGTGGCATCTAGTAGGTAGAATCCAGAGATGCTGCCTCACATCCTACAATGCACAGAACAGTTGTGAAGAATGATCTGACCCAAAATGTCAACAGTGTAGGGGTGGACAGATCCTCCTTTGCACACTGAGTCAGTGGATTTGGGTAGGAAGGGTGGAGATGGCCTGGAACATGAAAATCATAAAATTATATGTACTGTGAATCCCAGGCTCTAGAACAGTGTTTTGCCTAGATTATTTCTTTTAATCCTGATGATAATTCCTTGAGGTCAAAATTATTATTACCCTATTTTATAGGTGAAAAAACTGAGGATAGGTTACTTAATCAAGGTCATGCAACTAGTAAAGCTGGCATTTGAACCCAGGGTCTCTAAACTCTCTTAACCACTCCATAAACTTTGTGTCCACTGGAGTTCTTTCTTAGATTCTCATCTCTATTTAGTAAAATTAAAGATAACATGTAGCATGCAATAGCATATTAAAAATGCACTTAAGAGTAAAACAAATAAAAAAGCATCATGATAAGAAAAGAAAAGATTATAAAATGCCAGAAACATACATGTGTGTAGAAAACACACACACTGGTACACAAAATTAAGTTGGCCTTCGAAGTCAGCTTTGACTTTCCAAGTGGACAAAGCAGAAAGGGAATTGCGGTCAGTTACACAATGCACATTGTTCATAAAATGAAAAGCCTACCAATCTTACAAAATTAAACAAACTCTTACCAAAGAATCCAGGAAATGTACTCCTTGGTTTTTGCCCAAAGGAGTTGAAAACTTATGTCCACATTAACACCTGCATGCAGATATTAACAGCAGCTTTATTCCTGATTGTCAAAACTTGGAAATAACCAAGATGTCTTTGGTAAGTGAAAGGATAAATAAACTATGGTGTATATTCAGTGTTAAAAAGAAATGAATTACCAAGCTGTGCAAAGGCAAAGAAATTTAAATGCATATTGCTAAGGGAAAGAAGCCAATCTGAAGAGGCTACACACTGTATGATTCCCACACTATGACCCTCTGTATAGAACAAAAGCGTGGAGACAAGAAGATCGGTGATCCCAGGGATTGGCAGGGAGGAAGGGATGAATCAATGGAGCACAGAAGATTTTTAGAGCTGCGAAACTACTCTGTAGGATACTATAATGGTGGATACATTTCATTATACATTTTTCCAGACCCATGGGATGTACAACACCAAGAACAAACCCTAATATACACTTTGAGCTCTGGCTGATAATGATGTGTGAAGGTAGGATCATCAAGTGTAACAAATGTACCACTCTGGTGAAGGATGTTGATAACAGAGAAGATTATGCATGTGTGGGGGCAGAAGAACCACGGAAAGTCTTAATATCTTCCTCCCGATTTAGCTGTGAACCTAAAATGTCTCTAAAAACTAAAGTCTATATGAAAAGGAAAACAAAACAAAATACCTTCTGCTGCCAAAAAATAAAAATAAAAAACATCAAGAGATAAAACAAAACAAAATTCCTCTAGTTACTCAGAAGGAGTCAATGTTACCAGCACACAGGACTGAGAAATCTCTCTCTGAGTCTTCATAAGTAGGTCATTACTTGTGTGCTCCAGAATATCTCCATAATAGACGGTGAGTTTTGTTTGGCCATTTCTCTTAGCATCTCTCAGTGCAAGAATCCACATCGATTTGCTGAAAGTGATAAATTATACATGGACCAAAAGAGAGTGGTCCGAAGGGGCAAACCTGCCATGATCTTGCTGAATTTAGACACTCAGGTCAGAAGGATGGGTTGGTTGCAACACCATGCATCTTCACTTTACCTTTGAGAACTCAGTTTCCACATATGTAAAATGGGAATATTAGTGTGTACTTTACAAGATAATGGTTTATAATTTTTTTAATTCACTCAGTAAATGTTAACTGGATGTTTACTCAATGTCTGCCACTGTCTGGGGCCTGCACCTGAATGACAGAGATGAACATGACAGATCCGATCCCTGCCCTCACAGAGTTACAGCTTAATGGTGAAGAGAGATTCACTGACAAGCACAACATAAAATCATACATCCAACAAGTATTTACTGAGAATGTACAATGATTTAGGCACTGTTAGGCAATGGATATATTTATCATTCTGCTGTTTCTTCAAAACTGATCAATTTTTTCTTTTTGGATTCTGGTACTGAGGAAGGCTGAGTGAAAGACCTAAACAACTAAGTGGAGCAGACCTGAATGAGGAGAACATTAGGGCTGCTACTATTCTTCCAGTGGTCTTTACTTTTACTCGAGGGGGCAACATTCATATTGTAGTCTAAGTGAGTGACATTGTTCTGAAGGTGTGCAGTGCCCAACCTACACTCCTGGACCCCCTGGCACTTGGGTCCATCTAGCTACCCATCTAACTCTAGGCAACAAAAAATCATTCGGGTTGGTTCTGAGAAAAACAGTATCAAGTTTCTACAATATAGGCTCAGATAAACATGCGCTTATAAAGTCATAGTATTCCTTAAAATGTGCAGTGTTGAATCTATCAGTCCCAAGATTCCAATTTGCTCAGTCAATATCACTAACCTCCTCTGCCTTTCAGCTCTGGCAAAAGGTTGTCTTTTCCTCCCTGATCACTGGGACATAATAGAGATTCATTTCCCTTCTGAAAGGAAGCTCTACTAAGAGAAAAGGGAAAGAGAATATGTTTTGTCACCTCTGAGCTAAAACTATTGTATTTCTCTAAAAGCAATCATCTTTAGACATTACAATGGCATGTTCAGGACACTGCATAGCGTTTGTTTTAATCAGTGTGCTTTGTCAGTTCCACCCTAGATTGGATTCATTCTTCTCCAGAAATCTCACCAAATCGAGTTTGATTTTTCCTATGAAATGACATTTGGCTGCACAAACATGCTCGACTGTATTGAAGGACACAGTCAAGAAGAGCAGCAACTCAGTGATATAATCCCAGCCCCAGATGAGAAACATCAGAAGCTTTCAAACTCCCTACGCTTTTCCCTCTCCAAGTTCAAAAGGTCTAATTCTTTCCCACTTAGGTCTTGTCCATTCCCAGATCTGAGCTGGGAAATAAGAAGGCAAAAGAGTTCATTTTAAATTATATTTGGCTTTTCAAAACACTGTGTTTTCACTTCGGAAAATGAACAAAAGAGAAGTGTAGCTATCTAAAGAGACAGAGAAAAGACAGCGCTCTCAGAATCCTGCCATGACCTGCACTGGTTTCGCCACATTACTGCTAACTCTACCTAGCGTACTGTTAGACAGCATACATCATCCAGAGCGCCTGCTTGACCTGGAGGGAATTTCTATTCTAAAACAGCAAATATTTATGTGGATCTAACTGATGTTCACACGAAGTTCAAAGAGTTCCAGAGATATGATGTTTAAAGATATACAACTATTCTGTTAAGGGCAGATAGAGTTGATAATATTCTAGAAGATTCATTAATTTCCATTGATAACACATATTTTTAAAATTAAACAGGAAGTTAGAGCTTGTCTTCTGACCAAAGGCTAATAAGTAAAAATGTGTTCTAGTTTTTACAGTGAGTTTAGACATTAGAGATTTTTATACGTCCCATTGAGAAAACAAGTTCTGTTCACACTTTTGAGAAGCAAGATTTCTTATCAAGGGAAGCAAGACTTTAATTAAAAACCTTAAAAATGGGGGCGCCTGGGTGGCTCAGTCGTTAAGCACATCTGCCTTTGGCTTAGGTCATGATCCCGGGGTCCTGGGATCGAGCCCCGCGTTGGGCTCCCCGCTCAGCGGAAAGCCTGCTTCTCCCTCTCCCACTCCCGCTGCTTCTGTTCCTTCTCTTGCGTTGTCTCTCTGTCAAATAAATAAATAAAATCTTTAAAAAAAACCAAAACCCTTAAAAATGGAAAGGACAATAAATGCACAATTAATTAAATTGATTATTCTTTTTGTGTCATTATGCTAGCTGTAACAATGATCACAATGAGGTTACAGTTGCTGCCTACGATATGAGATCACCTAGACCATGTTTTGTGTTTTTCTTGAAAGAAGCATAAGATGAATATGACAAGGGGATATTATTAATTACTATTCATTTAATCAAGGAAAGATTCATGGAGAAGGAAGGTTGGCATTTAGACCGTGTCCATTCATATCTATCTACTTTAAAAACGAACATGAAAGGTATTAAGCTCAGCATTTTGTTTTGGTTGCATACTCAGTCGTACTATCACACTATGCAATGAGCACTAAGAGCTTTCTTTTGAGCAATGCCTTCCAGAACAAGATCAGCAAAGAACTGGACTTTGAAGAAGAGATCAAATGCCTCATCATTCTATGTTCTTTTCTTTCAACATTGGCATTGAAACAGCATGAGGAGACATTTCTCCCCACATTTTAATAAGGGTACATTTTTAATTGTCTAAAAAGCTTCAGAGTAGTACCTGAAAATAGAATTTCCCTAAGATGCTAAGATCTATTTCATATCAAATGATAGTTGTTTATTTATGACATCAATTTATTTTTCACTTTGCAATTACATAAAAATAGCAATAACATAGCAAGTGAGATGATGCGATTGATCCGCATGCTGAATTATTCATTCGATTTCAGTTGTTGACTTCACATCAGACATCTCCCGATGTACAGTGCATAAATCATGATGAATCTTTTGCCACAACCACTCAAAGAACCTATCTGATGCTTTTTGTATCCATTTATGCATATGGCCTGGAATTCCTGGTATCTCCTTAACTAGGTCCAAAGTGATACTATATATCAAAAGCTGAAGGGTGGGGCTCCAGCAAATGGCATCCAGGAAGTGGCCTGCTCTTCTAAGTAAGGTCAGTTAGCTGATACTGACCACACTAGTCTGTAATTTTCCAGATTTACTATGTATTCATACTCAAGAGCACCAAAATCTCAGCAATTTATGAAAAGTGCTGGTGTGTGGTGATTTTTGAACAGTTGGATTAAATCCCAGCCAGATTACGGTTGCTGGAATGGTCTCCACCATGAACCAGACTGAATGCCCTGCCTTCACGTTGCATGAACTTAAAGGGTACTTGATGATGAAAAACTTCTATCATTATCTAGAATAAGTTAGGGCCCTTGCTGTGTGATCTCATAACACCTGCATTTCTCTTTATGACATGCACTCATGATACTTGAGTATTATTTCTGGCTTAAGGTCATCTGCCCTGGAACTAAACACTGCTATATTTTCTAGTCTACTTGCCTAAATATGGACATATAAAAGACATTTGATAAAAATATTAAATAAATAAGTAAAAGCCATTCTCATTACTCAGCTACAGCTCTCTTGGACAGAATTTTCTTCATAGATGAAAATGCGTTTGCCAACTTTAAACAAATACGCTTATAAAACATCAAATACCATACCATCATCTTGTCCTCTACCACTTTCTAATCCCCTCATACCCTTCTAGTTTGGCAAAAATGCTCACTTACCTTAGAAAATTTCACCCAGGAAAGAAACCACCATTTCCTAAAGAATCCTTACATTAGAATACTGTGCCTCTGTCCTTGTTTTAGGCAGTTTAATTTGCAATATACTAAGCAGATCTATTAGCCTAAGATTGTTTTTTTTAAAGGCATTTTTTCATGGTCTAACCTCTACCCCCAACCCCCCATTCTATGCCCAAATACTAAGAATGGTTGTTTTGAGGTGGTAAGATAAGTGATTTAAAACATTTTCCCCCATACTTTCCACATGAATTTAAGAACAGGGATTTCTTACTTTTGGAAGCAGAGGGAAAAAAAATTAACTATTAAAAGATGTATTTTCAGACAAAGGAATTACAATATTAGCAGAGTCAGCAATAATTAGGCTCTGAACTTGGTTAAAAAAAGAAAAAAGATGTATAATCATATCTATTCACTAAAGTAAACCTCAGTCTATGAGTTTCTCCTGTGTGCCCCAAACAACAGTGGCAGTTCCAAAATTACTGTTTCAGATGTTGATAGATTTCCATCCTTTGTTTAATGGTGAATTTTAATATTCTTGTTCATCTGCCTTCCATTTTAACACTAATAACCTGGCACATAGTAGTTATTCAATAAACATTTTTGAACTAATACACGAGTGAATAAATTTCATCAGAAAACCTGAGTTCTGAGAGGTTAAATTACTCAAAGAGGCATCGTAACTCAAAGTACGCCATTGAGTATTCCCCCAGCCCCTTGCCTTTATGCCAGGCATACCCAAGTGCTTATTCACTGAAACTTGATTTTCTACGGTATATTGGGCAGATACATGAGATCAGAGCATTGCTGTCAGATGCAGCAAACCTATTCCCCCAGCCAGTCTCACCTTTACTCCTGGCCAAGCACTGGGATCCAGATACCAGGAAAAGGGAAGGGGAATCTTGCCAAGTGCTAAGGGAAGTCTGCTTTGCCTGGCTGCCAATGCCTGGGCTTTGGCATGCTAAGGCATCTGTTGTGGTTGTGGATTTGGGTTGAGTGATTCCTGCTGAAAACACTGTGAATAATTCTAACAATGACACTGCATGCTGTTGCCCTGGTCTTTCTCCTCTCTGGGTCATGTTTCTAACCACAGAGGATTAGTAATAAACACTAATCAGTAAACTGGTCAGAAAGACAATGCCAAAGCCAAGCTCTGCCAAAAGTACACTAATAGGATAGCAAGTTCTGATTTTGTTTTTTGTATTGGAGAAGGGAGTGAGGATTAAAAATGAAAAAGAGCAGCAAGAAACTGATCCTTTGGCAGGTTAAGCATCATCAACCTTCTTGTTTTCTAGAGTTAGAAAATAAAATCTTAGAAAGTTTGTGCGACATTATTTTTTCCACATGTGGGTATATGGGTATATGATAGAGGTGGGATCTCCAAGGTGGCTTAAATCAGGGTCTTGCTTCCTCATGCTTGGTGGCTTTCCATGTTGGTTTGTTGATAATATATGTTTAAACAAAACAAAACAAAACAAAACAAAACAAAACATTGCTGGTCTAAAAATACACCTGCAGCTAATGGAGAACTTTCTCAGATACATCCCCCATCTTGCCCAGGCATCAGGAGCAGAAACTGTATTTTCAGGTTAACAGAGCTAGTGGGAAGGATTGCAATGTTTATGCTTAGCCCCATCCAAATGTCATCTTATGAGAGGATCATGAAAATGAGAAACGTTAGCTCTTTGCTTTTTTAATCCTATAGTATTCAAATAAGAATATTTCTTACTTCCATTGGCTCTCTTACCCCACACTCTTTGTCCACAAAACCCACTACATATGAACTTGATCTGTGTTTTGGCCATATTTCATCTTAAGAAACATGCAGCCCTCCCAACATCCAAATTTATATTTCTTCTCCTTGCAAAAAAAATCATCATCATCATCTTTAACACCGAGTTCTTACTATATGCCAAGCACAAAATTAGATAATTTACATACATAATTTAACTTTTTAAAAAGCTCTATGAAGAAGGTACTATCATTACATCCATTTTACAGATGAGGAAATCGAGGCTCAAAGAGGCTAAATCACTTTTTCATTGTCATGCATCTTATGAAAAGCAGAGCTGAATACTAGTGCAGATATCTGATCCAGAGCTCATGCTCTTAAACACTGAAATATAATTAGAAGCTTGAAAAATCACATCCTCAAGGAAGAGAGGACCTGAAAGTTCAAATGTTCCTAAAATTCTTCACCTAAGTGGTATTTTAGATTCATGTGGGAAACTTTTTGGAAACTGGTGCTCTAGTCTCATTTGAATTAGAATTCCAGGCAATGGGACATGGGTATTGTATCTTATGAAAAAAACTCAGATGATTTTAACTGAAGCTGGGGTTAAGATTTGGTTCCCAAATTTCACCAAAAACAGCATCATCTGGACTGTTTTTTTAAAAATATAATAGCTTTATTGAGATATAATTCATATATCATACAGTTCATTCATTTAAAGTCTATAATTTGATGGTTTCTAGTATATTCACAGAGTTGTGCAACCGTTACCACAATCAATTTAGAACATTTTCATAACCCCAAAAGAAATCCCATATCCACTAGCAGTCACTTCCCATTTTCCTCCCATACCCCCAGGCCTAGGCAACCACTAATCTACTCTCTATAGATTTGCTTATTTGGGGCATTTCATATAAATGGGATCATATCATATGTGGTCTTTGTGACCAACTTCCTTCGTTTAGTATAGTGTTTCTGGGGTTCACCCATGTTGTAGCATGTACTTTTTTCTTATGACTAATATTCCACTGTATTGAATTATTTGCCCTGTGTTGTGTTTTGAAGAAGATATATATTCCTTAGACCTACTTTTTTAAAAATCTTTGGGGTGGGGCCAGGTATTCCAATGATCATTCTAATTTGGGGATTAGTGACTTCATATTCATCCACTTACCACATTTTTGCATCCCTCCAAGTCCCCCAGATATTGTGCTTGAATATTCCCCCCTTAAGAACTTACTGCTGTTTGTTACTATTTCATCTGTGGCCAATACTGTCAGAAGGTTCTCCCTTAGCTTAGGTCTAAAATCTTCTTTCCTTAGAAAAGAGATCTTTTTCTTGCTGATCCTGGTTTCCCTTATGGAACCACACACATACATCATCACTCATCAGATGATCCCTTTGATGGATAGCCTTCTGATGGCTCTGAGGATGATCCCGATACTTCTTTTCCCCAAACTAAACATTCCCCATTCTTTTGAAAGATTCTAAGATGAGGTGGTTTTGAGCTCTTTCATCTTCCTGGCTGCATTCAAGTTGAGCTACAGGATTCTTCAAACATAGTGCCATGAACTAATCATGAATTCTGAATATGACCCAGGCTTACTTATGGGTTGAATGAAACCTAACATATGTGACCTCAAAATAAGGGGCTTATAAAGTAGCCAGGTCCAGTTGCAGCCTCACAGGTCAAGCAACATAAGCTAGCAACAAAATCCATTAAAACATAAAAAATTCAAATCTCTAATGACTCTCAAATGACAGGAAGAGAAGTACATTTGTCTGCAAAACACACTGAAAATATCCTCTCCCCATTGATGTTATTCTATGTCCTGCACCCTGATGACCCTAATCTCCCCCAAATTCTCTCTCACTCTCAACTCCTAAATCAAGAACTTTTTTGATACCCAGCTGTGAGTGCAAGACTGTGGTGGGGGTTCATTCCCACCTGTCCTTCCTTTCACTCTTTTCTGTTCTCCCTGATCGAATCTTGTCCCTTTTCAAAACAGACTTCCATTCCTGGCTTCCCCCTCCCTACCCTATCCTGCATGGCCTAAGCATCAAAAGAGCCTCAGCCAATAAACTTGGAGTTCTCCTTAGAGAGCAAGGTGAGAGAAACTTACAAAGACAGAATGCCCCGTAGTGAGTGAGGAAAGAGGAGTGCTATGAACACATACGGTTTTGTTCCCGTCACACAAAAGTGGGAAGTAGTCCAACTTAAGTTCGGTACACCAGGACATATCCATCCTCTCAGAACCTTCTAAGCCCCAGGTTCCCCAAAGTCTTCACACAGAACCCAGGGTCTTGGGACTCTAGTGATGTTCTAAGGAGTTTTCTCTTTCCGTGCTCCTTACTTTCATTAAAATTGTGTAACGGAGAATGTTCCATTTCAACCTCATTTGAAATTCCTTTTCCTTCAAGCTACAAGGTCCATCCCTAAGGGTGTAAGCTCCTAATTGTAGAGTTGTGTGCCTTCAAGACAAATATCAAAAAGAGCCCCCTAAACATGTACTTAAAATAAAACAAAATATAACAAAAAACTAAATGAGTCCCCAGCAAGTATGCAATGCAGAAGCATTTACATTTTGATTGCTACATTAAAGAGAAAAGAATGCAACCCATTGTTATACAAATTCTGAGCCTATAAGAGAAAGCTGTGAATCATTTATTTTTAACTAATTAATCAATGCATCTGGCAAAGAGTTGCCACCTGAAGAAAATACAGAGTTTCTTGAAGTGGGTGTTTGCAATATTTTATAAAGCTTATATATTATTTATTATATTATAATATTTATTATATGTATCTTATGTAATTTAAAAATAATTTTTATTTTATAATAAAATAATTTTATAACATTTATTAAATTATTTATTGAGCCTCCTGAACATCCTCTATGTGTGAGGTGTCTTCAAGTCAATTTTAGATAGTTGAGTGTTAGCATTTTGTAAATCTTAAATAAAGCATGCTAGGATTGGAGCAGCTCCTCAGATCATTTTTGACCAATAAACAGATAATTAATGTGACTTTTCTTAATAGAAAGGCAAAAATGACTCAGACAAGCTCCAAATGGCTGCTTAAATTTGGGGGCAAACAGAATTCTATACATGAATGAGTTAAGGCAAACTACACTCAAGTATATACAACATTTACCCAGGCCTCATGTTGTAGGAGGGCCACAAAAGAAAGGTTTTCAGTAACAAAATAGGGGTTCAAAAACCAGGTTAAGCACCAGGAACACCTTTGGGAAGCCCACGATATTATGCCCTCTACTTGCATTATCTGGTTAATCCTTAAAACAGCCTTATTAGGAAGTTAAATCAACATATTTCTCAATCCTGATTCTGCCCCCTACTAATTGTGTGAATGTGAACATATTATTTAACCTCTGTTCCTTATCTGTAAAATGAACATAATAATAGCGCCTCCTTCAAAGGTTGTTGTCCAGACTTAAGGAATCAACTTATGGTTATCTTTGGGAACTTAGCTAATGTTAATTCACACAGTAAGTGCTCAATTGTTATTATTTCAGGATGGATGAGTAGAGGAAGTAGTCAGGGAAGAAAGTATAGAAATGACATGACCAAAAGAAAGAAAGAAAAAAAAAAAAGCATTGAGAATGAGAGAAAGGGAAATATCCCAGAAGGCCCTACCAGAGAATGATGACAAGTGGGATTGAATAGGTAACATAAGGACAGAGTGAAAAATGCCTGGAAGATTTTGCAGAGCAATATAAAGGTGAGTTAATCGTCCTTAAGTTTTTAAATCAGAGTGGGATTACAGGACTTCAAACAAGAGACTGGTGCCAATGCTTTCCAGTCAAAGATCTCCAGGAGGACATGTGTAGTTGAACAAGTTGGGTTTATTACTTTTTGCCATGCGGGAGAATGCACACCACTGGGAACCATGGGGCACCTCAGTAAGAAGAGTTAGAAAGGACTTATCATAGGATTTGGCTTTGGAATTGAAAGAAAAGGGGTTTACTCTGGATCAGGTGCTGTCAGAAAGTGGGTATAATTCTGTAATTGATTATTTTAATAAACTTTACCTAGAAGGAAAGGAGATTAGAGTGAGGCTAACCTGGAAATAGGTAAAGAAAAAGCTGTTATTCATACACTAACTGAAGGAAGGAGGTGTTTGGTATCTTTCTTGCTTGCACAGTGACCTCTTTTTGTGTTTAGTCAAAAGTATGAGGTGGTCTTGTTTTTTGTCTCATTTCCTTATGATCACAGAGTGACCTTGTCTGCTGTTAATGTTTGGTGAGAATGTTTATGTCCAACAGAAGGACATCATGGCCTAGCTTTGAGTTCCAGGCCAACTCCTAACAACCCCGAGTCCTAGTTAGATATATATATCTATCTATATCTATATCTATATAGATATAGATATAGATAGATATATATCTATATATCTATCAGGTCAGTTCCCAGATGTCAGAGGTTGCTTTTCCTTTCTTAGTGGGCATGGGTACAGTGCTTCAGGAAGACTCATTTGTTTGTATAAGATATGAACTGAGCAGAAGAGACAGTCAAAGGCAGAAAGACTAGTTAGCTGGTCACTGAAGTAGAAGTGGGCAGCACCGTCCATGCATCATCTCATTGAACCCCAAAACAACTGCATAAGGTAAGAGCCAAGATCATCTCTATTTTATAAATGAAAAACTAAGGCTTAGAAATGCTAAATAAATAGCCCTATGTCACAGCTAGTAAGTGAAGCAGGGGTTCAAACCCCACACCTGCTGGACTGCATCGAACCATGACACTACATGGACCCTTGAAGCCAGGGGCCTGAGAAAGTGAGGTTCTCCACCCTTTGTGCCCACTAGAGTCACCTGGTGATGTTGAGAAGGATGCCTGAGTTCTGTCTTCAGAGATCCTGATTTAATTGTTTGGTCTGAGATCTGAGCATCATAATTGTTAAACACACCTCAGGTGATTTTAACGTGTAACAGATTTGAGGTCTAGTTCAGTAGGAGAACGGATCTAAACTCCATCTGAAGTTAACAGTGGCAGTCTGTAACCTGGTTAACATCCCAGTGCATAGTTGGGGAGAGTTGAAGTGCTATTTTGCAATTTGATAGATTCTTTCATGAGAAAGAATAAAAAACAGATAAATGTGCAACTTCTTTCCCTCAAGAAGGCATACTAGCATTCAATATCTCCAATCTCCCTGAGCATCATGGTAGCCAAGAATAACTATGAGGACAAACACAGACTTCCTTAATTTCATTGTTAAATGGTAAAACAAATGAGCCGCCTCTAAGAGCTTGAATTTTGTGAAGGAATGTGCTCATGCAATGGGTCTTTTCTCTTCCTATTATCTGTGTTCAAACAGAGAGGTATTAGATAGTTTACCTAATCCTTCCTTCCAAGTAACTAGGGATAAAAATGCACTTTGGGATCTGAATTTCATCCCTAAGTGGCTTATGAGGGTAGCAGAACTTCAGAAATCAGTAGGAAAACTTATGGGGAGCCAAACATAATTAAAACAAAATAAAGTGAAGGTGGCAATAGCTTGGTTGTTAAAGTCGCTCTCCAAAATAGATACTTCTTATTTGAACAATAATGCTGTGTGAAGACCATTAAAAGAGTATACCACAGAAATTCGTGCAAGTTGCAAAACAATAAAAAGCCATCAAATATCAGTGGGGCTTGAAAAGTTGGGTTAGCCTTCAAATAGCAGGTGTTTCTCACCCACAGGCAAAGGCAGGAAGTAAGCAGAGTGCGGGGATGTGATTGAGACTGGGAAGACTGGCACTGGACCAGAAGGAGCTGAAAATGATCACATCTCCATTCAGCTGATACATGTATGTCTCTTCCTGGAGAGGAAAAAAAAAAAAACTTTCCATGGAAATTGCCTATCGCCTACCTCTAAGCCTACGCCTTGGCCCTGAAACTGTGAGCCAGCTAACTGGTGAGGAAATATCATAGCATAGAACAGGTTTCTCAATGCGTTAGACAGTATTGTTAATGGCCCATGAGAAACTATTCAGAGTTTCATGAACGGATATTGACATTTTGGATAGTTTTATGCTAAATGAAATGTGCCTTAGAAAAATATACACCCAGGAACACCAACTGACAAATATTGCTGCTTAGAATAAGACTAGATATTTATTTATTTACTTTAATTTTTTTAAAAGATTTTATTTATTTATTTGACAGAGAGAGACACAGCGAGAGAGGGAACACAAGCAGGGGGAGCGGGAGAGGGAGAAGCAGGCTCCCCGCGGAGCAGGGAGCTCGATGCGGGGCTCCATCCCAGGACCCTGGTACAATGACCCAAGCCAAAGGCAGACGCTTCTTAACAACTGAGCCACCCAGGCGCTCCTAGAGTAGATATTTAAATAAAGCTGTAAGTATATTACCAAAATGTCATGAGAGATGACAGCAGTTCGGGAAATAATTGTGTTGTGTAGGAATTAAAAGAATAGGTGGTTTAGGCCACCTCTTATTAGCTGAGGGACTTTGGGCAAGTCAGTTAACCTCTCCGAACTTCAGTTTCCTTAAAGTGTAGGGTTAGGTGGCCTGCTGAATTCTTGGAAGCCAGAGAAGATTGAAAATGCTGATCTTGCCAAAGGAGCTGCAAAGATGCTCTCACAGAACCAATTATCTGAGACCAGATTGGTTGTTATTTATAAAACATTGAAGAGACATAATGTTAAATGAAAGCACATTCACAAAAGCTAGTTGGTAGTTCCTGGCTAATTATTAAGAAGCCAGAAGGATTTAATATTGACTCATCAGTATGGGGTGGAGTGGGAGAACACATATTCCTTGGACCCTTCACATTCTGGCCCTCTCTTCTTTATCATGAGATAATCATCATGATGGGGTGGTGGGGAGGGGGTAGGGGATCATGGTCACAAATAAACATATATTAGTCTGGGGCAGATTATTCCCCAAAGCAAAACATTCTAGAGAGGCACAGCAGTTACAGACATGGGCTATGGAAACCGAGATTTGGGTTTGGATCTGTTTCTCACTTAGTTATTATAATGCTATCAGGACCTGAAATAACAAACTGACAGAACTCTAGGAAGCCTCAGTTGCCCCGTCTGTAGAATGTAGATGGTCATACCTACCTGGTAATACATTAATTTTCCAAACTGTGAGTGGAGACTAGGTTTGTTTTTGCTCATCATGACTGGGCCTCAACAAATGTTTTCTGAATGAATAAATGAATGAATGAGAGGCAGTGTGGGGGGTAATATTTGGTAATGCCTGATCTATAGATCTCGATACATGGCAATAGTAATGGGTGATAATATTAATCATGGATATATCTGTTTTGGTAATGCCAAAACCATGGACTTCTGGGGTGAAGCATGTATGCAGGCATAAGTCATCATTTTGTCATGTCTTCAGCCCTGATCATAGTGATTGGCTTGGAGATGAGCCAATGACCAAATCACAGCAGTGAGATGTTGGCTAAGAGTTCTGGAAATAGACCATCAACTTTTCCTTTTAAGAAGTGAATCAGAGTGGGGCGCCTGGGTGGCTCAGATGGTTAAGCGTCTGCCTTCAGCTCAGGTCATGATCCCAGGGTCCTGGGACCGAGCCCTGCACTGGGCTCCCTGCTCAGTGGGGAGCCTGCTTCTCCCTCTCCCTCTGCCTCTCTCCCTGCTCATGCTCTCTCTCTCTCTGTATCTCTGTGTCTCAAATGAATAATAAAATCTTTAAAAAAAAAAAAAAAAGAGTGAATCAGAGCAAATGTAGGACCTAGGCCTGTCTCGGCCATTCCATGAGAATGTGGAGCCTGACAAAAGAGCCAGCACTGAAGGGCAGATCACTGGGAAATGGAGAGAGAGAACCAGGTTCCTGGTGGCATCCTTTGAGCCTTGTATCCAGCAATAGGTAAAGTCATATCTATGCTGGTCTATTTGATTACATACACTTTATTGAAAGCTTCTTGTTTCACCGTTTATAGCAATTTGAGTTATGTCACTTGCAACAAAAAGAATCTGGATATAGCAAGATTGTTATCATCATCATAAATAAAATAACAATAAAACTAGGATCATATGTCTGCAAATCAACAACTTAACATTTTTAGTTTTGCTTGGGCAAAATTTGAGGGAGACCTTAACTTCAAGTTTCCAGTTAAGACAGAATACAATCGGGATGCCGGCGTGGCTAGATCGGGTAAGTGTCTGCCTTGGGCTCAGATCATGATCCCAGGGTCCTGGGATCCAGTGTTGCATTGGGCTCCTTGCTCAGTGGGGAACCTGCTTCTCCCTCTGACCCCCCCACCCCCCGCTTGTGCTCTCTCTGCCTCTCTGACAAATAAATAAATAAAATCTTAAAAAAGAGAGAGAGAACACAGCCACCCTTTCTTGAGTGGCTCATATTGGTTCTTTCCTAATGTTCTGAGAGGTGGGGATATGGCTAACACAGATGTTGAGAAAGGGAAGTGCACACAGTATGCTTTTCTTTTAAATCCCATAAAACATCCTCCATCCTGGCAGAAATCGTTCAGCCACCCTCTTCCTGGGCAGTGAGTGCTTTTAACATATCACTATAATTTTCTCCTTCCCAGTTGATTGGTGTGGGACCACCTCCTGAAATCACAAGTGAATTACTCCCGAAAGTAGCATCTGGGCCCACAATTAAATTCGTTCACACATCAGAGGCTGCCCATTACTGGACATTGGACACATGGTATAATTTGAGAGTTAATCAACCGATACCTTGAAAATGAAGCTTGAAGCATCAAGAAGAAAGGCAACTCCAAATTTTCCTTTTCTCCACTTGAGGGGTTTAGGTACAGATAATATCCTATGATCTAAGAACTTGGGAACTATTTCCATGGTATCCATTTGTATCCCCCAAAAGAACAGCAGTACTTGTTTTTAAAATTCATTTGCAGTAATTATATGATGCAATTGACAATGATAGGAATGTAAAATCACCCAATAAGTATCTAATGAGCCTTTTTTTTTTTTTGGAGAATTCTCTAGGCACATCAAAAGGAAGAAGGAAGGTACAAAGAAGAATGAAACATGGTTTCTGCCTTCCAAGAGCTTATAGTCTAGGAGAATAAAACTCAGTGATAGGAAGGCCAGTTGAACTACAAGGCAGGCACACAACTATTCCCAATAAAATTCTAAAGAGTGAGCCTGCAATGGTTAAGTTCAGAGGTTCTGGAATCCAACAGATATGGATCCAGCTCTTCCACTTGCTCAGGACAACCCATCCAATGGCTCTTCAACTTTAGTTTTCTCATACAGAGAATGGGTTAGCAGTAAATACCAAACGCACATGGTCACTCTCTCAAGACAAAATAGCTCACACATGGAGCACACTTAATATCATGCTTAGCACAAAGAGAACACTCACCAAATTTTATAGTTTTTATGATTTTTAAGAACATTCAGCATTACTACTGGATGGTAGATAAAAAGGGGCAAAACAAATATCTTTTGTTTTAAGTAAACATCTTACACCAACTTCGGTGTGTATTATGACAAAATGCAGCAAGAATTTGACAACTATGAAGCTTATATAGTGGCATTTATTGCAAAGGCACAGCACTCTATCTATTGGACACATAGTCTCTCGATAAAGGAGAAGTCCTGGGTGAAAAGCACAGAAGGAATAAAGAAAGTTTAAGAGAAAAGTTTCTTTATCCACTAAAGGAACAGTTCTACTAATTTCCTGTGTCACCCACAGAAAAGACAGAAAATAAAACTGCTAACATAAGGTCTGAGCTTGTCAGAATTATGTCCTATCCCACAATTTTTCAAAAATTGATAATGAAAATAACAACACCTAAGAGTTAGTAGGCATTCATTATGTGCTAGGCCCATTGCTACGCATCTGGTATATATTAATAAGTCGTAATAATATTGATAGTTCCTAGCCTTTGATGGCTTATATGTATAGGCACATACTTTATTCTATTTAATCTCCACAACTCTCTTAGCTAGATTTTCTTTTCCTAGTTTTCAGATGAGAAATCTAAAATTTCCCAAAGTTAAATAGCTTGGTCTAGGTCTATACAGATGGTAAGTGGCAAAACAGAATTCCCTAGATGTAGGTCTTATTTGCTATATTATACACACTGGGCACAAGGAGGGGATACAAATGTTTAATATGATGTTTATCAGTCTTTTAAAATCATTTTCAACATGAGACATTCAACTTTCACTCCCATAGGCATATGTAGGCACAGAGGTTGAACACCACTCAGAAAGAACATCTGAATATGCATGAGAGTGACTTTTGTCCTGGAAGGTCTTTGATTCCAGTTGGGTTTATAAAGACAAAGTCACTCACCAGTGCTGTACCTTGTGCATAATGGCTTGTGACACCATATGCCAACGTGTGCCGTGACCCACGATTGATAGTCACTAGTCCAAGTTGAAAACTGGAGAGCATTATAGCAGAGTCAAGCTGCCTCTTACAAATCCATGACCCTGTTATCTCCATCCAGCTGTCTTCTTTAGGAGCCCCACCCCTTGCTGAGTAGTCTTTCTTCACAACTGGTAGTCGAATGGGATTCGTATGCCCAGTCCTCTTTGAAGACGTCCAATAATGAGTTAGTGAGGAATACAATGAAAAGAGATGAAGTAGTTTTCCTGAAATGACATATACTAGCTAAAAAATACAAGGAACCCTCTCCCAATTACTGGAATATTTTAGACCATGGTCATTGTTCTTTCCCCAACATCTCCCCAAGGAAACCTATCTTCGGAGAATCAGTATGCTATTAAAGTAAAGCACATTTGGGAAGCGAGAGACAATATGAGTTGAGCCACAGGCACTCCAACAGGCCCGTTATTTATTTTATGGCCATACTTTAGTGGGACTGGATGCCTTCATCTCATTTCTCAACTCCCTCCTTTCCGCTCTACTTCCCAGTACTCTTGGGGTTTTATTATTTTAAGAGTTTAATGTTGGTCCATTTAAATTGGGAAGTCTGGGCAACTCACTCAGCATAATGCTTTTATAATTTTAGTCACAAAGTGATATGGCGATTGAAAGCCAGACATGCTTCAGTTTCCTAAGGCTGTGATTTCCTCTTCCCAAATGATTTTGCAGTACACAACCAGAGGAATATGTTATGTATCGATTCACCCTAGGAGTTATCCTTCCGTAGGCAGTAAACTTGAGTGGTAAGGAGTTTGTCAATGACCAATCCCTCCTACACAAGAACTGACCACCTGGACAATGAAGAGACCTACATTTTAAATAAAAAGATGTAGAAGATGTTGAAAAAAAAATTTTTCCCTAGGTCCTGGTTGAAGCTGTGATATTAATTCTATGCAAACTATATAATAGACATTCAAGCAACATTTGTCTTTTGACTGTTCACAGAATGATGCCAGGCACTTGGGGGGAATTCAAAAGAAATGGGAAGCAAAGGTCATTTCCTCAAAGAATGTTTACTCTAATTGGAGAGAAGAGATGTGGAGACAGCACTCATTAGACAAGTACGGTTCAAAGCAAGCTGCTTATAGTTAAGTAGCAATTAGGTAACAGAGACAAGTCAGAAAAGGGAGCTCTCCATGTGGGCTAGAGGGAGGAGGAAAGTGCCTACTGGAAGGAAAACATGCAGGATTTTGACCGAAACAAAGGATGATCAGGAAAGAGGCTTCCAGTCAAGAATAAACTTGAATAACTAGTATCATATTTTCAAGTAATATTTTGTAAAGCACTCATTACTCTCCTCTGACCTGTTCAACAGGGCTGGGGGGTTGGGAGGGAGTCTGAGAAGGGCCATTTTGCCCACTGTACAGAAATGGTGGAGAAATCCAGTGATTTCTGCAGAGTTCCATACCAAATGAAACACTTAACCCTGAGCTCAACTGACCTGCGATTTCCTCTTAAGCCACCAGCTTAAATGAATGGAAGGAAATTGGCCCCTTTTTACTCCTCTGGGCAGAACACGTGCTGAGAGCTGGTAAATGCCAGAAATTGAAGATATTATGTTTAATGAAAAATAACAGTACATTTTAATGGGTAATTCTAATTATCTTGATTTTTCAAATGAGAACACGGGCTCAAAGAGATTGAGCTGCTTGTCTCATATGGTGAAGCAGGAGCTCCAAACCAGGGTTATCCAGTTCTAAAGTCCAGGTTCTTAATCAATTCTATCAGGCGCTCCAAGGGAGGTTAGTACTAGCAATGCCAGTTTCACCTGGAAGGCAAAGTCCCAAGCCCAGTCCAAACTTACAGTATCAGAAACTGCAGGGGCGGGACCTCAAAATCTGTGTTTGAAAAAGCCCTCCATGTAATTCTAATGCAGGCTCAAGTTGGTGAACTATATTGCTTATACCACTTCTCTGACTATTGAGCTTAAAAGGGGTTCAGTGCAAACAGGGAGAGTAAGGAAGAACAGTTTTTTAAACCAAACACCCAGGGGTAGACTTTTGAATATCTCTGAATGCCTGATGAGTCTGCACCAGCTAGAGAGTCTACAAATGGAGCTGCTATTTGTGGATGAAGGCACAGGTTGGACACAGAGACCAACTTCTGGGATGATGTACTCCAGGTAATGGCCGTCAGGCAAAGGCTCCAAGCCCAGCTCTGCTATCAACAAGCACTCTGACCTTGAACAAGTCTTTGGGTGCTCGGGGTCCTCATTTCCTCATTTGCTCCAGAGAGCCATTGGGTCACATGATTTGCATTGTCCCTTCCTGCTCTAAAACCCTTGTCTCTAAGGCAATTGTTGCAGAGCCAAGACAGAATTAGGTGCTGTATTGAGTGGCACACTAAGAAGCCAGGAAGAGAGGATGACTCAGAAGGTTTAAAAGAATCAGGAAGCGTGATTACTGAAGACAGTGAAGGTGGAAGCTAGGAATGGTTCAAACAGGAGGTTGGGGGCAGACACTGCATTCCAGATGGAGGAGTTGGAGGTCAGGGACGGGGGAAGAAGAGTCAGATGTGCTTGTGAGATTAACCCAGAGCTGTTGGGTTTGAGTACTCTAAGACAAGTAAGCAAAACTCTCAAAGAGTTTTCACCTTGACAGTGAAAGGGAGTCATCAAATGCACTGATTACTGTTTTTCCCTTAACCTAGCACAGGGGTTCTTAGCTAGGGGCAATTTTGTCCCTCAGGAGACATTATCAATGTCTGGAGCTGCTTCTGGTTGCGACAACTGAGTAGATGTGTGTGTCAGGGGGAGTATTACGAGCATCTAGTAGGGAAAGACCACGGATTCTGGGATGCTGCCAAACATCCTACAGTTCACTGGACACCTCCTGCCCCCACAACAAGGGATTAATGGCCCAAAATATCAATAGTGCCTAGGTTGAAAACCCCTTACCCAGCAGATGAGCCCTAGCTGGATATGTAATAACTGGTTTATTAGATAACCAGAAGCAGCAGATAATGACTACCATGTTACTACATAGGGTTCTGAGCACCTTCCAGGCCTGCTCTCACAGCAACATTCTGTGCTTACTTTAAAACAAAAACAAAAACAGTTTTAGCTTCACAGTAAAATAGAGCATAAAGTACAGATTTTCTGTATACCCCTTGCCCCCACATATGCAGAGCTTTTCCCATTATCTGGGCTCACTTTTAGTAGCTTTTTACCTGTAAGAAACAGAGACTTATGGAGCCTCTAATACTCAGCTAGCAAGGTACAGCACTGGAATTTGGACTGGGATCAGCAGAATTTGAAAGCCATGCTCTTGGGCATGGTCTGGTTCTTTCCACAGCCCTGATGCCTTCCTTGTTGTGTTAACTGTCAGCTCTGCTGGGAGCACCTGAGGCAAAAAGGGGTGGGCCAATTCTGTTTTCAAGGACCAGGACCCTTGAATTCAGAGACCCCCATCTACTTCAGACTCTCACTATTATTTCATAGGTTAAATCAAAAAGTTAAGGCACTAGAAACAGACCTCGATAAACAACTGTGTGAAAACAGTCTACACGAAAGTATTGTTTTCCAGGCATTTCAATGCCTTTGCGGTCTTTCCTCATTCTTTCCAGAGGAGTCCTGGGTATCAGCTGATAGGAGAGGTGAACCATGAAAAATGCTGGGTTCCAGTCAAAGTAATTCCATTAGGGGTAGAAATGGCTTGCTGAAACACTAGGAAGGGAAATCATTTGCAGCATACCAACAGCTGGGCCCAAATGACATCACTTGCCAAAATCAAAGGAAATGAGCTAATCAGATATGCATAAAAGCTCTTTTTGTTTCTTGCTTAGAAAGTTACAATTTGCTTTCAAGCTAGAGGTGAAAAAAAAATTCTCTTTGAAAAATTTTGGCCCTGATATTTTGCTTCTTTAAATTGTTTTCAGTTATTGGAGCAGACATGAAAATAAAATGCTTGAATGTGCTCAGGTCATTGCATATTAGGAGGAATTACCACAGGAATGTTATTTTCACAGATTCCTGCCAGACATTTGATGGTCCTCAGCCCCATGCCCTCATCGTCAATGGAAAAAAAGAGACAAAACTTATCCATTTGTCTTTGTACACTACACCCCTTCACATTTTGACCTCTTTCTGTTTCACTGCAAGCTCATCCAGTCCTATGATCGAGTAGATATGCATATTAAATTAAGGGTAGAAGGCTAGGGGTTAAATAGAATTAAACAGCATTAAATAAAGGAAGACAAAGGCAAGGAATTCAAAGTGATCTATCTGATAAGGGCAAAGAGGGAGATCCTGCCATTTCCCTAAGGATGGAAGCAGGAGATGGTGCCAGGAGGGCCTTGGGTTTGGGAACATTCGTACAGGCAGCAAGAACACCCAAGAAATGGGAACCTTTGGGTTCTAGTCAAACCCATCTTCTGTTTCTGCTGGCCACTTATCAGAGTGCTGAGCTGGGAAAGCAGAGCGGGATATTATTGTCCTCGGCAGTGACCCAGCTCAGTTCTCACCTAGGAGTTATCTGAAGACTCAAAAAGAAAGGCTATCAAGGCCAATGCTCTGAGGTGAAAAGGTGCATTGAGGAAGTCAGTGTCTCAAGTTATAGGGTGAATGAGGCAGGGTTCAGTTAATGGGAGGCATGCCCTTCCACTGAAGTCATCCCAGAGCCACCCTAGTTAGCCAGGCTGGGAGATAGGTCAGTTGCCAGGCCCACTACGGTGCCCCCAGTGGTGACCACTTACCATAAGGCCTGGATGGACACCTGAAAGTGCTGGGTGGAGCTCCAGGCTCAGGCACCAAGGGTGGCAGGGAGGCTGCATAAAGCAGAAGCCCTCTCTGTGCCTGCTAACCCGAGGCCTCTAGTTAAGCCACTCCTGGGAAAAGGGAGATTTTAGGTCAACCTATGGCAAAAACAACTTCACAGTTCCCGTTTTCCTCTCTGTTAAGATTATTTCCTTTATTAATTTTTTTTGATGAAAAAAGGAAATAAAATTTCTCCATAAAATGAGTCTCTGGAAGACAATGTCTTTCTCTACAAACGACCAACAAAAAAAACAAACAACCCAATTAAAAAGCAGGCAGAGGACCCGAGTAGACATTTCTCCAAAGAAAATACACAAATGGCCAATAAATACATGAAAAGACGCTTCACATTACTTATCATTAGGGAAATGCTAATCAAAACCACAATGAGATACCACTTCACCCACTAAGATGGCTACCATCAAAGAAACAGAAAATAACAAGGGTGTGTGAGAATGTGGAGAAATTAGAGTCCTTGTGATCTGTTGGTGGGGGTGCTCAATGTGTAGCTACTGTGGAAAACAGGATAGCAGTTCCTTTCAAAATTGAAAGCAGAATTACCATATGATCCAGCAATTCCATTTCTTCTATATCCCCCAAATAATTGAAAACAGTGTCTCAAAGAGATATTTGTACACCCATGTTCATAGCGGCTTGCTTTATAATAGCTAAAATGTGCAAGCAACCCAAGTAAGTGTCTGCAAACAGATGAATGGATAAATAAAATGTAGTATATACATACAATAAAATATTCTTCGGTCTTACAAAGAAAGGAAATTCGCACACATATTACAACATGGATAAACCTTGAGGACAGTATGTCAAGTGAAATAAGCCAGTCACAAAAATAGCAAATACTGGATGATTCCACTTATCTGCGGTACCTGAAGTAGTCTAATTCAGAGAGACAGGAAGTAGAATGGCGGTTGTCAGGTGCTGTGGGGAGGGAGAGAAATGGGTCCAGAGTTTCCGTTTTGTAAGATAAAATGAGTTCTGGAGATGGATGGTGGGGATGGTTGCACAACACTGTGAAAATGGACTTAATATCACTAAACTGTACATGTAAAAATGGCTAAGTGGTTGCCTCAGGAGGTGGATTCCATTATTATCCCCATTTTAGAGACAGGGGAACTGATACATGGAGATTCAGTCAACTTGCCTTGGACACAAAAGGATTCAAAGCCAGGCAGGCAGGCCCTGGAGGGGTCATGCTCTATAACCACTGAACCACATATTGAAATTAGAATTAATGCCAAGGATTTGGTGGAAAGTCTACACTGGAATACTTTGATTAAATAACATAGTTAGTGATAGAATGGGATGATACTCAAGAGGCATTGTCTCCTGAAAACAGAAAAGCCCCTCTATTAGTTTAGTTGGATTTGTTCTCAAGTAGTTCAACTTATTTTATTTCTTCTAAAAAGTTGTTAAAGACTCAGGCTGCTATGCACAGTGGCTCTAGAAGCTGTTTGAGTCATGGATGGTGAAAGGTAAATGTTGATAAAAGATGCTATGCTACCATGGCCCAGGAACTGTATTTCAGGGCGGGTTTGAGGTTCTCTTTAGAGCCCAGCACCATCTGACTAAGCTGGGGCTTTTCCCCGTGCTGTTGTCACCATCAGTGAAATGGTAATGTAAATAGGACCCCTCATCAGGCCAGGCTCTGGACATGCGACCTCCCAAAGTTGGCGTAAAGGACTCCAGAGAAAGAAGTGGTTGGGACCCCTCAAAAGCCTCCTCCAAGCACTGTGCCACTGCACCAGTCTTCTCTTGAGGTGGGCTCAGTCTGCAGAGGAGGCAGGACCCTCTGTGCCCAGCATGTTCAGGGGGGATCCTTTGGTTTTGCATTCGATTCTAATTCTAATTCTAATTTTAATTCTAATTCTAATTCTAATTCTAATTCTAATTCTAATTCTAATTCTAATGCATGCTGGAGTTGGGAACCAATTGCTCTAGATTAAAGGAAAAAAACAAAAGGAAAGTCTATATGCAGATGTCTGGGTGTTCAAACATTCTGCCTTTAGGGCAGTCATCAAATCCCTTGCTAGGATGGAAGGTGAACGGAGAATTCTGGTGTTCTTGATTGCCTGAAGGGTTTAATTTTGCTTCACTCTATTTTAACGTTTGGCACATATAACCTAAATGTAGAGTAATGGATTTGTTTGTGTTTGTGAGCTGTAGGGTGTGTGTGTGAGAGAGAGCAAGAGAGAGAGAGAAAGAGTGTGTGTGTGTGTGTGTGTGTGAGTGTATGTACGTGTGTGATGGGGAGGAGGATGTGGGCTTAGGTTGCAAGATCATCTCATACGTGTTTTCATCCCACTCTGCTAGATAAGTCTACTGGGGCCTTCAGACAAGGGGTCCAGTGAAGGCCAAACAAATACAGCTCAGCTAACAAATTTGACCTGAAAGTAACATGAATTCCTCACTTGTATTTCTGGGAGTGAAGGGACTACTCGATACACACCTATCAGAGCACAGTGTTGAGAGTGGGTACGGGACCCAGAATGTCTGGGTATAAAGCCCTGTGCTGTCACTTACGAGATGAGTAACTTAGAACAAATTTTTTAATGTGGTTAAGATAAGGAATCATTTAGGATACAACTACTGCACAAGATTGTTGGGGGATTAAAATGAAAGGGAATACAGAAAGGTGCTTAGAACACTGCCTGACACATGGTAAGTAGTCGATAAATCTTAACTCAAGAATTTATAATCTCATTTCCTTTTGTTCTCTGCAAGCTGTGCAACACTTCTAAACCTTACCCCAAATTCTTTCTCTAGTCCTTGACTCCTCCTCCTCTTGCTGCTTCCCTCTCTTCAAAGCCAAAGAAACCATTTTAAAGAGGAAAAAAAAAAAAAGTCAGGAAGAGATTGTGAACCAGAACTCTGGGGTCAAATGGGAAGATGTCTAGGAAAACATACCTTTTCTTCATACACACATAAGGCCCACTGTACTCATCTCCTTATCTACACCACTGTTGGAAGCAAGCTCCAAATAGCAATTAAGAATAGGGACTTTGGAATCAAAGGCCTCAGAGTTTGAATCCTTGCTTTGCTGAGACTACAGCAAGGTTCTGAAGTTGATAGAATCTTAGTTGCCTCTTCTATAAAGCGTGATTGGTGATGCCCTCCCCATCGGGTTATGAGGAGGTTTAAAGTCATGAATACTACAGTGTGCGGGTCTATAGGAAGTAATTGGGAGTAAGTGGAAGTCACAGTTATTATGTTTTGGTAGTTCTACCAGGAGCCGAGACAGCATGGGAAGAGAACATCAAGGTAGAGACTGTCTAGTCCTATCCCAGGCCCCTAGAAAGCCTACTTTCAGCTTTGTCCCTCACACTGCAGCTCCTAGAACTTTAATTGTTAGCTTATCGACCCTTGCTGTTTTACCCAGAGTCAAAGAATCCACCCCTTTCCTAAAAGCTAAGAAAGAGAGGAAAAACAAAGCCTAATTTACAGGTTGTCCCTCTCCAGGCACACAGAAAGACCCTCAGAGGGCCCATGAGCAGAGGACAGGGAATGGGGTGGGGGCTCAAAAGCGGAGAGGAGGGGGTGTGGGTCCCCAGGCCCCTACAGCAGGCTGTCTTCCAAGTCTAATTGCAGCACATTCTTGAGATCTGCCGTCATTCATTGAGCCATGATGCAAATGCCTCAGCATGATGGGTGGAGAGGAGTTAGCGTATCTATGAAAGACACACAAAAACATATGCTGACCCCTTCAAAACTATGACCATATTCTAAGTGAAGCCAAACTAAATGAAATCAAGGTCTCTGTCCAGCATTTGAGAGCCAGTGAAAATAGGAACTCAGTGTTTCTCTAAATTCACAGAGTATATTACCTTCGTCATAAAATTGGGGACTTTCAAATCTAATTTGTTCAGCACTAGTGCTGTTGAAGGCTGGGCAGGGTTCCAAAAGAAATCACCTCCACGCAAACAGAGATTAGCAGCTCCCCACTGGAGACATATGGGAATGATTCCCTATAATCTCCAGTAATTGTGGCTGCATTACATTCAAATCCTGTTTTCAATTTTCTTAAACTTCTAGACTGATTGTGTTATTAAATCATGCTGGCTGATGTGTTTAATAAGGACCTATTAAATGTTTATAAAATTAGGGAAATAAATATGGGCTTTTAGTTGGATTGCCCAATGGATCTGGTAACCTATTGTTAAAATAACAGCCCTGCTGTTAAAACTGGGTCGCCTGAATACATACGTTGGTACTCACTTTAAAACACCATCCCAACATTCAAGCAGAGCTGTTTATTCTAACACTCCATTTACAAAAGAATTTGGCTCCCCCTGCCCCCTTCCACCCTACAAAGAAAGATGTATGTTCAAAGAAGACTAACTAAATGCAAGATGTAGTATCTTCGCTGACAAGAAATGTCCCTCCACTTCCAATGAAGTAGTGATCATATCGATTTCCAGACAAGACCCAGAGAGACCAGTTTTGTTGTTGTTGTTGTTATTGTTCAAGCCTTTACCTGGCCTAGTTTCAAGCTGGAAATAGCACTGAAGTTCTCCAAGGCCTTCAGCAGGAAGGTATGATCAGTCTTTAGAGGGGGAAGGAAAACTTGGCGAGGATTTATATAGCAGGGAGAGAGAAAGAGTAAAATCCATTCTTCAAACAGAGGGGCTTACTTGATTCCCCCGTCAAATCTTGGTGATCACAGATGATTTGAGTATAGTTCTCTGTGCATGGCTAAGACTAGTTCAGTAGCCTGCCTCCTTGGCATTTGAAAGCAAAGGCTAGAAATGCCTGCAGAAGAGATCCAGGCATGATTGGCTCATGCTTTCTTAAAACAGAAGGTGCATAGTGCCCAGGACTGTGGGCTGCCAGGGCAAGGGAATTTGCATCCAGCTCTGTATTCGGTGCTGATTTGACCTGGGAAAAGTATTTCCTTATCTCCGAAATGGAGATGTCAACACTATCTACCTCTAGGGGTTATCATACGGATTAAATAAGACTGTAATGGATGTCAACTCTGGTGTTCTGGCCCATGGTAAGGGCCCAAACATGGTTACTAAAAAAAATGAGAAGTGAAGAAGTGGAGGTCATGGTTCAATCTATGATCTCTTTAAAGTGCTAAAAATAATTACTATACTATGTTAAAAATAAATATTAATACAATATTAACCATCTGAGTGTGCTCCTAAGTGTGGAATTAAACGCAGTATTGCATGATTCTCATCCAAAGCAATTCCCTAACACGGACACAAAACCATAACTTCAGTCCTCCCTGCCAAAACACTCTCGGCCACCTGGCCTTAAACCACAGTTTCCTACACACTCAACCACAGCTCCAGTAATTCTGTTATCTTCAAGGCAAATGTAAACCCCACTTTCTTGGACGAATTAACCTTTGAGTTTCCCCTAAGGAGGAGGAGGGCAATTAAACAATCTTTCTGGCACTTAAAACAAAACAAAACAACAAACCACATCATTATCTTGGTATAAACACACCTCCTTAAAATATTCTAACAAGTGTGTACCAGCTCCCCCCACTCGCCCACTGTTGCCACCCCCCATTCCAGAATATTGTAAAGTGATGTGAGAGCTGGCCTGGTTCACATTAGGGGCTCTGAAAGGTTGGAGGAGAATTGGATAGAAGGTTAATATTTGGCAGAACCTTGTAAATGACCTGATTGTTATTTTATATTGCCTACAGTCTCCAAATCACTGCTGCTTGCCAGAAAGGCCCCAAGTGTGGCCAGGTAGTTATACATAGCAGTGTCACAAGCCAGTTCCATGGAGGGACGCACTTACTGTGTGTGTGTGTGTGTGTGTGTGTTTTCTGTGAGTGCACGGGCACCCGCTGTCTTTCCTTACACCCAGCCAAAATACAGCAGAGACCCAGCACAGCAATTATTTTTACGGATCTTTTTTGTCTGCCCTCAGGGGACCTTCTCCCAGTTTAATTGTCTAAGGGGATTGTTTCCTTGTGGGATTTTATTTCAAAATGTTCCCGTTAAAATTTCTTTCTGAGGGGGAAGGAAAGAGAGGACGGATTTTTTTTTTTTAAATCTTAAAAACACATAAATCCACAATCACATCAAAATTCACCAAACTGTGTATCCTGAAATTAATAGAGGTGTTTCATGATGCATAGATTTTTAAATTATTTGTCTAAAGATATGTTTAGAATTGATTATATTAAAAGTGTATAAATCGTGGGTTCCCTGCCCCCACTCCCGTGCCTTGGAAATGAATTCAAGCAAACCAACTGAATTTTAAGTTAAGACAAACAGGGGGAGAGATCATTTGTCTCCAGTTATACATGAAATAGCTTATAATAGCGGATGCTGAGTTCATGAAGTATATATTCGACCCCCTTTGATATAAATTCCATCATCAGCTCACAAAGAAATTGTATTTATGCATAAGACAGTGCTCTCTAACATGAACTCCTATAAATTATGAGAACAGAAAATCCAAATTTATAAGATGCCATTTCTGGATTTATTTTTAATGCTCTCTCCTGCATATTACCAAACAAATGCCACATTAGCAGAGCATGAAAGGCTTTTTACTGGCATAAGCTACAGCCATGAAATTCACAGCACAGGCTGGGGGATAAGGGATTGTGAATGAAGAGGCAAAGAGAAAGTATGAGAGGGACCAGCCCTTCTGAGTGCTTGGGAGGTCCAAAGGCCTGCTATTTGCTTTAGGATAGACAAGCTGGTTATTTTCCTTTGAAGGAAGGTGCCTGTCTTGATCCATTGATGATAGTAAGCATAAGTGATTATTTTTGTTTCCTAAGAAATAAGAGTTTGTATTTCCCTTCCAAATACCACCCAGTAGGGTCAGATCTATTCTACTCTGCATCTTTCACCAATTCATTCAATTATTCATTAATTCTTTTTTTTTCATCAAGTATTTATCAACTGCTTAATATGTATTAACCATTCAGCTAAGGAACTGAGGACACAATCTAGCAAGAAGAGCAATACAGTGTAGTAGTTAGAACACAAGCTCTGGAGTCGGCCTGCCTGAGTTGTGCATGAAGAAATAATAATAATATTGGCTAACATTTTTTTTACATGTGATAACTCATTTAACCTCCTCACATCCTTATGAAGCTAGACACTTTTACTTATTTTAACAGTGAGAAAACTGAAGTTAAAAGTAGTCAGTAAGGAAAAGAACTGGCATCTGAACCCATGGCTTCAAGGCCTGATTTAATCACTATGTTGAAAGGAGTAGGTGTCTCTAAATCATCAGTCAACCAATCAATCAATCAATCATCAGTCTCGCACCTCTGCCCTTCATTGGCCACGTGACCTTTGCCAAGCTGGTTAACCACTCAGTGCCTCCGTTTCCCCAACTATAAAATGGGGGTAATAATAGTACCTGCTTCACATTGTGAAGGCAAAGATTAAGGGAAGAGTTGTATGTGCACAGCACTTACAGTAGTCCCTGGCACAGGAGTGTGCTTGGTGTTGGCTCTTAATCTTTATTATTATCATCATTATTTGATAAATCTCTAGCTCATTATATACAAAGGATGCATTAAGACATCAGGATTTAATTCTTCATGGAATCTGTTTGAGGAAGAGCCATAGTCAAACAGTTATCAACCAGTAGAGATACCAACAAGGTCACCTGACTGGTCCAAGGCAAACCACCAAAATAGTTGAGTAAAAATTGCTGCAGTCATTTTGTAGTTCAAGGGAAGTTTGGAGGTTGTGGGTGGGTGGGATTCAGTGGTGACCTCTGAGGTCAGGCAACAACCCAAGTCTCCAAGTGTAGCATGTTGTCCCCTTGCTCCCCAATTATTAGTTTCCAGGAAAGGCTTGAGGCAATGCCTCTGAGCACTTAAGACTTTAGATTCTGTCCTCTTTTTAAAAAACCCAAAGGCCATGTGGGCAGGATGCTAAAATATCAAAATGCACAAGAACACTCAAATGGCAACTAGTCAGTAAGACCTCATTGTGTCCAAGGTGTGTACACCAACCCTCTTGGGTCTCTGTCTTCAGAAATCAACTATTGTTCGTTTACTATCTAATCTTCTGTCTCAGGCAAAGTTCTTGGTGGCAAGCAACAGAAACTAAATGGGGCTGACTTGTGCAGAAAAAACTAATTTATCAAAAGGATATAGGGTAAAATGCCAGGAGGAACCAAGCTCAGAAACTGCTAGTCTGGAAGATAACCACAACCTGTCACAAAATAGTGTGAGCATGATAGTGCTTCCTTCAGCATTGAGCACTTTGTCTGGAACTTGTATATCTGGACCAGGTGGTCTTGGGATCATCCTTCTTCTGCTTTCCTGGAAATTACATTTTGCTGTGCTCACCATCAGTGCCAAAGAATTTTCCACAGTTCCTGCATCTTTGGAGCTCTATTCAGGAGTAGATACATATGATTGACCAAGCTTAGGTGCATGCCCTCACTGTCAGGGGAGTCTTGAAAGCAAGTTTCTGGCATTTTTAGATTCTGTAGATGGAAAAAGACTGGCCTGCCTCTAAATCTCATAAAGTGAAAGGATTGCAAAATATCAGGGAAAAGGTTTAGCTGCTACCAGCCAAAAATAATGACAAAAGTCCACTCCATCTTGAAGAGTGATTCTCTAGGGATGATTTTGCCTGCCCCCTCTTGGGGACATTTATGTCTGGTGACATTTTTGACTGTCACAACTGGGAGTGGTGTAACTATCATCTAGTGGGTAGAGGGATGAATTCTCTACCATGGATAGGGCAGCCCCCTCCCAACACAAAACAAAGGATTAAATGGACCAAAATGTTAATAGTGCCAAGATGCAGAGACCCTTTTTTAGACTGAAAGCTCCATGTGAGTAGGGACCCTCTCTGGTTTTCTCACAGTTATGTTCTGGCAACCGTCAAGGGAAGGGTTCTATATGTTGAACAGATAAACAAAAGAAAAGGTGCATTAATAGGTGTCCTTGATTGTCCACTAGTTTTATTTTTATTTATTTTTTTAAGATTGTCCACAAGTTTTAATAGCAAAGGGACCAACTGATTGTTATTTCTTTTAGTTTCTGATTTCTTCCCGGCCACCATGGCTTCTAATGTGTGGCTGTCCGTGAAACAGAAACCTGATATGTGTTCATCAAATGAATAAACTCAAGGTAAAATCCAGAGTCTAAACAATGCCTACACAGCTCTCAATGATCTGGCTTTCTTTAAACTTTTCAGCCTCCTGTCCTACTACTTTCCCCCTGCTCACACTGCTCCTACCATACTACCTTCCTTGTTATTCTTCCCACATGTCAGCCATGCTCCTTTTCCCTCTGTCTGGAATGTTCTGTCCTCCTGACTTCCTAGATAGCTGCAAGGCTCACTCTATCACCTCCTACAAATCTCTTCTGAAATAATCTCTATCCAATTAAGCTTACCCTGAGCAACCTAGGAACAGTACACCTGCAACCCCACCCTTGGCATTCTTGATAATTTTACACTGCTCCTTGCTTTGTAAATAGCTTTATATATAATTGATATTTATTTGTTATATAACAATTTAATATACAATAGATGGTGTCTATATATAATTGAGATATAATTGGTATACAAAGAATTGCACATAAGGAATATATACAATTTTATGAATTTGGACATATTCAAACACCTATGACACCAACACCACAACCAAGGTTATAGACATATTTATCATCTTCAATAGTTTCTTTGTATCCTTTTGGGTTTTGTTTGTTTGTTTTTGGTGGCAAGAATGCTTAGCATGAGGTCTACCTCTCAACAAATTTTGAAATGCACAATACTGTATAAATTATAAGCACTATATTATACAGCAGATCTCTGGAACTTATTCATTTTATATTACTGAAACCTTATACCCATTGAACAACCACACTGCTCTTTTACTCCCCACAGCTATTATCACTTTTAACATATTACAGAATTTACTAATATGTTGTGTTTACATCTTATTATCTATCTTCCCCCACCCAGAGTGGCACTTTCTGTATATCTTGTCCACAATGTATACCAAGTGCCTATAATTGTGTCTGACACATAGTAGATGCTCAATAAATGTTTGATGCATGAACAAACAACTAAATCAACTCAAAGACATGGGACAGATTGAAAATACAAGTTGTACCTCCAAAAGACTTTAAAGTTCACAGATTGACAGATCCATTATGGTGTAACAGATGCACAGGACTTTTGGGTGTTTGGCAATGTTTAAGGCTGATCCTTGAAACAAAGCATTGCCCTGTCAAGGACAGCTTCTTAAGGCTTACTGTGTATCAGGCAGGGTCTCAGGGGGCTCCAAAAATAGGCCCTACCCCTCACAAATCTATGAGGGAAATATTAGTACCCAAATTTTACAAATGAGGGGATCAGAGAGATTAAGTAGCTTTCCTAAGGGCAACAGAGCTAGAAAGTAACCAGGCCAGGACAGTGATCTGTGTTTTTCTGATTCCAAAGCTCATGACCCTGAACCCTACCTGGAAGAGCTTTGAGCCTGGCCTGGTGGCGAAGTTCTCATGGTGCTAGATCTCTACAGCCTGTACCAAGTGGCCATATGGGGTAAGAATTTCCAGATTAACAGGCAAAGAAGGAAGCAAAGACATAGTGTCACCACACAAGGGTTCTCTCTAAACCATCATTTAATTTTCTGGCTACTTAATAATAATATACCAATGTACTATGTATACTTAATGATTTCATGTTAACCATCAGATTAGCACCTCTCTAAAACCCAGTGCATTCTTTAGACTGGAAGACTTGTCCTTATTTTACAGATAAGGAAACTGAGGCATAGAAGGATATAGTGACTTGCACCAATAATGGCCAGGAGTAGAATTCAGTGTTCTTTCAGTGTTTACACACATATAGATGTATGTATATGTGCCTGTGTGTGTGTGTGTGTGTGTGCACGCGCACGCATGCACAATCCCCAGATGCTAACGTCAAGAACAACACCTATTGGCCACCCCCAGCCCTCAGGTTCTCTGCATACTCCAGACACATCTGGAATTCAAGAAAACACAGGAAGGTGCTGAGACACATGTTAAATGAGGTAAGTCTGGACATCTGGTCTCTAGACTTGACCTTTCCACCCTCCTCACTTATCAAAAGAGGAGTTGGGTCACACGATCCCCAAAGTAGCATGACTCCCTGATACTAACACAACCCCTGGGTTTCTGCACACGCTGTTCTCTTCCTGCAGTGTGTTGGTTTGTTTGTGTGTGTGTGTGTGTGTGTTTTCTCCCTTTAACCAGTCAATTCTTATTTATCCTTAACATCCTGGCTTGAACCTTACTTCCTCAGGAGGGTTCTACTCTCTCAGAGGGCCTTGAACTTGCCTTTCATGGCATTTAGCACAGCAGCTTGAAACTGTCCTTTTATTTGTATGTTGTTTGATCAAAGCCTATCTCTCCCTGCTGGGCTTTAACTTCCAAGAAAATAGGAGCCTGTGACTCCCCTCACTGCCCTGCACCCAGGGCTGAGCCCTGAAACATGGGAGCTTGCTCCATCACTCTATGTTGATTGAATGAATATAAGACAGGACCTGGGCTTGAGCTTGGTTTCTACTAATAGGAATTTGTGTGACGAGTAGCACCTTTTGAAGATCAGTAAACCAACAACCGTTCTCTCTTCACAGAAATGTTTTAAGATTAACCATATTTACTTTTGACTTTTGACTAGCTGTTTTAATGCTCCTAGTAGACTGAAAAATTTACATTGGTAAGATTTTTGTGAATCTGTGACATAAATATCAAACTGGATCTTTTCATTCCGTGGCAGCTTTGCTTTTCCCTCATTACCCGAGCTATATAAGATGAGGCCAAAAGCTCTTGGGGTGATTTTAAAAATTCGGAATGCTTATATAAATGAACTGAGTCAAACTTCACCTTGTAAGCTTTCTTGCAAGTGTCTATTTTTAAAGCCACTTTAAGTAACCACATGGGAAACTTCATCTCATGACCTTATGATTCCCTGTTGTAAACCAAAGTGTTCTACCCCACTTGGCCATTTTCTTTCTTCATCACACTTAATTCTAGATGACTTCCAGTCCAATTCAAAAGTTAAATCTATACTACAAGGATGAAGACTGATGCCCTCAAAACTTCTCAAAGTAGGGGCGCCTGAGTGGCTCAGTTGGTTAAGTGTCTGCCTTTGGCTCAGGTCATGGTCCCAGGGTCCTGGGATTGAGCCCCTGCATCGGGATCCCTGCTCGGCAAGAAGCCTGCTTCTCCCTCTCCCACTCCCCTTGCTTGTGTTCCCTCTCTCACTGTGTCTCTCTCTGTCAAATAAATAAATAAAATCTTAAAAAAAAAAAAAAACTTCTCAAAATATCCTTGGGCCTTGAGTGTTCTAGTAATGGCAGCCTCACTGTGATAAATATACAGCCTTTCAGGGTGATCACTTGGAATATGGTAGTGTTTATATGGTTTGTTTTTTAGGACAGCCAAATTGCTTTATGTGGTCATAACTCAAAATTTCTTCAGGTTAGATTACTAAGATAAAACCAGTTTTTATGTAGCTGTTTTCATAGTATTTGATTAAACTTCTTGATATTACTCAGGGAAGATGAAACAGCAAATAATGCTATTTATTGACATATTCTTTTAGCTCACTAGGCTGTAATGTCAGAAGAATGGAGATCCTGTCTCTCGTATGGCTGTTGTATCCCCAACAACAAGCACAGAGCGTAGAAGCAATACAAAATGGTGCCAACACATTCTAGATTGCCCAAGACAGTCTTCATTTACTCTGCTTGTCCTTACAATCTTTAATAGCATCCCCTTACTCTTGAAAATGCCATAATATGAGAGATAAGTTATATAGCAATAAATGTTTTTGACTGTATCATGGGTGAAATAATGGATGAATAACTAAACCAATGAGACCCACATCTCTCATACATCTAAGACATATGATGAAGCTGAGAAGCTGGCTCTCTGAAAAAAAAGCAGATAAGCCCTGATTTGTAGTGTGTGCTGATTTCTGTGGTGTATATACTCTCACTATGCCTGATTCTAAGCTAATGTTGTATCATTGATTGTGGGGTCTGGAAGAGTTGCATGAGCTGGTCTGAGCTGGCTTCAGCACACAAGTGTTCCAGTAATTCTCAGTCACTGGTATAAAGTGGAAATACCAAATTGAAAATGGGTGTGTGGTTTGTTCTAGGGATGGTAGTAAGTAAAATATAACCACTGGTATGATATTGGTACCAGTCCATCAGAGCGGATTCTGGTCTAATCACTGTAGACATGGACTGTAAATGAACAGGATAGCCAACCAGAGCATCCTGGTCCTGGCCCTGTGGGGACTGAAGCCACCACCTTGACCTCATCTGCCCTGCACACTCACTTACCAAACTTACTGACTTAGTTTGTCAAAGGCAGGCCAAGGACAATAGCAATATGACTTCCAGGTCCTGTAACAATCTTTTGGTGTTTCCCGGAATTTTGAACAGAGCGGACTAGTCCTCCCCTGTGTGTGGTGTACTCTCCAAAGCTGTGAGTGGATCACAAAGCATCACAGATCCATGCTGGGAACTCCTGCTGGCCTGCCCTACTGGAGAATATTCCACAGTTTCTCTGTTACCTTGATGTGGAATTGAACTGTAGAGGAGTTAGACAACATAAGCTAAAAGTATTCTCAACCTCCCTTTGATTTAGGTAGGAAAAAAAATTTTTTTTAAGATAAAATAAAACATACTCCCTGGCCATCAAGACCACAGTTCTTAGAAGATATGGGCAAACTTTCAACTCTGCCAAGAAACAGATAAGTGCTTTAGGAGATGAACACAGACAAACTGTTAGAGGAAAATGAGGACAAATCAAAACTCTTCCTTGGCATCTGTTTTAGTCCATTCAGGCTGCTATAAAAGAATAACATAAGTTGAATGGCTTATAAGTAACAGAAATTCATTTCCTACAGTTCTCAAGCTGGGAAGTCCAAGATCAAGGTACCAGCAGATTCAGTGTCTGATAAGAGCCTGATGCCTCATTTGTAGACAACTGTCTTATCACTGTGTTCACACAAGATGAAAAAGGTGAGGAAGCTCTTTGGGTTTCTTTTATAAGGGCACTAATCCCATTCGTGAAGGCCCCACCCTCGTGACCTAATCACCTCCCAAAGGCCTCACCTGTAAATATCATCATATTGGGAATTAGGTTTCAACATAGGAATTTGGGGTGGACATAAACCTTCAATCCGTGGCAGCATCTTGAAGGGTAATGGGAAGAAGCTGAGTGAAGTTGCTGCTTTGATGCTGAAATGCATCCCATTTTCTCTCAGAGAACAAAGATGAGCAGGCTACATTCTTGAAGGTTGTCAAACACCTTAGATAATTGATTCCTAGCAGTCCATGTCCTCATACAATGGTTAGTACACCGTCTAGTAGATAGGAGGAGGTAGATGAAGGTGTTGCCAGTTTGGAGAAGATCTATATATAGGTGGAATTGGCTGCCACCTACATTGTAGGATTTGAAGGCATTGAAAGCTCCCAAATCACACATGAGAGATGACTTCATGGGTATGCAGCCTGTGCAGTTACACAGGGTCCTCATGCCTGGACAGGCCTCACCTCTAGTTTAATGTTCTATTGTTGCCATCTTGAAATTCTCAGTAACTTTTGAACAACAGATGCAGGATTTTCATTTTGCACCAGGCACTACAAATTAGTTTGTATCTTTCCAAAGGGCCAATAAAGGAGATAAGGTTTTAATTTTTCAAATTGTATATCCTGGAACAGTAGAATTGCCATCAACATGTGTCATGAGCCACCAAGGGATGAAAGGAAGAACAATCGAAGTATGCATAACTTAATCAGCAAGGATCACAGGTTCCTTCACCTGTTAGCAAAAATATATCTTATCGAAACAATCAATCCATCATAACTAATCAGAAGGCATAGTTGGGAAGAGGCAATAGGTGGGCACAGGAAAAGTGGGACAGCACAGAGAAGGAGTAGCTTGTGGAGGGAAGCTGAAAATATAAAATAGAGGCGCAAAGACCAATTCCCTAAACTTGAAAATGTTTCTTCTACCTTGGCACCCATAATTTCCTGAATTTGCCTCCTTCTCTTTCTCTTTTCCCTTTCTTCTCCCTCCCTCTAGTCTTTTATATAATCACCAATAAACCTTTATGGTAGACAATGAAATGCATAATAAGAGAGAAAATGGTAAAGTACTCTGAGTTCAGAAGAGGGAGACATCACTCCTAGTGTGTGGGAAGATACATTTGGAGGAGTCAGCACTGTGGCTGGTCCTTGGGAGACGGGAGTGACTTGGATACAAGGTGATAGAAAGGTTTTCTAAGGAGAGAGGACAGTGGGAACAAAGGCATGAAATGAGAAAGCCTGGGGGTGATTATAAAGAACAGTGCATTGCTTTGTTCGGCTGGAGCACAAGGTTCATGACGGGGAGCAGTGGGAGGTAGAGCTTTCATTTCTCCCTCTATTGATTCTTTTCCTAAATATTTCAGATGAACAGAAGCCACAGTTTAGAGAAGGGGATGCTTAGCCAAGTAACTGGTCCTTACCGACTAGTCTTATCTCTACCTTGTGCTATGACATATTGCAAATTCCCAATTTGGAAAATGTATCTGTCAGGACAGACATAGTTATATTGTAGCAATTAACAAATACCTAATTTCAGTGGCTTAAAAAGGTTAACAAAGGTTTCTTTCTTGTTTTATGCTCTATGTCCACAGCAGAGCAGCTGGAGCCTTTGCTCTGCTCCATGCTGTCCTCAGTCAGGGATTCAGACTGATGAAGGCCCTACCATCTCCGAGCTTTGCTAGTTGCTCTGGAAGGAGATGGAAGAGCAAATCATACACTAGCCCTTAAAGGTTTTTGCTTAAAGGAGGCCCATATCAGCTCCACTCACATTTCATTGGCTAATGTGTTTTATGACCACACCCAACTTAAAGAAGTCAGAGAAAATGCAATCCTATCATATGCTTAGCAAAAGACATATTAGAAATACCTAATGAATGGCACTAATGAATACCACAGAGAATCTCAAGGTGACTTGTTCCAAGACACCCAAACACTTGCTTCAGTCTATGTATTACCTGATTGGATGAATAGTTTTTACAGTTTCATATTTTGATGCTTTGACAATTAAAATTGATTTATTTATACAACTGAAACTTTTTAACTAATTTCTTTTAAAACTTCTTACCAATTTTTTTTCAAATTCAAGTTACCTGGGAACTATAGACATTCCGATCATTCCAGCCCTAATTTCTTTCTCGTACAGATGTCTCCAGCTTGGACTACATGATCAAGTATTATTTATGTATTACCCTGGAATTTCTCTAGTTTGGGCATGAAAGATTCATCACCACTTTCTTCTCCTTTTTCCAAGACAGGCATCACTAATCAATCATGGTCCTCTTCCACTGAACCAAATTTGAATCCTTATCAATAGTGTTCCAACTGATCAGGGTTTTAAGTGAAATAAAACCAATTTATCACCCTCCTGTAACAGGGCACAGGGGAAAATATTATCTAAAAACCCAGACTACTTTCCAAGAAATTAATAGCATATTAATGGGAAGGACTTAATTTTTTTCACATATGAATTGCTCTGTTGGTTCTCTCATTAATTCAGCAAGCATTTACTGAGAAACTACTATGTGTCAGGTACTGTTCTAGGCACTGGGGATACTGATGGCCATGATAAGGCTGGTCCATTCCCCAGTGGTTCTAATGTTCTAATACTATTAAATATATCAATGAGTTTGTATGTACAAGTATGGGAGCAAGAGACAGAGGAAACTGTATTGCAAGGTAGAGCAGAAAACTTCCAATTTGAAGTAAGTGGACTTTCAAAGGCCAGAGGAGGACTGAAAACCTGAGTGCTCCACGGGGTGAAGCCAGAGAGGGGAAAAAAAAAAAAAATCTCTAGTAGCAGTAACAAAAACTGTCCTCGTTCACCCTAGAGCTCAAATCAGTTGATTAGCGCTCACTTACATATTTGCTAAAACTTGATTGGTTATCCTTCCTAGAGGTAACTCTTTTTACAGATTCATTCCTTCACTCATTTATTTGCTTGTTCATATGTGTCAGACAACAGGTGACTTCATAGCAGGTGAAATACAAGTAAGATAAAAAGCCTGTCTTCAAGGAGTGCCCAGGCTCAAGTTTAGGGATTTGGACAGGGCCAGGGGAGGCTGACTGAGAAGGAAATAAATGCAAGATAGAGCAATGGTAAAGGTGATGATGGGGCCACTGAAGAAGGGTGATCATCTTTGGCTGCACAGGGATGGCTTTGAAGAGGGCTGAAGGAAGGTGAGTGGAATTTTCCTTGAGGAAGAGGAGGCCAAGGACAAACTGAGCTGACAGAGGGATACAGCAGGACAGAAAGAAACAGATTGGAGTGAGTCTGGGGAATTTGACAGGAATCACTAGCTTTGAAATGTTGAGGGCAAGATGATGAGGTTAGGAAGATTTAGAAGGAAGCCATGGCAATAAATGAAGTGCTTAGGATGGGGTTTCAGGGATGAGCCATAGGAGCCTGTGAGGTTCTCCTGACACCCATGACACCAGCACCAAGGTTGCTACTCACTTCATCCGCACCGTCCAGATGTTGATGGTGCATTTGCTTCCTTCGCTCTTTTCTTGGAGTCAGGCTTCCTCCTTGCTTTACAGCCCTCTGTCTGAAATGCAAAAGAATATGACCTTTGCAAGAAAACAGTGTGCTCTTTCAATAAATAAATAAATAAATAAATAAATAAATAAATAAATAAACCCTGACTCCCTTGAAGGGTAAGCTCTCAGTTGGCGGTATGAAAAGCTTTATCTTTTTAAACGTGAGCCAACAGACTTCCACAGCACCAGACACTTGTGTCCCCCAGGTCATTTGTGGTTAGAAGCCTAGAGCTCGAAATGTATAGACCTTTACCTTTTTATCACTGGGAGGAGTTCGGCTTGACCTTGAGCCATGTCATCTTCAAGTCTTTTAAAGTGTTTTTGTGCCCTGGATGCTAAAGTCTGTATTTGTATGCTACTCTTTGTAGTAAGTGCAGAGACCCCTTGAACTACCTCAGGACACACTGGAGTTTCCTTATAACAAGGCTGTTTGTAGCATATGCCTACTTAATTCCCCCCTTTCTTTGGGGACTGGCTTTCCTTGTTTTCAGGTTCACCTATGTGGTGAAGCAATACTATGTAATCACTGCAACATTTCTTCTTCTTTGGAGTGCAGAGAGACTCCATTTCCCTGCCTCTCTTGTAGTTATGCTTGCATCATCTTATTTCATCCAGGCTAGGGGAATGCAAATGGTAATGATGTAAGACCTGACCCTTAAAAACATCCCTTGTGATCCTCCAGTTCTCTCTCCTCCTGCCACGACAACCTGGAGGCCATGTGTTCGTGTAGCCTTCCTACATGTGTGAATGAGAAATACACTCTTCCAGTGTAAAACCACTGAGATTTGGGGTTTGTCTATTGTGGTAGGTGGCACTCATTTACCTAACACTACCTGGAGGAAAACCTGACGTTCCCCAGCTGGTAGGATTCTATTTCCTTTGTTCAAGAAACCAGCTCCACTGAGACCTTCATCTTAATTCTACTTTCCTAGGGGAGGGAGTCTTCTATTAGCTGAAGCCAGCACAGAAAGCCCATTGCAAAAATACGGTTTCTCCCGCAAGAAGCATGTGGATTGAGGGGGTGAGAGAGTCATTTTTTGCAAATGGAAGATTTTACATAGGTGGGCCTGACAAACAAGTCAGTAGATCTCTCTGCTTAGAGTCTTCCCAATATACTTGCAGGGCATTAGGAGACAGAGCCCTACACACTGCATTTTTGCAAGGTTCTAAGCTCCACCCTGCCAGCGTTGGCCTCTGAATCTTTCCTGTTAATACTGAAATGCAAGCAGAGTTCAAAGGAGCCACTCCTTTCAGAAGGTCCTTCACCCCATCCCAGGATCTCTGTCCTGGTTGTCAAGGAAGCTTCTAGCTGTGAAAGGGCCAAACTGGGAATCAAACCATGAAGCTGCAAGTCATTTTCCCTAAGCCACTGAACAGCTGTCAGATGTTAATGAATTTGACTCAGTACCACCCAGGAGCTGGATTTTGTGGACAAGAAGTGAAAAGCTTCCAAGTCTATGACACAGCCGGTCACGCCCTCTGTTCCTTGGAGAGGAGGTTAATCTTCTGAGGAAGGATGAAGGCTTGCCACCAGAGTATTGTTGGCCACTGGGGCAGATGCACTGTCCATCCCTCAGTGCTGTTTTGTAAAGGCCTGTGGGGCTGTGATGCTTTGTAAAGGCAAATGAGTGACAAATGAGTGCATCAACCTCTGCTGACAGTTGCCCACAGAGGCAAGCAGGTCAGATTTGCCTGTGGTTCATTTACACGTAGAATAACCCTCTAACCCTTTTTGAATACCCTGGACTTAAATGCCAACCATAGAGAGGGTGGTGGGAGTGGATGGTAGCTTAAAAACGTGTGTGTGTTGGGGGGGGCACCTGGGTGGCTCAGTCATTAAGCATCTGCCCTCAGCTCAGGTCATGATCTCAGGGTGCTGGGATCGAGCCCCACGTCGGGCTCCCTGCTCAGCAGGAAGTCTGCTTCTCCCTCTCCCACTCTCCCTGCTTGTGTTCCCTCTCTGGCTGTCTCTCTGTCAAATAAATAAATAAAATATTTAAAAAAAAAAAAGTTCAGGTCATGATCTTAGGGTCTTGAGGTAAGCCCCTCATGGCCTCACCTTTAGTGGGGAGTCTGCTTCCCCTCCCCCTCTCCCTCTGTTCCTCCCCCTACCCATGCACTCTCTCTCTCTCAAATAAGTAAGATAAAATCTTAAAGAAAAAAAAAAAGCAACAACAACAAAAAAACCAACACGGGAGTATGTGTGAGTGTTTATTTTTTTAAAAGAGGGAGGGGTTGGTAGCTGGCAAGACCGGCAAAGCTCTTTAAGAAACCAGTGGATACTCCAAGAAGGGAGGGGCAGACTGGTTTAGAACATGGAGTTTTGCTGGAGGGAGTGGCTAGAACCTCCCCTGGGAGGACAAGGACCAGACCATAATACAACATGGAGTCAGATGAGAGATGGGTGGTTGACAGCAATCCTGCTGTTTCCACTGGAACCCATCCAGTCTCCACGTCCACTGCCACCTCTTTCAGGCCACCTGGGCTATTGGGACAATCTCCTGACTAGTCTTCTTTCCTTTTTGCCCACTTCTAATCCATTCTCACTAGCAGCCCAAGTAATCTATTTACAACTGGAGCATGGGCTTGCTTGCCTGCAGTTCTCCCAAGACTTAGAAGAGAGAGCCTGTTTATTGTTGCAGCCATGATCAGGCCGACCCTTGCCTGCCTCCTTATCCTAGTGTCTTATTCCATTCTCCCTCCCTCCGTCACTCTCTCTTTCCCTCTCACCACCCTCCAACCCCACTGGTCTCCCTTCAGTTCTTTGAAGTCACTAAATGCATCCCCTTCCCTGGGCTACAGCACAGTCTGGGCTTCATCTCACACATCTCAGCTCCTCCTCGCTCCCTCCTCTGCTTGACCTTCAACACCACCTCCTCAGGGATGCGGGTTTGGGTCTTAGCTCTGTCCCTTGCCTGCACTGAGGCTTCAGCACTGAGATGACTTCCTCTCCGAGCCTCCAGGTCCTTCTTGGTCATGGGGATAAGAACTGTAACCCTCACCTCCCCCATTACACTTGGTGTGAGGACCACACTGGGCAGGAGACATTTCTTAGCTGGTGCCTGGCACATAGCAGAATGCTCAAAAAAATGTGAGTTGCTCTTATTAATAATAGTCATAGCTATTATTATTATGTAGCTCCATTTAGTCAAGACCCCAAATCCTCCCTGGAGAAGACGGAACAGACCTTTCTCATGGTGTGTATGTGTATATATATTTTTTTAATTATCATGGTGGTACATAACCCCAGCCTTCTGTTCTATTCCTTTTACACCAGACAGCCTTTTACCACAAAGAGCGGCTGTTGTTTCTCTTAACGGCAGTCACACACTTAATGCTTCAATTTCCACATTTTATTTTATATGTAATTTAAAGCCCATGGTGCCTTAATTGTAAAATAGGCCTTATTAAAATAATAGCTTGAAAACCAGTGGGGCTCCCTGTGCCGAGCAATGAGGGTTTTTAGCTTAACGGCTGTTTACTAGGATTTAAAAAGAGACACAACCCAAATAAAGCTGTAAAGACATTTCCAGCGTGAGTGATGGGCTGAGGACCAGCTGATAATTAAGCTCCCCCTCCCCCTCACATTTTTTTTTTTTCTTTTGGTTGCTGTCTGGAGCTTTCCTTAGAAATCCAAAGCACACCCTTTGCTGCTTTTATGATTGATGAGGCGGTGAGGATACTTCAGTACGAGTAAGCAACGTGGTGCTCTGATTAATGATGCTGGTGGGACTCCCAGAAGACCAAACAGAATAACACTGTTATCCGGAAAGCAGCTGAAGCCACTGAAAGGGGCAGTAGCAACCAAGCTTGTGTAGACGGTAAAGCCATCCGTCCGTAGGTAGGGTCTTTAATTCAGCCCAACCCCAACCTCTCCTCCTAAAGGGCCAGAAGCCAGAGAACAGGACGGCATGATTTTCCATGGAATCCACAAAATTGGCAAAGTCAGGTTCCCTGGAAATCTCAGAGTATGAAACACACATGAGCTGGTAGGAGTCTCAGGCTCTATCATAGTCATGATGGATTTTTTCAATGTGATCTTTCTCAGACGGCAACATTCAGATGAAGAGATTTTATAGCATACGAAAAATAATAGCTTCCATCCATCGAACACTGACTTGGACTTAAACTGAATCCTCATAATAACCATGAGGTGGGTATTACTATTATTCTTCTTACTTTATTGCTAAAGAAACCTGGACTCAGAAAGACTTTAATATAGTACAGGTCCATACAGCTCTTGAGCTCTGAGCCAGGACTCAAATCCAAGATGGCCCCATATCTAGGCCTATACTCTTGGCCACTTTCTAATCTCGGACTTTGGAGAAGAGGCAGTGGGGTTATGGGAAGACATCTGATCAGGTGTCAGAACATCTAAATTTTAGGTCCTTCTTCTGCTGCTCACCGTGTAACCTTGGGTGAGATGCTTACCTCTCTGTGTCCAAGTGTCCTTGACTAGGAAATAGATACATCCTCCCTTCCTCACAAGGTTTTTGTGAGGATCAAATAAATTAACATTTACAAATGCTTTTTGCAAGGTAAGAACCCCAATGGACTATTTATTATAGCAAAACTGTCAAGTGAACCCACATAGAAAAGCATTTATAAGGCAAATCAACATTGAAAGAGCCAAGCAAATTGAGATGCCTGGTTCCAGAGGAACCCAATATAATTTTCCAACTCCTAGATGTATGACTTTGGGTAGGTCACAAGATCTCTCTGAATCTCAATATTCCATCCTGTACGATCAGATAAAAGCCCTCTCTCAGTATTACTGTGAGAATTCCATGACATTATTTCCACACTGCCTGGCACACGTGCCCCCGATTGTTAGCTAGTGTTATCATTTCTTTCCCTTCAAGCCACAGTCCACTCCTCATTACCCAGTCAGGTAGGGCTGGGCCTGACTTTCCGGTTGTCTCTCTGAACCTCTGTGGCATTATAGACTGAAAAAGGAAATATGAGTCAAAGAGTGCCCCGAGGCTCCAACACTGTGGTTTTGAAAGTCAATATGCTTGTCGATAGCAGAACTCACGGCCTCTCCAGGGAGTGCCCATGCTGGTGCTGCTGAGCTCCATAAGCCCTGCACAGAGAAACTTCGTGGTGGTGGGAAACGCTGCCCGGAGAAAGGGCTGTGTCCTTGTGAGGCCAGAGCATCCGCAGCTTCCTGTGTTAACAGGGATTTGAGTGCAAGGCGAGCCAGATGGCCCCTGCCCCTGCCACACCCATACAGTGGCAGCAAGTGCCACCCATCAGGTCTGCACGGCCCTTCACACTGCACAAAGCATTTTCACATCCCACATGCTGGAAAGTGAGTGGAAAAGCCAGGGAAAGCCAGAGAGGGCTCACTCTGGATCAACCCGGACCCAGACTGCAAAGCCGGAGTGCAAAGACGAGAGCCAACTTTCACAGAATGTGAAACCAGACAGCCCTGGGTTTGAGTCAGGGTGCTGCCATTTCTGAGTTCTTGGGCAAGTTCCTTAACTTCTCAACTATCCTTTCCTTCTGTAGGGAAGCAGCTAAGTGCAGTGATGGAGAAGGCAGCTCTAGCATCAGAATGCCTGGGTTCAAATTCAGGGTCTGCCACGTCCTCACTGTATTCTCAGATAATATACTGCTTTCACTGTCTATAAAATGCAAATAGGAGATCCGCTGTGAGGATGAAATGAAGTTAAAAATATGTGTAAAGTCCTTAGTAGCAAGTGTTCAATAAGCGTTGGCTGTTGCTTTGGTCAGGATGAATCAAGCTCTGCTCCAGTGAAAAATAAACCTCAAGAGCTCAGTGGGTTAGCATCATAAAAGTTTATTTCTAGCTCAGGCGTGGGGAGGGATTTCTTCTCTATCAGGCAACTCAGGGATCTGGGACCTTGCCCTCTGCTGACAGTGCCCTGTCCATCTGTGGCTTTCAGGTTTGCCGTGGCACAGGACAAGAAGGAGAGGGAGGCACGTGGCTCTTACCACCCCCGTTACAGACAGGGCTCGCAGGTTTCCCACCCACAGCGCTCCCCCCCGCCCCGCATCCGGTTCTATCGCCCCAATCTCACTGCGCGGGAAGCCGTCATTACCGTCAATTAGGCTAAGTGCCTAAATCACATTGTCGTTGTAAAAAGATTAAATGACAGTATGTACGGAATGCTCAGCACACTTCTTGGCTCATGGTTAGTGCCTGTTGTGTGCTCTGGTGATGGTTATTACTTTTGACTCTGTGCCCGTCTGACTTGATTTAGCGCAATCCTGACTTGGATTAAACCACTGGTCATTCCTGCTCAGGGTCCATTGTCGGAACCAGATTTTCTTAGGAGCGAGGTCTTTATCTCATCTTTGTCGATGTGTCCTTACCTGTCCTCAGCCTTTTCCCCCCTTTCAGCACTCCCAGGGTGCCCAGCACCCTCAAGGGGACCCTTAGTTTATTGATGCTTCTTATTGTGGCATTCCACCAAGGAACAGCTTCAATGTTACACGACAATTTTTGATGTTCAAAGTGCTCTCATCGTATTGATTGTGACACTGTGCCAATTCCTACAGGAAGATTTGATGGAGTGCCCACCATCTGCCAGGAATTGGATCAGGCATTAATGCTCACAATGACCCTGGGAGGTCAGTCAGAATTCTCAGCCTTGTTTCCTATGAGCAAACTGAAGCTCGGAGAGGTGAGGGGACAGCCACACAGTCTGTATGACGTGGGGGTTGACTCAACTCAGGATGACTCCTTATAAAGAGCCCTTTCTACTGTCCTCCCAGGGCCCATGCTATTCACTGCTGTGTATTTTCAGAATTGGTTACACATATTGTGGGTCTTTCCTAAGCCTTATTTATGTCTCTTTCCTTCAATAACTTAAACTTGAAAAATTTATTAATTTGAGCTAAACCCCTGTGGAAAACAATGGCCTGACATACCATTCTTCTCTGGGACATTATGTGGCTGAAGATACACTGTCTTAGCCCAGAGCCTGTCGACCACTGATGGTAGAAGTCAAGCACTCAGCTGGGCACTGTGAACATCATTCTGAGACAGGGATATATACTGAGCAGTGTCCTTGAGTCAAAGCACGTAAGTAATAAGCTTTCATCCAAATAATAAGGCTGATCTCTCCCGTCTCAGTGGCAATATTCAAAAAAGCAAAGATTCAAATGATCACTAAACTCAAGGAACTTATACTCTAAATGGGGACCCGGGGCCAACACACACACAAAGAGCAACACATGGCTTCTCTCTCATGAATATTATTTTTTATGCTTTGTAGCTCCCATTCCCAGAGTGTGGATTCCTGTGCCAGGTATTTTAGAAATATTATCTTAGAGTCTCACAACCAGCATGATATCAGGATTATTTATCTCTATTTTCCCATACAGATGAGGACACCAAGGCTCAGAGAGGTTAAAGTGACTGGCCCAAGCCACACACCAAATGTCAAAGTTGGAATTTAACTCCTAAATCCATCGCTTTCCATTCCACCATAACACAGCAGCATGTCACAGAAGGGATTGGCCCTGGATGTACCTAAGAGGTGGGTTGCCCTCACATAGCAATATGGCATCTCAGAGGCTAATGGAAAGATAGAAGAGGGGAAGACCCATCAGGTAGGACTCTGCTTCTACCAGAGAAATTTCACTGTTGTATTATCCACACTGGGTTTTCTCATACATATTTTGTTTGACAATATGTATCCTACTGTATGGGACAGAGAAGAAGAAAGTAAACAAGAAAATTTAAAAAGAGGACTGAAAACTATAGTTTTCATTACCATGGCCTCAATTTTAAGGACTAGACATTAAGGCCCAGGAGATGAAAATATTTGCCTAATGATCAAAGAGTTCTAGGTGACAGATTATGATTTTGAGCAGAACTTGGCAACTCTTTTCTGTAAAGGGCAAGATGATAAATATATTTCAGTCTTTGTGGACATGCAGTCTCTTCACAAGTACTCAACTTGGCCATTGTAAGGAGAAAACAGCCACAGACAATGCATAAACACATAAACATGGCTGTGTTCCACTAAACTTTATTTACAGATCAAGCTGAGGGCTGGGTTTGGCCCTCGGGCCATAGTTTGTGGAACTCTGGTTTAGAACAAAGGATTCTTGACTATTTATTTAGCACTTTTTCTACAAAAACAAAGCTTTTTCCTTAATGACAGATGAATTGTACATCCCTGTTGTTTTCTTAATCTTGAGGAAAAATTGAAGATCAGAGTTGGAAAGTGCATGAGGATTTTATAAAACAGGAAAGTGCATGAGGATTTTATAAAACAAAGCATGGTAAACAATAAGATAGATATAAGACATGTTAGCCTGGTTGGGGGCAGAGCTCCCACGATAGGGAATAAAAGGGAATCATAAATAAGTGATTTAAAGAAAGAGCCTTGCCCTGATGATATTAATGTGTCATGAACTGAGAAGTGTGACTAACTCAACTCTCTGCAATCAAGGTCGAAAATAATATATTTTGGTGATGGAAGTGATGGTTGTACAATGTTGTAAATGTACTAAATCCCATCGAATTGTATGCCTTAAAGTGGTCAATTTTATATTATATGAATTTCACCTCAAAAAATTTTCAAAAATAAATTAATACTTAAACAACAACAACAACAACAACAACAACAAAAACGTGAAAATGAAATGGCGTGGTTTTATGTGGTTGAGCCTTCCCCTTGCTTCAGGCCCTGGGGTTTCCCTTGGATGGGTGAGGAAATCTTCTGCTATGCCAGGTGGTGACATGACATGATTTTTTATTTTCTGACTTGGTGTCACATAGATCTGTTCTTACTCCTAGCTTCTTTGGTCTGCCATTTCCTCACCAGTAAGATGCAGGCCAGCATGTGTACCATTTAGGGGTGATGTGGCCATTACAAGAGATTCTGATATAAACAGTTAAATCTAGGAAGTGTTCAATAAATGCAGCTTTTAATATAGTTCTTTTTTTTTTTAAATTGGGAGAGTGGGAGTTAGACATTTTAAAGGATAAAGGAGAGAACAGTGTTCCAGTAAAGAGAACAACATATGGAAAGTCATGATGGGCTCCAGGAAAAGAGGAAGCTTATTTGACCCAAATGGAGGGTGATGAAATATGGAAGTTACAGAGAAAAGCACAGAATGAATTATGAAGGACCTGGTAAACAGGGTTTATTGGTTTGGTTGTTAACCAGGGTCATGAACAAGGTAGCTTATTTTTAAAGGGTCACTGCAGCACTAATATAGAAGCAGAGGGAGGAGAGTCAGGGACAAGGGTATAACCCAGGAAAGAGATGAGAGGGACTGCACATGGATGAAGTAAGGGGCAGAGAGAGGGTAAGAGTTGAGGATGTTGCCCAGGTTGCTCCCTTGGACTCCAGAGAGATGGTGACAGCTCTCAGTAAGATGGGGAACACAGGAGAAAAAACAGGTTTATGGGGGGAAGATGATGAGTTCAGATTCAGAACATTACATCTGGAATATCTTAATGTCTTTATTTTTTAGAAACCTTAAGTTTTCATCTCTTTACTCTTTCATTCATTTATTTGTTTATTCATTTGTTCTCATTTATTGAGCTCTTTTTATGTTACAGGCAGTATAACTATACTCATTTTTTTTATAGCTGTGTAACAAACTATCCTCTAAATTCCATAGCTTAAAACAACAAACATTTATTATCCAATACTTCCAATGGGCCAGGAATTCAAAGAATTATCTGGGTGGTTTTGGCTCAGGATCCTTAAGGAGGTTGTTCTAAGACATGTACTAGAGTTACGATCATCTGAAGGCTTGACTGGTACTGGTGGACCTGTTTCCAATATGAAATAGTCGTATGGCTATAGGCAAAACTACTGGGCCTCTATATAGGGCTTTCATGAGGCAAACACTGGCTTCCCCCAGAGCAAATGATCATACAGAGAGAGAAAGTAACCAGATTTAGTTCTTCAACTAAAATACTGTCAGTTCCTCTTTATTCTAAGAAACAAACCACTAAGTCAAGTCCACACTCAAAGGGAAGGTATCACATCAGATCATGAACACCAGGAGGTAGGATTATTGGGAACCATCTTTCAGGCTACGACAGTGACTTAGCATGCATTCTAGGGATAAAGTGATGAGCTAAAAAGCCATCTAACATACAGTCTAGCAGGAGAGACAGGCATATATCCAATTATTATGAATATAAAACATAACAGCCTGGTAGGATAAGACAATGAAAGAAAAGATATATTAAGTTATGAGATGTATGTAACTAGAGCACTCAACTCGACAGGGAATGGAGGGATAGGAATTCATTTGTGAGGAAATTACACTTTTGTTGAGGCTTAAAGAATGTGTAGTAGTTAATGTTAGATCAAAGGTGATGGTTGCCACAACATGTGGAATATACTGTTACAGTATGACCCAGAAATTCCACTTCTAGGTATCTACCCAAGAGATGAAAACATATATCCACATGCGAACGTATGTATGTATGTATGTGAATGCTCATAGAAGCATTATTCATGATAGCCAAACAGGGGAACCAACGCAGATGTCCATGAACTGACGAATGGAAAAACAAAATATGGCATATCCATATAATGAAATATTATTGACACTAAGAAAGGACAAAATACTGATACCTAGTACAGCATGAATGGACATTAAAAACATTATGATAAGTAATAGAAGTTAGACAAAAAAGACCACAGATTGTATAATTCCATCTGTATGAAATGTCCACAATAGGAGACGGAATAGAGCCACAAAGTAAATCGGTGATTGCCTAAGCCTGGAGGTGGAGAGCGGTTAGGGGGAAATGGGAAGCAACTCTTAGTGGCAGGAGATTTCTTTTGGGGGTGATAGAAAATGTTGTAAAATCGGGGCACCCGAGTGGCTCAGTTGGTTAAGCATCTGCCTTTGGTTCAGGCCATGATCCCAGGGTCCTGGGATCCAGCCCCACGTCGGGCCCCCTGCTCAGAGGGGGTCTTCTTCCCTCTCTGCCTGCCCCCACCCCATGCTTGGGCTCTCTCTCTCTTTCACTCTCTCTCTCAAATAAATAAAATCTTTTTTAAAAAATGGTGTAAAATACATTGTGGTGATGTTTGCACAACTCTGTGACTATGTTAGAAACACTGAATTGTACACTTTAAATGGGTGAATCTATGATATATGAATTATTTCTCAAGAAAGATTAAAAAAGAAAGACCATCAGAAAGGCACTGCAGCAGAGAGAATAATCAGTAGTGGAAGAAAACATAGCACGTGGGAGAAACTCAGTGTGTCTGGACCACGGAGAAGGAGGGGAGAAGTATTAGATGAGTCAGGGATCAGACCCTATAGGACTTAGTGAGTCAAGATAGGATATCGGTCTTTATCATTAGAGCAGCGGGGAGCCACTGAAAGCTTTTAAGCCGGGAGTCACACGATCATATTGAAGATTTTCAAATTTTATATAATAAGTGCTCAATAAATTAAAGCTAATGCTTACATTGTGAATAGATTAACATGGCAGGCAGAGGTACCGAAAGCCTTATTCTTCATCATTCTCCCCTGAGGAATGCATGTCCCAAAGCTTTGGGGTAGTGCTTGAGCCCTTTGTCATTATGAGTGCCCCGCTTGTTCTCATGTGCTTTTCATCCACTCCTCGTGCCTTAAATTGCTCCATATCACTCAACGTGGGGGACAGGTAGGTGTGGCCACCCTCGGGTGTTGACCCCATGTTCCCACGCTGCAGAGTCCCTGGGATTCAGGGCTTCATGAGCTCTTTATTCTCCTCCAGATGGCAGAGTGAAAGAAGTATCTGGTAAAATGTTAATTCCACCTCATTTAATGTGGTTTACATAGGTGTGGTGCAGTTGAGGCCTCTACAGGAAAAGCTGATTTCAAGTTCTGGCACAACGATTAGCTGATTCACAAAAGATGTGAGTCTCCGTTTCTTCCCTGCACATCTGTCCTGTCTGCTTTTAATTTGGAAGCACCAGTTTTAATTTAGCGGCAGGACTGTAAACTCCATTTCTGTGAACACAGAATGACATATTTTCTGGAACGGGGGCCTCTCGCCAAGATCTGACTCTTAAGTAATTGATGGCTAGTGACTCGCTAGGAAACACTCCAATGCGAACACTTTCCATGGCAAAAACCCTGTCATATCAGCTGGATTGCAACTGAGCCCTCTGGGCCACTGCCCATCTAAATACAGGCCATGTCTTTAACCACGGCCTCTGGAGCCCAAAGGGAGCCTCCAGCTTCATTCTAAACATTGAAGCTCTATCCAACCCATCGCTTCCCTGAGTCTCTCGCACTTTGTTGGAAGCTATGGCCCAATGCACAGATTTCCTCATCTTTGGAAGTCAACCATATCAGGAAGGAGGCTTCAGTGTTAGGGGTTGTTTTGTTCTGGTGAAAAGGACACTCTTTTCATCACATTTGAAAACCAATTTTTAAAAATCTCACTCATATCCAATATTTTGTGTGTGTGACAGAGAAAAAACAGGCCTGGAGTTACATCACCCCTGTGGTTTAAGAAATCTTTTTCACAATATGTACACTGTTTTAGGGCTGGGATTTTTGGAAAGGGAGGAAAGGGCTACGTAGAGCGAGAGGGACAGAGAAACAAGACAGAAACATAAATCGTCCTCCAAGTAAGATGGAATGGATAAGCAAAGGGAATAAAACGGGCAAAACTTCCCTGAGTTTGGAATCCTCTAAATAGAGAGATAGCTGGTACAAAACTCTATGCTGCCTGTTTTTTTTTTTTTAATTAAAAAACTTTATTTAAATCTATCTTTCCTAGATCACCATTAAATACCTATCACTTACCATGGTGCCTGGCATCAAGTAGATTTAAATACCTATTTCTGAATACGTAAGTGAAGAAATGAGTACTAGCTGAGTGCTTGCCACGTGCCCACCACTGTTGTGGTTCACAAGGCCGGGAGCCCTAGCTAGTGAGCCTTCTGGGCAGTCAGGTGTAGCATAATGGTAAGGGGCCAGGCCTTGGAGTTAGCTAGTCCTCACATCTGAGTTTAAGTCCTCTGCCACTTACTAGCCGTGTGGACTTGGGGCAAATTATTGGAGCTGCCTAACTCTGAGTTTCCTGAAACTGAAATGGGGACAATAATAGGACCATCTCATGCGGTTGCTGGGAGGATTAATTGAGGTAAAGGGTAGAAGGTACTTTACAAAAATGCCGGGAACATAGGAAATGCTCAGTAATAGTCATATATTACCCAGCTATTATATAGTTTGGAAATGGCACATGGCAGCCTCACACAATAATTCTTGCCTTGGCTCTCCCCAAAATGTTCTTGAATTGCTACCTTTGTTTCACGTCCAGTTGGTTGCCAACTCCTTTCCAAAGCCGCAGTAAGACAGGTCCTGCACACTCCTGTTGGCTTTCCTTAAGTGTGAAGAGTCCCATTGTCCTGAAACTAATGAGGGTTTTGTGAAAATCATTTCTCCATGGAGGACAGTGGCACTCAGCTCCAGAACAAACAAGAGGACATCCCAGATGGTTTGCGAAGTGTTTTAAGATTTTGCCAAGCATGTTTTCCTCTAATTTTAAATTCCCTGTGTATTTGAAGTGAAATGTAATCAACAAGTCCCTGGTCAAGTAAGTTTTGGGGAAGGAAATGCAGAAAGAATATGGGAGAATGCCAACGTCAGCAATGAGAGAAAGAATGCAGCATCTCGGGGGTGTGAGTACCTGTATGCCAACAGAGCAGGTGTGAGGACCTGTATGCCAACAGAGCAGGTGTGAGTACCTGTATGCCAACAGAGCAGGGTCTGGACTAAGAGGAGAGGAAAACACTCGTGACCCCTTCTCCCGATCATCACTCATGTACTCACTGCACCACTCCATGTTTACTGAGCCCTCGCCAACCCCACACCATAGAAGCCACTGTCAGTCAAATGTGATCCCTGTTCTATTTGAGTTAGACTGGGGGTCAACAAACCTCCTTTGTAAAAGGCCCAGGTCATACGTGTTTTCGGCTTTGTGGGATGCACGGTCTGTGTTGCAGTTACTGAACTCTGCTATGGTAGCATGAAGCGACCCATAGATAATACATAAACAAAAGGGCAGGGTTGTGTTGTCCTAATGAAACTTTATTAAACAACCAAACAACAACAAAAACAATTAGGGCCAAATTCTCGCCCTGTGGGCCATAGTATGCTGGTCCCTGGATTAGCTTATGCGAGGGAAGACAAATCACCCTGAGATAGACTCTCAAGGACTAGATAACTCAGGGCTAACCAATGAAGAGGTGAGCCCCAACTAAACAGCAATTCAGGGGCAAGATATCAAGGGACCTACAGGTGTTCCTTTCAGGAAGAAGTGGATTCAAATCCCAGTCCCATCAATTATTAGCTGTGTGATTTAAGACAAATTATTGAGTCTCTATAAACCTCGGCTTGCTCATCTGTTACATGGATATAATAATATTACTAATCTTATGTAATATTATAATAGCATTATTAGTAAACATTATTAATTAATATTATTTAGTCTTGGCATCAAACGAGACGTGCTGTATAAAGATTTCATGCAATGTCTGGCATCCAGTAAAAGCTGCTATCCGGAGTGGATAAAGCACAGATTTTGGAGACTGTGGTTCTCGAGGCCTGTTCTGTCAGTCATCTAGACCAGGGGTCACCAACCTTTTTCTGTAAAGGGCTAATAAAAATATTTAAGGCTTTGCAGGACACATAGAGTTTCTGTCACATATTTGTTTTGTTTCTGTTTTAATTTTATAATTTATTTGAAAATGTAAAAATTATTCTATCGTTCCTAGCTTATACAGTAAACAAAACCAGGCTGTGGGCCACATTTGGCCTGAGGGTGAACAGGTGACCTCTGCTCTAGACCACAGCTGCCCCATAGAAAGAAAGCACGAGCCATGTTTGTGAGGCACGTATGTCATTTTAAATTTTCTAGTAGCCACATTAGAAAAAGTAAAAAAAAAAAAAAAAAAAAAAAGTAAATTTAATAATTTTTTTCACCCATTTAAAATATCATTTCAATAAGTACTTAAAAACTATCAATATGATATTTTGCTTTTTTTTTTCCTTTTTTCTTTTTGTACTAAGTCTTTGAAATCTGTGTGTACGTTACATTGACAGGATATCTCAGGTGCTCAAAAGTCACATGTGACTGGTGACTCCTGGGTTGTCCAGGGCAGTCCAGGAGCTCAATAATTCTTTCCAAAATGAGCATATAATAGCATTTCCCTTTTAGGGTCCCCGGGAAGATTTAATGTGATAATACATGGAAGGCACAGAGCGCTCTGCCTGGCACGGGTGCTCTTGAAATGCCAGCTGATCATGACTAGTAAGAATCATGATTATTTGGCGGGACAGACTGTATCTATTTCTTCCTTCTGGAAAAAAATAACTGTCCAACCTGGTGAACAGAGGCCTTTCCCAGGACCCTTCTCCCCAATTTGCCTTATCATTTCTTTCAGGGGCCCAAAGAGATTCGAGCTGTTCCTCTGAAATGGCAGCTCTCTTGAGACCCAGGCCCTAGGCAAGAGACTTGGCAATCAAACATGGGGTTTAAGGAATGAGCCACAGCCCACAGCTTCTCTGGGACACTGTGATGGGGAGCACCGCCCAGGCTTTTTGAACACACGCTCCTAGGCCAGTGCTCCCGGCGAGCCCCCGGCTCCATCTAATAACATGTGGTGTGTGTCTCCGTTTCCCCCTCTATCCTATACTATTTCTTATTCTAATTCCCTTTTTCCCCTGTCGACGCTCTACCAGCACTCCCTACAGGCTGGCCCGAGAAGACCCATAGGTTTTTAGGGAGGGGTTTTTTGAGAAGCTTGGGAAGTCTTGCATTTGAGCCACACACTCTGTGGTTGTTGCTCTGTCCCCTGAAAAGCTGGGAATTGCTGAACATCCTCATCTGACCTGATGCTTGTATAGTCAAAAGCAGGGCAATCCAGTTGGTGCTTCTCATGTTAGGATGTACATCTGACTCTTAGTGGGAAATGATTTCCATATACCAAAGAGCGATTTTCTGGGAATTTTCTGGGAAAAGCCAGATCAGACGGATGGGGGAGAATGTTCCTAGACTGTAATATAGCAAAAATTCTTTATGCTTGAGGTCGTCTAGTATAACTTCCTTGAAGAAGTGGTTTTTATATTGAACAACTCCAGGTCAGGGGTGGAATGACATCACCCACTCGTGAAACCCAATCCTCTGCAAAAAAGTCCCTCACTTAGCATTTTAAAGAACAAGATCTCTGGAACCTAATCCTTGCTCTGCCACTAACCTGCTGTGTGACCTTGAGCTAATTACTTAACCTCTCTGAGCCTCAGTTTCCTCATCTTTAAATGTGGATAACCATATAATGGATTGTGGGTAGGACTCAATTAGCTGCCATTGGTTATGGGGCAGACTTAATTAGCTCAGAGTGTAGCATATAATAGACAAATAAAGCAGCAATTAATTATTACTCTCATTTCTCAAGTGAGGTGGCTGGCTACTTTGAGAAAGAACTCCTTTCTTTTCTCTCCAATGCTGTATGGACCCAGGGCTCCCTCTTGCATCTAGCAAGGTTCGAAATGCTGCCTTGTGGATACAAGCTCACTGGCCTGGAGCCTTCGCACAGGGTGAGTGGTGAATAGAGACAAAGAGTCCAAGGAGCTTGGACTGGGAAGTAGGAGAGAAAACCAAATGCACCCCCTTTGTCATTTGACTTGTTTTCTGAACAGAAGATCCCTCCCCCACCCCTCCCTGCATGCCCCAAATAAGCCCCCAGGTCTCTGACAGAGGCATTCACATGTTTAGGGTACCAAAGTTTGCAACTCCTATCAGGAAATACCTTAGCACTTAAGCAGGTGTAGTAGTACTGATCTCCAGGAAACAAGAGGATTTCTGAATCTCTCTGAGAATCATCGGTACTGTTATTTGAAACTGAACCACTTGGGGAAAGGAATATACATGTTGACTTCCTTTGTGACATTCATACATTTGGTCTAATCTTGACACAAAAGATTGCAGCTGATTTGTATGAATGCAAATTTTACCTCACCGATCCTCTTACTCTATCAAAAAGGCAGCATTTGTTACAATTATCATTACTTTCATTACTATTAAAAATGAGAGTAAAAACTTAAGATTAATGAACTGATGTATTGCCTTCCATGCTTTATCAAGACTTAAAGGCAAGCCCAGAGAGATGCGGTTAAGTGTCCAACTTGTGATTTCGGCTCAGGTCATGATCTCATGGGTGATGGAATCATGCCCTGTATCAGGCTCCATGCTCAGTGGGGAGTCTGCTTGAGATTTTCTCTTTCTCTCCTATTCCCCTACCTCTCCCCCCACTCTCTCACACGTTATCTCTCTCTAAAAAAATAAGTAAATCTTAAGAAAAAAAAAAGGCAAGCCCGCATATCTTTGAGCCCATAGGAAGCCAACCTTTGAATTAACAAGCACTTCCAGGGTGCCTGGGTGGCTCAGTCGTTGAGCATCTGCCCTTGGCTCAGGTCCTGATCCCAGGGTCTTGGGATCAAGCCCCGTTATAGGCTCCCTGCTCTGCGAGGAGCCTGCTTCTCCCTCTCCCACTCCCGCTGCTTATGTTCCCTCTCTCGCTGTGTCTCTCTCTGTCAAATAAATAAATAAAATCTTTTTTTTTAAAAAAAGCACTTTCAGTAGAATTTGAGGAATATACTACTGTTCAGACTCCTCTCTACTTCTAAAATTCCCTTTACTCCAGTCTAAGGGTTGGCAATTTTTTACTGTAGAATGTCAGAAAGTATTTATTTTGGGCTTGGCAGACTATCTGGTTGTCATTGTGGAGACAAAGCTGACTTAGATGATACATAAACTAATGGGCCTGGTTGTGTTCCAATAAAACTTTATTTACAAAAACATGGAATAGGCTGGATCTGGCATGTGTGGCCATAGCTGGCTGACCCGTTATAGTCAAACAAACAAATAGCAAAACAACAAGAACAACAAACCTCAACAAATTTATTTCCATTATGTCTATGTAACATAAATTCATGATAATAATGATATGGGAAGAACATTGGCCTAGATGTGAAAAGATTAAATAGCCCTCCTGTGAATGAGTCACTGTTTCATTTTTTTTTTTCAGGTGACATCAATATGAACATTCCAGAATCAGAATGGGAGAAATTGAGAAGGCTATAATTGAACTGAATAAAAGACAGAAAATGGTGTTAGCTTATTTATCCAATTAATTGATTCAATGCAAATTTATTGGAAATCTATGGTATGTCAGACATTTAAAAAAATGTACTTTTACTCATCAGTGACCAGTCAATAAGAGAGGTTTTGTGTTGGTTTTGTTCATTTTAAGACATTCCCACTACTCCTAAAATCAGACTATGAAAAAAATTCTCTGTCCCATTCAGGCAAAAAACATAATAGCAATTCTAATCCTGGCTTTCCATAATGAGAGCCCTGAAGTATACATGGGGATAATTAAAACCAAAAAAAAATTAAAAATAATAAAAGCTGGTTATATTAGTGTTGTAACTTGGGCACTGACACCATATGACATAATTGGTGCTCGCCTCCAAGCTTCATCTGAATCCAGCATTCTAAAGCCCTTTCGTAACAGCCAAGAACATCTGCTCTAAAGAGGAGCTCTACACCCAGGCAGGCAGGAAGAATAGTACAGAAGGGTGTTTTCCTTGAAGTGCAGTAATATGTTATGAAAGTATCACATATCTACCACTGTGACAATAATTATATAAACACAGGCTAAAAGATTGGAGGAATAAAGATATATCAATTAAAAAAGCTCACAGAAGTGACATTAGATTTTAGGATAGGGGTTCAGTTACTTTTCTAAGGTTGGAGTTGAACATATTTGAAAGGAATGAAGATGATCCTAGTGATGTTTTTATTATTATTTCTCTTCCTTCAAGACTTCCTCACTTCAAGCAAGAATTATTTATTAACAAGTGGAAATCATTACTTTGGGATTTTATTCATCACAACATTGTATGGGAAAAAATAGGCTCCCAAAGCTGACTGAATGTCATCATGTGCTTTCCCCACTTTTTCTAAATTGAGCTCATCCATAAATTTTTAGAAATAGCATCTTTAAAACCCACCAACAAATTTTCCATATCAGAGAATACCCTTCTTGTTCTGACACAACTGTTTGAAGATTTTTCTACGCCCTTCCTAACCAAGAGAGAGAAAGACAGAGAGACAGAGAGAGAGAGAGAGAGAGGAAAACGGGAAACACTCTGAAACAGGGAATTAGTTTACCCACATCTTCTTCAAAACTGCATTTGTTTGTGGATTCATATGGTCTCTGGAGGACAGAGCAAGATGTATTTCATCAAAGTGTTGAAGCCTATTCTGAATGAGGTTGATATACTGCATATGTGTGTCCGAATGTGCCAGGTCAATCACTGTGTTGCCTGGCTCTCTCTCCAAGGTTAATGAGACAAACTGGATTCTTGGGGAGGGGGCTGTCTCTTTAGCACTAGTCAACACAGCCAATTTTTAATGCTGGAAAGTTCATAGGATGTAAGTGGGTTTACAGTGCCTGGATTCTCTCAGTGGAAGGGCTTATCAGTGGAAGTTAAAATGGCAGCTGAAAGTTCCAATTTCCTTCCTTTTTTCCCCAGTGTTTTTTTGTAAGGATTGTTCAAGGATGCTGAGGGATGAACCACAGCAACATAAAAAGTGATAACTATCTTGAAGACAAACGCATTAGGTCTTGGCTTATGCATCAAATTTACTAGTGCATACATTCCCAAATTTTGAACATGTTCATCTCACTTTTACAACTTTTGTCAAATTCATGTATCACTTGACTATTATTTACTTAATATTTTTCTTTAAAATGCTTTTCTCCCCACTTAGATAAAGTTTCATAGAAATAAAACTTTATATTACTGCTACTAATGGAAAAACATTACCACTTGCCATTAAGGAGTTTACCACAAAAACACACAAGCAAGGAAAACTAAACCATGCTATTAAAATCTAGCTAAATACATTTGCCTGTTCAAAGCTCGATGCCCGAGCTCTCTCTTTAAGGGAGCTTAACAAGTGCTAAAGAAGCACCAAGACATGCTAGCACCTAAGTGTTGCTTCTTGTAGGAATCAGAAAGAGTGACTGAGAATTGAGAAAGGATTAACTATCTTACTATGTTGTTCAATATTGCTTAATGTCCATTTCCTAAAGCGAAACCCTGAAGGCCTAGGCATGGCTCTCATCTCATCAGCTATTTGGGGACCTTGTTAGCAGTCTCCATGCTTTTAAACACCTTTTTTAGACTTCAGAAAGTGCTTCCATATATGACGTTCTATTTGGTTTTCACGATAACTCAGGTGATGTAGACAGAATCGTAATTATGACTTTTATTCTATTGGAAACAGAAGTACAAAACAAGATATTTTCAGTTTCTCATATCAAGTCAGTGGCAAAGCCCTCTCTAGAAATTGGGATTTTTTTTTTTTTTGAAAAACACATTTTGAAGGTTATTGATAAATTCTCCATTATATCTTTTTTTAAAGATTTTATTTATTTAATTGACAGAGAGAGAGAGAGACAGCGAGAGAGGGAACACGAGCAGGGGGAGTGGGAGAGGGAGAAGCAGGCTTCCTGCCGAGCAGGGAGCCCAATGTGGGGCTCGATCCCAGGACCCTGGGATCATGACCTGAGCCAAAGGCAGTCGCTTAACCAACTGAGCCACCCAGGCGCCCCTCCATTATATCTTTTATAATGAATTGTGAGGCTCCTATCAAGTTTTTTTTAATCACTTTTTCCTCCTCAAACAAAAGATATTTAAAAACAAACTCATTTATTCACTCAACAGTCAATCTTCTGTGTTCATCGGTGCAAAGGTTTTGATGGCCCTCCAAACTCTTCTCTTATCAGCATTTTACACAGAAATGGAAACAGAAAAATTAGTAGCTATTAACCATTGGGAGCAGCGGAATTTAGGTCTCTGGACTCCTCCCTGAGTCCAGTGGTTTTCAAAGGCAACTTGCTCAAATGGTGGTATTTCTCTTCCACGTACCACAGAAAACTAGCAACTGTCACCAGGAAAGACTGAAATACATGGGTCTTGGGTATACAGTATATACTACAGGGCAATCATCTGGCTGCAGCGTTGGATTTTATGAAATTCCCTGAGGTCTCCAAGCTTTGATTCACATTATGTCTCTACTGCAATAGCAATTCAACCATTTGGAACCTGGTTGGTTTTTATTTAGTGGAATGAGTGCTGAACAAACCGATCGATCATCAATCCAATTTGGTTATCTTGTGTTACTGAAATAATTCTGCCAAGTAAAATAACCAATCCTAGTTATGATGATGGTAGAATTGGAGTGCTTACAGAGCAGAGGAGATGAACCGTTAACTTGATCAGCTGTATAAACAAAGTTTCTGAGCAGTGGAAAATGTTAGTCAATATCCAAGGCAAGGGAAGGGCTTTAGATGAAACATCAGAGAGGCTGCTAATGGAATATAACATGTCTCTAGACCCAGAGGGGAAAATAGACAGAAGGCTCCTTCTCACGGTTAGCCTAAGGATCAGTAAAAGCCTTAGAGTTTGATGTGGCATCAGCCTGAAACATAACAGAGGGCATGCATCAGGGTGAGGTATTTTCTCATTGGCCTGTCCAGCTCCTGAAATCGTGTTGATTCTGAGTCTGAGTCATTATGTTAGAAAGATGTGTTCTTCTTTGCTGGAACCATATCAGATTTAGCAAGGAAAGTACAAAATGTAATAAACATGTAATAAACATCTTTCTGAATCCTGTTATTTTAGAGATGTCCAAAAATTGTGAGGACTTGAGTAATTCTAACAAATTTATTCACATTATATACACCAATCTAATTCAGTTGGAAAATTCTGCAAATCTGCATGATTCTACAGAGGGCTACATACAATTTTGGAGTAAGTTCGGTTGTTATGAAAATACCAGGTTTATTTGACAATACACATTTAGCTTATATGTGGGTTATTATATGTATTTATAACAAATTATTTATAGACAAGACCGTAAGCTCTTTGAGAGTAGGGGCTCTGTCTCCCTCTTCTTTGTGTCACCAAATCTCACACAGTCCTATCACATATAGTCAATTTAATGAATTGGTATATAATGAATGATATGGTGGATTATATATCAGCTGACAAATCTTTCCTTAGCCCTCTTGTCCAAAGAACTAAATTAAGAGATGAACTAGACATAAAATAATGGCCTCACAGTAGGTGTGAAGATTAGTCTGACAGGGAAGTTACTACAATCAATCACTTCCAAGTTGAGCCCATGAATTAGCCCTGAGCCCACATAGCTCAGACTTGGCATTGTGTTATTCAAATTTTTTTTAAAAAACTCAATTCTGTAGCTAAGCTTTAATTTAAAGAACTTCCATTATTTACTCCAAAGAGTCTGAATATGTGATGAAACATCTGCAAACACTTTAAAAATTAAAAACTTAAATTAAGAAAAATAAAAATAAAAACCTAAATTAAAAATATTTTTTAAATTAAAAATATTTTCGGCCATCAATAGCACACATGTATGACAACTATCTCCCCAAATCCTTTCCTTTTCCAAGCATTCTTAAAGATACACAGGCAATGTAGCTCTTCTGTCCCCTTCCCACTCTTGCTCTTTTTGATATAGTTTAAATTAGTTCCTTCTTTCATTTTACTAACTAGCTTCTCAACAACAGAAAAAGGTTCTGGAAGCTAACTTGGCAATAAATAATCCTTTCCTGCTCAGAAAAAGTGGGGAAAAGGCAACATTGTGTCTCATGCATAAATAATTTTTGTCCTTATAACACAAGTAATATGCCTAATTGTATCCTGGGGGTTTCTGGGACCCAAAATCACATGAATAGCCATGCAGCCTGAAACTTCATGATGTTCTGGTTTCAGCAAATCATGACGGGCACACATGTGCATACCACTAAGTCACTGAGTCACAACTTTCTGTTTTGATATAGGAAGTAGCAGAGACAGGAGGATCAGCAGTAAGAAAAAGGCCTGGAGAATGGACCGTGGAAATGGGGAGCTCTCTCTGGACCACAGAACCCTTTCCTGAACCTCCCAAAAGAGCTTACATGAGGCCAGAGCAGACTTGCTTTTGGCATATGCCTTCCCGTCCTATGTTTATCTCATTCTAGGCTTGGGATTTTAACACATCCCCTCTGGCTCAGTCCCTAGCACTAAAAAAAACAAAGAACAAAAATTACTAAAGCTCTTGCTCTAAGAGATTTAAGCATTATTACTCTCCATTCTCATTTTTCAACTTAAAATCTCTATTTGCTGTATGATCTTAAAGACTGATGAAACAAAGCAAGCTGCAAGATTATTTTAGCTTTCCCTGACTCTTGTTTTCCTCTGACAATAAATCTGGGTGCTGTGAGTTCTGCTTTGTGTTCGCTCTGCCTGGGTGCAGATGATGCTGATCTATCTAAAATCAGTTCCTTTAAGAAAAGTGGTTCTTAACTGGGAGTTGTTTTGCCCCTCCAGAAAACAGGTGTCAAAGTCTGAAAACACTTTCGGTTGTTACAACTGGGAGGCAATGTTACTGGCATCTAGTGGGTAAGAGCTCAGGAGGCTGCTAAACATCCTATGATGCACAGGACTGCCATCCCCCCAACAAAGAATGATCCTCCCTCGAATGTCAATAGTGACGATAGGTGCAGAAATCCTGTGTTAACAATACTTGACCAGAAAGTAGCATCACGCATATACTTTCTGGTCTCTGGGTGCAGCCATGGAATGCTTTATCGGAAGAAATAGGTTCTATTTTCAGCTATTATAGAGGGTCACCTCTAATAAGCAGGTTCTTCTTAAGGTTTCCAAGTCAAGCAACGTTTTTCTCATCTGCTATTAGTGCCTGAAATTTCTACCATTGGTCACTCCTTTCATATATGAAACCCTTTATAAAATTTCAGTAGGCCACTCATTTATTCACACATAATGTATTTATTAAATTCTTACCATGTGCTGGTCAGTATTATTCAGGAGGGATCGCCTATCTTAATGTGAACTCATTTGCCTCATTAGTCATTATAAAAGCAACCATTTCTGAAGTTAAACAACTTAGAGCATCCTACCTAGAGTTGCCCATATGAGCAGCAGCTCCATTCCAAGTACATGCATAGAACAGGGAATATCTGCCCTTTAGGTTAGTGTCAGCCTAAGATTTGGGGAAGCAGAATCCTGCCTTGAGCTCTGAGCTTCAGAAGGTGCCCCTTGGATCTTGTCCACAGGGCCAAGGGAATGTGCCTATCTGAAGCGTATGCCATGTCTCCTTCTAGACCACACTCTGGGTACCAAGGACCTTGGAATTATCTGTCCGAGTGACTCTGAACCCACCTTCAGTACCTGAATAGGCTTGTTTTAGCCTGTTCTCCTGTGGGAAAAATGTGCAGACACATGCATCACAAGTCCTGAGCTGGGGCAGCTGTTGGGGTAATGGACTCAGACCAGGGTATCTATAGTGGACATGGGGCCCCTCACAGTGTGGAACAACATTGGATGTGTGAAGACAAGAGAGGGGAATGGGAGACCGGGCACCAAGGGTCAAATCTTGCTTTTCCATGATCTGATGCTAATTCTAAGGAGTCCAAGAATTCTAAAGTAGAACATAAGATGTTATGAAGATCTATGTGTCAAATTGGGAGGGGAAAGGATTTTATTCAATAGTTAGCTGGGGTTATAATTTAAATATTTGGTCATACAGTACATGGATCTTCATTTTAACACTTGCTCCAAGTCAAGGATAGACTTGATTTGAGGGGAAAAAAAGCACTCTTTATTTTCTCTGTGCAGAACTCCTCAGGATTCAGGGCATACCTCTCCCAGGTGGAATCACCAAGACTGCTCTAGAAACCTCAGTTTCAGCTGCTCCCCCAAAAGACTGCCAGTCTTTTGTGGACTTCATTTTATGTAGCCTCAATGACAAGTCAGCCCATCTTAAACTTATTGGCATCTTCATGTGATGGGGCAACAGATAAACAGATAAACAAGTAGAAAATTATGTTTCCATAACTACTTTGCTGAGTCAGAGCTAACAGAAGCAAAGAACCGGAGGGCAGGTAAGACGCTTGTACCTGACACAGGAATAGGGAGAGGAGAGAGGTCTAGAGGAAAGATGTTACCTCGGGAAGGGGGTGCTCTGAGCAGCTAGGGTGACAAAACTGGACATTTAACAAAAGGGAGAGGGCTTTGAAGGAAGGATGGGCACCAAAAGCAAAGAAAAAGAGGGGAAAAAAGCCAAACTACCTTTCTTTTCCTCCCATTCTGTGCATTGTTTCAGAGGGCTGTAAAAGGAGAACATTTAACTTCTGGTTCCATTTAGCAGCAATTTTGACATTGTGCAGGCTCCGGAACATCATGTCTGAGAAATGGGGTCCTCCTCCTTGTCCCAATTCTACCCTGAGATCCTGAAAAAGGGGTAGAACCTAGGAGGATGCTCTGCTTGCATCCTGTATGGCAAAAGTCCCCAGGACATCTCTCCTGTCTTTCCTCGCAGGAAGAGGCACTGACTTAGTTCCAAGGAGAGGGTTACAAACCGTGGTTCCCACGGACTCTGTTCTTTGTCACTCCAGTGGAAGTTTCCGGCCAGAAGGCCAAGGGAGGAGAGGCAGGAGTGAGGGCCTCTATTTAAAATGAACAAAGGCCTCGTATCCAGATACTTGAGGACCTCTTCTCTAGGAACAAGACAAAGCCCAGAGGCTGGCAATTACTGGAGCAGTCTTGAACCACACGCATTCCATGGAGTCACTCACCGGGGCTCCCAGCCCCCCAGTGAAGTCCTGGGAGCCAATTCCACAGCAGCCAAAGGCAAACCTTGGCTGCCTGTGTGATTAATTGCCTTTGTTCCCTCACAAAGGGAACACACCCGCTACAATGGGGCAGTAGGAGGGGAGGGGAGTGCCCTCCACAGGGATTCCCCTTCCTCCCTCAAGTCCAGGGTGTGCCTGGGAAGGAGCTTCTGTGCTTAGTGCCAAAAAAAAGGTATCTTTCCAAGAGAAAATTATACAGCTCAGAAAGTTAGTCATTAATGTAATGGTCTGAATCTACAATGAGAAAAAGATTGAAGCTGACATGATTTTTATCTTTGATATTATAGCTTCTGAAGTTGAAAAGTAATTACGTATGTTAATATTACATCCATTCGATATTCAGTGATTTTTTTTTTACAACTCTTTCTTAATTAATCTTCCTTTTCTCCCCCCTCTCTGCTCACAGTGCCGGCAAACAGTCCTGAAATTGATCAGGGCTGATGCGAAAAGAACACAGTGAGGAATCAGAAAGATCTAGGTTTGAATTTAGACTGATGTTTGACTTTAGGCATTCTGTAAATAAATGATACAAATAATAACCAGTGCCTATTGAAAAGACGATGTTGTACCAGGCACTGTGTGAAGGTTTCTCACACACACACACACACACACACACACACACACACACACACACATTATTTCATGGAATCCTCTCAAAACCTTGTGGGATATGAAATATTCTTATGTCCATTTTGGAGATGAGGAACCAGGTTTGTCCATGTAGAGGCTGAGCTCCTGGCTGGAGCTGCTTGTGCACAACGGACAGACTTCTGAGAATATGGTCACCTTTCCACCCTGCACTTTGGGAGCTTGTGGTGAAGATTGAGGTGGGGGTGTGGTGCACTGGGGGCAGAAAGAGTAACTTTCACTGCCTCAAATCGTACCCGGTCACACACCTTCTATCTTACCAGGCTAGGGCTACTGCATATTCCAGGCTTCTTTCCTACCTATAACCCCCCAAGGACCAAGTAACCAAAAGCATCAGAAAAGCAATAACGAATCTCTCTCTGCTCTTCCGTCCTCAGCAGAGGCCAGGAGTCCCAGAGTGCTGGAGAGAATTACAAAAGCAAGGAAGTCGCAGTCACTGCCCTTCAGCTTAAAATACAGACACATAAAAGAGACACCATGTGCAAATCACAAAGAACCAGGCCACTGTCCTCACTGTTTAAATTCTCCGGCAGACCTGGGGCCCTGAGATGTCGATGGCTGAATCTCACATTCCTGGAGGATCTTTGAGTGTCTGCCCTTTGATATTTGACAATAAGAATAGAGTTGTGAAGACAGATTACATGTTGATGTGATTCCCAGTACAGGGTCCAGAAGTAATTTAATATCATCATTATCCCTGTCGTTGTTATTGGGTCTTGAAGTTGAAGAGGATTTGGATAAGTAGAGAAGGGGAATTTCAGGGAGATGGAGCAGAGGAAGTAAAGGCTTATAGGCATAAGTATTTGTTATAGGATACCTATGGCAACTGCCTGATTCAATTACTTAGTTAATTTATCATTTCATCCAACAAATGTTTATTGAGCACCTACTATACTCCAGACCCTGTGCTAAGCTAAGAACAGGGCGATAAAACAAGAGTCCCACACTCAAAAGGCATAATAATCCTGGGGAGACCGACATTAGATAAATTCAACAAACAAATTAATGTGTGGTTACAAATCATGAGTGATAAGAGCCATAAAGGGACATAACGGTTTTATGAGAAAGGACAAGGGAGGAATTTATAATGGGTGTGCGTTCAGGTAGGTCAAGGATGACATTCCTGAGCAGGAGGCCTAGGAGCTGAAACCTGAAGGGAGAGCAAGAGTCAGTGAGGGAAGGAATTGGGGGAAGAGTGTTCGAGGCCTAGGGAAGAGCCTGAGTGAGGTTGCTAGGTCAGGAAAGTCAGGCCACTGGAGGGTGGGGAAGGGACAGGCGGACCTCTGCTTGACCCTCAGCAGGCTCAGGCACCAAACAAAGCCTATCACCTTCTCCTTACCTTTCTTAGTTCAGCTTCTCACCCCTAGCACCCCCTTATGTCACACACCAAGGCTCTGCAGATTCGGTCTTCTCTTCCCTTCAGAGGACAAGTGCCTTAAGAGGCTTGTGGTCTTTCACATACTTAGGGGGCCAGACAGAACATGAACTCCCTAAGATAGATGCTGATTTCTCTACTCCCTTGTAGGTATAATTGCAAACTGCAAAAAAGCATGGTGCTGGGGGAGTTCCCTTCAGATTTCTGCAGACCCACTGCTGGTGCTGACCGCCTGGGCTTGGCAATGGAGAAGGCTTATCTGCATTTGGTATTGATATTTAATTGCCAGCAATGGTCATTACTGTCTCTTGCTCTCCTTTCTATGGCTTTATTAGAAGGAAGCAGACATGTCCGGTGGACAAGGGAGGCAAATAATTGCAATGTTTCAATACCTTCTCAACAGCGCATACAAAGGCAATAGTCACTTTCCAAATTATCTGTTTGTAAACCTGGATTTTCTTTATAAACAACGGGGAGACAATCTCTCTCCCTCTTTCTTTCTCTCTTACTTTTTGGAAAGTGCTTTAAAGGATTATATAATTCCCAAATCCTTACAATCAATGGGTAAAGGGTTAGAGGCTTAAGTGACAGAGTCTCTTGTGAATAGTCAAGAGAGAAATTATAACATGTGGTAGAGTGGTGAAGGGGGGCTGTTCTGCTTTGCAGGAGCTGGGTGAGGGGGTGGCACAATGGGGAGGCCCTGCAGGGTATGGGGAACCACTGGGACCCAAACAACAGCAACAGCATGACATGTAACTTTTGGCCATTCAAACACATCTTTAGCACTTCTATTTTTATTACACAAGAAACGCTTGAATATATCTAATTTTAAAAGATTTGGGTAAACCCAGGAGTAGTCAGAGTAAAATGTGAAATTATCTCCCTTCCTGCTCCACTCCCATTATGCTCACTCCTCGCCTGGGAGAATCATGGTCAGTGCCTTTTTATGCATGTTCATACCTGTGTATGTACATACACATGTATGTCATGAATACAAATGTCCCCTTCTCAGTTGAAATATGGGAAGGTTTACCAGGTCCATGGAGATTTATCACATGCTTTGTAACAGCTACCTAGAATAGAGGTGTCCCCACAGTGCTGAGTACATTACGGGGATCAGACCAGGGCAGAGACAAGGACAGAGACAGGGGGAGGGGGCAGGGCTTTGCCAGCAAGTGACAAGAATTCATGTTTTTTCTATCTATTTCCATCTTTATTAGACCAAGCTATATTAGAATAACAACAGCTCCATTTTAGTCAGTAAGCTAAGAGCTTTGCATATACTATTCTTTACACATTTACACCCACCCTACAAAGTAGGGACTATTATTATTCCCATCTCGTAGACAGTGAAACTCTGGTTTATTTCAAAAAATTAAGGAATCTCCTAGAAGTCATGCAGCTAGTAAGCAGTGGGGACATTAGTCTCAGGTAAGTCTTTCTAACTCTGATGTCCATGCCTTCCCCATTACACTTTATCCCTACTCTATAATCATATCCAGGTCATGGGAGCTTTTTTATTTTTTTAGAAAGTGGTTTTTCATTTTGGTCCCCAAAGACTATTTCAAGCAGGTGAACCATGTCTGTCTAGAGCCACAAACCTGACTGGTTTATTCCCTTGCCCGCAAGGCCCACAGTCCTTTGCTTTCTGCAAACTCTGAGTGCTCACACAGCTGGTCTGATGGCCCCCTGACCCTGGTGACTCCGCAGGGAGGTGTCCAGCCCGTTAGCAAGCACCAGGCAGGCAGCTTCCTCGCCAGGAAAGGTGATCTGAGATGAGGCGGTGGCGGTCAGCATGCGGATGAGGAGGTAATATGCCAGCCAAATGCAGTTATTGAAAACTGCACTCATTAGAATAGTGTAATTGGTTCCCGCAGGGCATTCGAGGTTAGTGACACAGAGGAAACAAGAGAGGAGGGGCTGAGAGGGAGTGTACTATATGGATTTTGTTTTCTTTTTTACCCTTTTTCCTCCAGGAGGGAGCTTCAACCAGCCTGCCTCATAGTCAGGCTCCCTGTATGGCAGACGTGAAGTCTGCACTCACCGTCCCTTGCCTCGCTCAGCTTCCCTCTTGCTTTCATCCAACCTTCATCAGGAGCCTGCCTGTGGGTCTCGTCCCACCACTTCTGCCAGAGAAGAAAGCTACTGATTACTAAATTGACAGAAAGGTGTTGGAACTTGATGTGACACCCCCCACAGACTGAAAGAGGCAAATACCATGTCTCAAAGAACCTCACATATAAGGCAGTGCTTGGCCCAAAGTCGTAGGGACCGAATGGGGGGATCTGCAGGTATCAGTGAAATGGCAAGTCATCATCTAGATAATGGATAACACTTTCTGCCACCCACACAAAAAGCTGGACATTGCCATCAGGGTGACAGAATGTTCCCACATATTTGTTGTGGGTGAAGAAAGGAGGGGAGGTATCTCCCTACCCCGAGGGTTGGATTCTTTTTTTTGAACAGCCATACTACTAGTAGGTCAACATAAAAGGTGATCTCCTGATGCTAAATTTAGCACTCCCAGGATATCCAACCCTGCCTTTCTAAAAAATTTGATGGAGAGAACTATGGTTTTTATATTCAGAAGCCAGGAAATTTCTAAGGAGCTGAAAATGTTTTACCTCTTGAGCTGGGTGTGGTTCCATGGCTTTAGGCACAGTAAAATTCATCAAGTCACACACTTAAGATTAGTGCATATTACATTTCGCATAAATCTCAATTTTACAAAGTAAAAAAATAAATAGTTGTCCACTGCCAAAAACATTAGTTCTCAAAATCTTATCTGTGCACCAATATTTTCCTGAAACTCTATTAGCTGATGATGGTCTATCTCTTCTCTCTACTAGCCAGATCCTGGGTTTCATTAAGGGCTGGGTGAAGACAAGCTTTCTAAAGAAAATCTAACCTTGATTGCCAAAACCACATTGATCCATGATTTCTGAACTCCTTACAGGACCTACTATCAGAACTGGGGGCAGGTCTAGGGTCATGGGATCTGAGGTTTACACAATATGGGGAACTCTTTATAAGATAAAGAATACAAAATTATGAATACAAATCAGATTACAAAATTAGATTACAAAAAGGAGACCGGAAATTTCAGGCCCCTTTTTTCACGGGAGTTCTTTAAGCAATTTATCAGCAGCGTTCATATAACAAAGCTACCTGTTTGCAATTCAGCTTCAGATCTGTATCTAGAACTCTCATCAGCTCCCAACCACCCCCAGAATGCATATGGGTCAGGTAAGTGAGAGGAACTTTCTGAAGCTCAGGCTTCATCACTCTGTAGTAAATCTGGTCCAGGTCAGCACATACATGTGGGCATTTCACTTCAGCCCCGTCTGAGTAGAAACTTCTGTTTTGGGCACGCACACTCAGCCACCCTGGATGACTATAAAATCCTGCAGGGCAAAACCGCAGTTTCATGTTGCTTCCAAGACTCTCAGAGTGCATATGCCAGTGTCTTTTTGGGAAGGGCTCTCCATACCGTTGAAATAAACGTCTGGGAGGAGGGAAAGGGACTCCCAAAGACAGGTGGTGGGAAAATGGGGAATGATAAGTCATTAGTTAGATTAAGTGGATTCTTTCCATGCTCCCACTATCCAGGTCCTGACTAGTCGCCCAGTCCCTACACTGAGCCAAACATCGTTTAAAAATCGGTCTGACTGCAAATTAACCTCAGGCCATATGGAAGGTAAGAGATGGTCTGGCTTGGCTCAGACAGGTAAAGTCATTTCCCTAGGCGGCCTGCCCTTCTGCATGACATGAAGGATTCCACAGAGGAAAAGGAAGAAAAGAGGAAATAATGGAGAGAGAGAGAAGGAAGCGGAAGAAGAGGTAGAAAGAAGATGAGGAAGAAAGGAAGGGTCTTGTAAAAACCAAAAAGTCGGAGATTAATGGAAAAAGAATACTTAATAAAGCTCTCCTGGGCTCATACTCTTTTTTTCTTTCTTTTTTTTTTTCTTTTTTTGAGGCTGCTGTATTAAATTAAAGTCATACATAGGTTTCAAAGGAAATCACATTTCTGCAGTCTGGTGAGCCCACCTGACAATGCACGCTAACAGAATTGTAAATGTAAAGGGTAATGCTTGTCAGTGCCTGACAGTTCTAAATGGCCTTTTAGTTCAGTACGCAGAGCTGTCATAAAAAAACATAAAAATGCATATGCAGACAGCTGAAACTGCTATGCACATCATTATCTGCAAATGGTATAAGTATCCTGAACAAAAGGCCTTCCAGTTTAAGGACATGCATAAGACATTTCTCTGCCTCCAGCTTTAAAACAAAGTGCTGTCAAGGAAACAAGATTCCCAGTGCCAGAACTGAGGTTTTTCTGTCAATCAGTGAGGTGCTACATTTGTACATATTTTTCTGACCCTGCATATGAGAAGAGCATTCTTAACAGATGTGTATTTAACTTCTGGCAGCTACATCTGTTTTCTTCTGCACCTTCCTTCTTATTTCTTTACCATTGTTCTAACAGAGCGCTGTGAGGGGTGTCTGATTGTGTATCTACTCATCCTACCCTATCTTTGCTTCTTTCTTCTCATTTCCTGTGTCTTCTTTTCTTTAAAGCATTTCTTTCTTTCTTCCTTTTTTCCTTCCCCCTTGTCATTTGGGAAAGCCAAAGGAGGTCGAGCTTGGGACTGTGGTGATCAAATTGGTGGAGGTATTTGTCTTTCCCTCCCTAAGCAGTGATATTGTCTGCCTTGAAGATTACAAGTTGCTTGAGGGTAAAGACGATTTTTGTAACATAATCATTCTGAAACCCAGTTGCATGTCAGAATCACATGAAGAACTTTGCAAAATTCTCATTTCCTGAATCCCCCTAAATGATCCTCTGAATCAGAGTCTCTAGGGTTGGGGCCAGGGCATTTGTATTTTTAACAAACATCCTGGTGGTTACCATTTTTCATCCATTCAGGTGTGCATCAGACCAGCATTTACTAGACATCTACCCTGTGGCAGCCAGTGTTCTAAGCACTGGGCATGTCCTCCTGGATGGAAAGACAAACTCTCCGACCCCTAACAGCTTGCATTCTATTCAGTGAGACAGGCCAATAAACACATAAATAAATATATAAATATGTTTGGTACAGAGAGTGAGAAATATCTGAAGAACATGCAATGGGCAATGGAGTGGAGAGTGGCATGAACCAGGGTGAACGATTCACGTGTGGAGGTCAGGTAGATTTTCCTGAGGAGCTGACAGGGATCTGAGAATTGTGTGGTGAGGAGTCAGCCATGAGAAGATCTGAGGAAGAACATTACCTTATTTTATTCTTTCAACAGAAAAGTATTAACTGAAGTAGCCAAACTGAGATTTGTATCTCTGTGCCAAGTGAGATGTGGGCAAATTGAGCCAAAGCCTCATCCCCGTTTCCACACCTGCCCAAACCTTAGGGTCACCCTGAAATATAAACTTTCCCTCCATCATCTAAGAGGCATCCATCAGTGCATCTGTCCAATGTCTGTCCATCCAGTGTATATGAAGGCTATATTCCAATACAGGTGTCGGTAAGACATTCTACAATAAGTTCCCTAATTGAGTTCAATTTGAGCTCCATTACTTCTGAATTCTTAGAATGTGAACCATAAAAACTAATTTCTAATCAGGTTGTATATGTGGATAAGCCTAAATAAGACTTCAGTCTTAGGCTAGGGACCACATTTTACAACTTCAACTGTTCCTGGCCCACTGAGGGCACTCTTCAGCCTTTTTCATGAGCTTTTGAGTGTTAAGTTGAAGACTTAAAATGTCCAGATGAATTTCAAGGAGAGATAATGATCTTTAATAATAATTTTCTCCCAGTGACCAATGACCACTCCATTGTTGGAGATCAACTGAAGTGCAGGACTTGGAAGACAATCTAGCCAACTGTCTGAAAAGGTGGGCCTTGGAGTAAGAGATCCACCAACTATGATAGTGGACAAATCATGAAGCCTTGGTTCACTCAACTTAAAAATGGTGATAACAATAGGACTTACATGAGACCATTATTATGAAGATTAAATAAAATAAAGTATGTATGATGCTTAATACACTGTGGCATCCAGTAGGCACTTAATAAATGCTATCAATTACATTTATTATGATTATTACTTTCCATTGCACTTTAGGGTAAAACACTGCCCTGTGACAAACTGGACCAATCATCAGAGTTCTGAACATTGCTGTTTTCCCTTACCTTGAAAGATATAGAAAGTCTAATCTCTCCCAGAGCCAACATGCCCCAGTTACCTTCTCTCCAAGGAAGACATCATTTTTTATACTATGCTTTCCTACTGTGTTTTCTTCTAATAGAACTTAGGTCTTCTAGCTATTATAAAAAATAATGCTCTCCTGCTCCATCTCTTGGGGTTTCACTCTTGCTAAGAGCAATTGCTTTTTATTGAATGTGCAATTTTGTTGCTATGGAAAATATAGTGATTAATGAGACCCTGTGACCAAGGTTAGTTGGGACAGGCTTGGACTGGTTAGCATCATGTCCTTACTTTTCATAGTACCAAAGTTGGCTACAGTAGGAACTGCATTATCAACCCCATTAGTAACTTTTTAGAGGGGATACAGAGGGGATATAGTTAATAAAACGAACTACTTTATTGTGTACAATTATAAAAATATTCAGAAATGAAGTAACCTAAGAGGTCTAAGTTGGTGGAATATATAGCAAATATAATTTTTTTTTAAAAAGTCTTATTCATTTATTTTAGAGAGAGAGAGTGAAGGCACAAGTGGAAGGGGCAGAGGGAGAGGGAGAGAAAATGTCAAGCAGACGTCACACTGAGCGCAGAGCAGGACAGAGGGTTCAATCTCACCACCCTGAGATCACGGCATGAGCCAAAACCAAAAGTCAGATGCTTAACATAGTGGGCCACCCAGGCGCCCCTATAGTAAGTATAATTTTTAATTGCAGAAAGGGAAGAAAAAGTAACAAAATAAATAGGAATTTATAAAATTTACCATATAGGTGGGATGAGTCCATATGAGAAATGTTCATAATTATAACAGTGTGAAGAAATGCTTAAATTACATATAACTTAAATTATATATATAAAACATATGTGTATGAATATATACATAATTCATATACATATAAAATCTATATTACATATGTGTGTGTGTATATATATATAATTTTCAGGGTTAAAAAGGACATCAAGAGTCATCTATATAATCTTTGTAGGCAGAAATCCATCCCACAGTATTCCCATAGTTGGTCTGAATTAATTGCCTCACTATCTACAGAGGCAGTCCTATTGGAAAAGTTCTACACTTTAATCTGACCTCTAAATCTACCTCCTGGTAACCTTTACCCTGGTCTTTTTAGAACAATGAAGAACAAGGCTATCCCATTTTTTCATAGAATGTTATAGTTGAAAAGAGCCTTAGAGATCTCATTACTGAGGCTTCCCATTTTGCAGTTAAGAAAACTGAGTGCTTCTTTTTCTACAGGCTTCTCCTCCAGGTGCATGAAGAATCATTGTTTTCCTTACGGCAGGAGTGGAAGTTGAAGTGTTAATGAACTCCAACTCTCCAGCTGTCAGAATTCTAAGCTGGAACAGCTGGAACCCAGACGACATGTTTGGGGTACAGCAATGAAGCTAATAGTCATTGGTATGTTTCTTGGTAGCTAAGCTCATGGAAATTCAGGAGATTATCCAAGAAAAAGAGATAAGATGAGAAAACAAGAGGGCAGGATGAAATCCTGAGGTTCTTCCCTTTTTATATCATGGTGAAAGTTAGTTTTGCTACCTGCAGTAATAATTTAAACTAGCTATAACTGAGACTCTACATGGCCCAGTCTGTTCTGTGTGCATTCAAAGATAACAACTGTTTAACTCCAAAAATCTTGAGAAATAATATAAACTTCTTAACTGTGAGTTTCTTCTTTAAAGGGAGTAGCATTTAAAATGCTTCTCAAAAGTTCTCTTCAGTTGGGGCGCCTGGGTGGCTCAGCTGGTTAAGCGTCTGCTTTCGACTCAGGTCATGATCCCAGGGTCCTGGGATTGAGCCCCGCATTGGGCTCCCTGCTCAGCGGGGTGTCTTCTTTTCCTTCTGCCCTCCACCCACTTGTGCTTGTTCTCTCTCTCTCTTTTTCTCAAATAAATAAAAAAAAAAATCTTAAAAAGAAAAGAAAGAAAGGATTGTGAGATCGAGCCCTGCCTTGGGCTCCACAATGAACATGGAGCCTGCTCAAGATTATCTCTCTCCCCTCCCTCTGTCCATCCCCCCACAACATGCTCTCACTTGCGTGTGCGAGTGCTCTCTCTCTCTCTCTCTCTCTCTCTCGGGCAAAAAAAAGTTCTGTGCAGTTAATCTCTTCCTTTCCGAAGTGTCTGACTCAGGACACCTGCTAAAATCTGTTCTTCTTTCCAACTTCCTACACTCTTTCCTTCCTTACAGCTTTTTTTTCACCACAATGTGGCTTTCTCCCCAAACATCTCTTTTCCCAAAATCAGACTGCTGCTCTTAAGCTGAATGTGCCTGCGGAGGTTTCTGCTTTAAGGCACCCTCGGCCACCTAAGGATGGCTGGATGACCTGAAAGCCCCACAACACCTGTCTTCCCTCACTCCACATGAAGGGAAAGTATGGGGAGTCTCATTTCTTCCACCTTCCCCCCCAGACATGCATTTCTTTTCATTTTCTCATTTATTTTCTTATTTAAAATTCTTTTTTTTTTTTTTTTTTTGACAGAGAGAGACGCAGTGAGAGGGTGAACACAAGCAGGGGAAGTGGGAGAGGGAGAAGCAGGCTTCCCGCTGGGCAGGGAGCCCGATGCGGGGCTGGATGCCAGGACGCTGGGATCACGACCTGAGCCAACGGCAGACGCTTAACGACTGAGCCACCCAGGGGCCCCGTCTTATTTAAAATTCTTATGAATGATTTTTGCTAAATCAATTCTTTATAATGTCATATCAATAGTCTCCTCAAGTTTTCTGCATCTGAAAATTACATAAGCACTTACTTAGGGAAATACTAGCTAACATGTTCAATGGAAGCAAATCAATGGTAGAATCAAGTGGCATGCCAACAGAGACCCTCCCCTAGGTTGACCAGGGTAATTTTCACTTGAATAGTATTGGAATGTACTAAGTGACTGCACATTTGGGCTTCACAATTGATGTAGTGTAGTGGCTTGTCCAAAGCCCAAAGTACGATGGAATTCAAATTCATGGTCACTTATTCAAAACCACTAATTATTCAACAAGTTTAAAATGTATCAGAATTAATATTTGGTATGTAGTCCACCAATTTTTCAAAAAGGAAATCCTGACAAAACCCGACTAAAATTCCGATCAACTTGATTTGTGCCCCATGGTCTATTAACGTGGTCATATCTTTTTATTTTTTAAGGAAATAAGTTAGTCTTGTCTGCTTCCTTCTTAGTGAACCCATGTTTGCTCTTATAATTCACCACATTCTTTGCTCAGGCTCCAAAGTTCCTCTAGTCAACAGCCTCTCCTAGAATTTTGGTCAAGTGTGGTTAAAATTAAGTTCCTATCTATAGTTCCCAGAATTCGCTGTTTTAAAAAAAACGTTAAAATGTTTATTCGCCTTTAGCATTCTGACATGGATCCCATTCCTAAAACAGCCTCAAAGATTATAAACAGCTTTGCTTAACAACATAATATGGGATTCATGTCCATAGTCCACACCCACACCCACAGTGATATCTTACCCCCTCCTCCCTTCCCTAGCAGTCTGGGGAGAAATAAATTTCTCTTCTCATACAGAAAACTTCAGCCATCTGTCATTTTACTTTTCACCCACCAATTTCCTTTTCACCTTCCTCTTCCTCTTGGTGCCCCAAATGTGAGCCTTCGAGACAAGTCCTTCTGTTTATTAAAGAGTCTGTGGCCAGATGGACTCCACCACAGGGCCAGCCCCCATCCAGTTTTGAAATAGGAAGTACGAGATGCAGAGACAAAAACTATGTACAGAATCATGAGTTATGGTCTCTGCTGTAGTATTAATGTTGTACTTGGGCAGTTTATTGAACCATTTTCTGCTGCTGTTAATCTCGACATTAGAGCCAAGACTACCTTCTACACTGAATTCACAAGATAGTTGAGAAAATCAACAGAAGAAAATGCTAAAGAAAAAAAAAATGAAATGCTTCTTTGATGTATAAGGTTAAAATAATTCAGCTTCAGAGTTCAGGCTGGGGCCTGGGCTGTGCCCACTGGCCTTGCCCATTCTCTGCCTTGATTTTGGCATCCTTGCCTTCATTTGGCTCTCCCTCCTATTTCCAACCTCAATCTGCACCCACCCCCTCAGCCCCAGAACTTCCCCAATTACTGGTCCCTCATCCCAACGCACTGCCCTGTGCATTCTCAGCAAGATGACTACTGACTAACTGGATAAACGATCCAAACTTATGAGGAAACAGGTCATAATGTGTTCCCTCTCTAGGCAACAAAATAGCAATCTCTGGACCACCATGGAAGTTATGTTCCTAAAAATTACCAGGATTGGCAAAACCATGCTTAGCAATGTCAGGGTCTTCTAACAAAAGAAGATTGGAAGGCAGTGGCATTACAAATTAGTGTTTTAATACGTATTTTTGAAACACAAAAAGGAAAAGATTCTAGAAGGTGTCCACATCAGACCACATTTATCTATGTTTATAACCAGCTTCCAATATCTTCTTACTTGAATGTTTAGCAAATGTTGCTGTCAAATCCTAAGGCAGATTCTTCCTCTAGTTTTTTATTATACAAAATCTAGATTTTCTAAAATTATGGTCACCAATTGAAAGCCTATCTATTAAATCTGGCCCAAGATTTTTTTTTTCTCACACAGTGTCTTAAACATTTTCATTTTGAATGCATTTAGACAGAGCTAATTGCCACAGTCTCCACCACTTTCTATTTACCAATGCTGACACTTGTGTGTTTTCATAAAGAACATAGACTAGGAATCAGAAAGCCTAGGTACTAGTTCCACTGAGGCATAAATTTAAAGTACAATGTTGCTCCAGTTCTCCCATGTGCTAGTATTATGAACTTGGTCTCATCCCTTCTTTCTCGGCCTCAGTTTCTTCTGAATGATGGAGATACCATCATCTTCTCTCCAAGATTGAGGTGAGGGTCACATAAAATAATGTATATGAATGCAATTCATGTATTGCAAACTATACTATAAATGTATGGTGTTTTTAAGTAACAGCCCCTGTCCAGTACAAGACAACTCTCCCTCCATACACACTTATTCAGATACCCTGCATCCTTCTACCATCTGCCAACCAAACTCCGTAAGATGAAGAAATACAGAAGACGACAAAGGGTCATTCACCTTGGTAGTTAATGCCCTCTATGGATTCTGTTTATATAGGACTGTCTACAATTTTTCAGTCTAAAAATTACTCAGCACAGTTGCTTAATAGCCCTTTTATCTTCTTTTTAATCACATCTAGGACTTCTCACCATTCCCCCATTAAAGTTCCCATTTGTCTCTTTGATCATCCTCCTGATCCTTGTTTATATGCAGAACTGTACATGAAACATACTATGTTTCTGGGCTAGCTGGTAGCAGTTGTGGCCAAATGTACCAAAGACCAAGCAAAAGGCAGAAAAATCTTATTACTCCAACTGCATAGAACATACATGGTATGTGTGTACATACATACCTGTATAAGCTCGAACATTTAATACATAATACATATATTTAGATACTTAGGGATAGAACAAAAATATAAATGGCACATGCATGCTATATTGAAGGCACCAACACTAGACCATCACTAGAGCAATGGCTCCCAATCTGGCTTAAGGAGCTTTAAAAAATACATACAGATACCTGAACTCTAACACCGGAGATTCTGATGTAATTTGTCAGGGTGGCGGCTAACGATTGGTTGTTTCAAAAAGTCTTCTCGCCCAAGTGAATCTAGTGAGTTGCCAGTACTGAGAACACTACAACAGGAACAAATCTTGGAACCAGTCTTGTGTTGTATGCAGCTGAGTCTTGCCATGTGTTGCTCAGTGAAAATTCTTTCTTTTTTTTTAAATAGAGACATTTCCCCCTGGCATTACAGGTATTCATAGTCTGGTCCCTCTAACAATTCTGCTCCAGATATCAGCCTTAGAGAAATACAACCCTAATGTGTAAAGACAAAGATCCAAGGAGACACTGTGAGTAATTGTGGACAACCCCGGAAGCAATCCAAATACAAATCAATATAGGATCAGTTAAATAATAATAATAATAAGGCACAGTCAACACAGTGAAACATTATATACGCCGTGAAAAGATTGGCCTAAGTTTAGAAGTCTACTCTAACAGAAAAAAAATACCCAGAATACATTTTTTAAATGAAAAAAAAAGCAAGTTGTAGGACAGTACATATAAAGATACATTTTTATACCAAACTCTCACCCTCGAATGAGATGACTAACACAAACTGTAGAATCTCAGTATGTGGATCTTGAATTAATAGAGAAAAATTCTGCTCAGACAAACATCAAACTATTTAATGGTTACATGTGGGAGTGAGATGAGATGGGTGGGGGGAAAGAGAGGCTTCTACTTTTCACTTTATATTCCTCTTTATTATTTAAATGCTTATAAACAGACTATATTGTGTTTATAATTTTTAAAAGAGAGGAAAATTATTTGCCTGTGACACCCACTCCCTCACACACATTGCCTTCCAAATGTTAATCTGGCTGTTTAAAAAAAAAAAAAATGATGGACACTATACTGGCTGCATTTCTCTGCAGATCAAAAACACCCTGCATCTTTTCCATTCAGCATTCCATTAACGTGTAACAGAGCCAAGTCCTCTGTGTGGGAAAGTGTGTCTTTGTGTGTGTGGATCCCGTTGTAGTTACAACGGCCACTCCCTTTGGTAACAATTTAACACCCACATGCATCCTCAGGAAGGTCAAAAGGGAAAGGCAAGAATAAAAAAACATGTTTTAGAAATGTTAACTAGCTCCCACTTCCAAAATTCTTTCCCCCACATTAAAAAACGACATCATGCATGTTTCCATGAGTGTCTGGTGGCTTTAATAAAACGAGTGGTGATATCGTCCATAGAAGAAGTGGGAAGTTGGCAGCTTGCTTTTCATCGGAAATGAGGCACTGCGCTGGGAATAACACTGGATTTTACAACATAAATTTAAAAGTCATCATGCTTAATTCTGTGTCCTTTTCATAATTCATACAGGAGTCTTGTGGCCATTTTGAAATGCTAGAGTCCTAGGGAAAGAAAAATCATGGAATTTCCATATTCATGGAAAATCAGGACCTTCTCAGATGACTAAAAGAAATCAAAATTCCATTCACAAAAGAAAAAGTGGGTAATTTCCTGTAATATTATATTTGAAACTTCACCTTGAATCTTCAGTAGACTAAGTGGCAAAGCACAAATTTTATTATCATCAGCATGTTTTAAGGTGTCTCAAGCAAAAGAAACAAACTTGGGGGATTTGTGACGATATTTCAGAGGTATTTCTGAATGTGCTTTGGTACAGTGCTTTTCATTAGCCTGTTTTCATCAATCACTCTCCCTCTGAAGGAATGAACAGGCAAGTAAAGTACAATGCAGTCTTATACAATATACAGCCTAGCTTCAGAATCCTTGGACAAGGTAGATTTTATACTAGATTTACCCTCCAATCCCTCTGTGACCTCAAGCATGTTACTAAAACTTTCTGTGCCATAGTATTACCACCCCCTAAAACATGAATGGATGCAGTGGCTGGGTGATAGACATTGGGGAGGGTATGTGCTATGGTGAGTGCTGTGAATTGTGCAAGACTGTTGAATCACAGATCTGTACCTCTGAAACAAATAATGCAATATATGTTAAGAAAAAAAAGAAGAAGAACATAGCAGGAGGGGAAGAATGAAGGGGAGTAAGTCGGAGGGGGAGACGAACCATGAGAGACGATGGACTCTGAAAAACAAACTGAGGGTTCTAGAGGGGAGGGGGTGGGGGGATGGGTTAGCCTGGTGATGGGTATTAAAGAGGGCACGTTCTGCGTGGAGCACTGTGTGTTATGCACAAACAATGAATCATGGAACACTACATCAAAAACTAATGATGCAATGTATGGTGATTAACATAACAATAAAAAATTAAAAAAAAACATGAGTGGAAATATTTGCCCATCTGATAGGGCTGATAAGTGAGAGGATACACAATAAAGGATGTTTCAAAGTTAAGAGACTATTAATAGAGGCAACATAGTGTAAACAGAAATGATAGAAACTAAAACTGAATGTCGAGTAACTTCCACAAGCTTGTTTTTCATCTGTAAAATGATATGATTCATTAATAATTAATTCAGCAATTATTTAGTGCCCCCACATGCCAGGCACTGTTTTAGCAGCTCAGAAGGATAATTTCTGCCTATTCACAGGGATGCCATGGTATCAATAAAGCAAAGTCCATCAAATACCATGAAGTGTGGTATCCTCTTACGAGACTCTTATTCACACATTTTTCTTTTGTTTAAAAATAAGTTTATTGAGCACCAGCAATGTTAAAAGTAATGAATCAGACAAATCCTGCCTTTGAGAGCTTTAGTCTACTGTGGTTGCTGAGTATACGGATAGCATTAGAATTGTCTTTAAAAAGTACAATAACGCAAGCAATATGACAACCCAGCTTCCTGAGTGACTCTAGAGGATGTGTGGTTCAGGAAGGATTCCTGTGGGGGACTGGGCTGATGTGAAGCTGCTGCAGAGGTGCTCCTCAGCCCACCAGTACTGCATCTTTTCAACAGGTGTTTACTGAACCCTGACTACATGCCAGGCCCTATGCCGTCCACTGTCCTGGGATATATTCTCCAAGAAAATACACATGGTTCTTGCTCATATGGAATTTAGCCTTCATACAGCTTCTCCCAGTGCTTTCAAGTCAGGCTTTTTACTTGGATATACAAAATATTACTCCTCAAGATGGGCTAGACCCAGTGGTGTGCTGATAAACCAGCTTCGAGAAGGAAGAGGCCCTGATTTGTAACATTTGCCAATTCCCATGGTGTAAATGCTCCCACTGTGGATGATTTTAAGCTACCAATCATTTGACAAAGGCTTGAACAAGTTCTGAATACTTAATCATTAGTTTTCATAGGCTGCTCTGAGCCTGCTCTAGCATACTGTTGGAGACCAAAGGGTTTTTGTTTCCTCTTTAGCCTAAGAAATGGTAGCATTTGTTAGATTCCTGATGAGTATCCACCAAATGGCCCTTAATTCCAGTCTAAATTCTTCCTCAGGAATCTACAAAGTCCTTCCAGGATTTCTTCCAAAACCCACAGGGCAATAACCAGGGAGATTACAGACTGGCTCCTCACCCTGCAATCAGAAACTCCCAACTAGGCTAGAGTGTTCTTTGGAATGCTGAAATACCATCTTATGAAACAAAAGCTTAAGATCCAAATACAAAATAAAAACAAACAAACAAACAGATTTAGGGGAGCCTGGCTGGCTCAGTTGGTAGAGCATGTGACTCCTGATCTGGGATTGGGAGGGGGAGGACTTGATCATGTTGGGTGTAGAGCTTACTTAAACAAACAAACAAACAAATTTGTACTTGACTCTTTCAACTTTATGGCGTGATTTCTAAGGTAAAAAAAAAAAAAAAACTCAACTGGCTAGAAAATAATTAATGTCATAGTAGGAAAGAAAAAAAGTCAAAAAGGAGAAAGACCCTGTCCTAAGTCCTTCACTTTGTAAACACCTCTCCCCACACAGAACGCATGCTAGTTCAAGGGAACAAACTTTCCATATGTGTTGGATGGAGCCCAGAGGTCCTTACTTAAATAGAAAGCTATTTACTATTTATAAAATACTCCATGCAAAAGTACATGCTCAATTAAACTTTGCTTAACACCAAGGACAATGGACAAGTATTTGAGGAGAAGCTACACAGGCAAGACAGTGACCCTTGAGAAGTACAAAATGTATTCGCCATCCTCCAGAAGATGGCGTCTGGTTGGATTGCGGTTATGTATACCTACAAAAGGGTGGCTTAAGGGAGCAAAACTAGGAATGCCACAGACTAATGGTTTTCAAGTGATGTTGGGGAAGGCGGATGAATTCCAAGCACCTCTGTTTCCCAGGCTGTTCACTATCTGGTCTATCTATACCATCTCCCAGTCATTTCCTCACACTCGCCACTGCAGTCATAGTTAAACTTCTCTCAGTTCCTCAAGCAAGGCATGTTCTCTCCTCTTTATGGGCCTTCACATATTCTGTTTCTTCTTCTTAAAAGAGTCCTAGCCACACACCACTCCTCCTTCCTCATACCATCTGCGTGTGGCTATCTTGTATTCATACTTTAGATATCAACCTAAGCACTGCTTTTTTGTCTCATTTCTTCCAAAAAGTCTTTTCTGACCAGAAAATCTGTGTTTGGTGTTCTCCCTTTGGACTTGACTTCAAAGTTCCGTGTGAGTTCTACCACCCCAGGCTATGCATCATGCTTAATTCTAATTTCCTATTTACTTGCTTATCCTCTGTGAGAGCTCATTTGTCCCATATATTGTGATAAATATTTTGCATGAATTATTTCATTTGAGGCAAGCCTTTTAATATTGCTATTTTGCAGAAGAGGGAACCGAGGCTCAAAGAAGTTAAGGAATTATCTGTGATAACACTCGTAACGTATCAGTCAAGATTCTTGCTTGCAGAACACAGAAGCCATTAGAGCTGGTTCAAGGAGGCAAGTTTATAAAAAGAGACTATGTAGCTTCTAGAAGCTCCTCGAGGGCCAGAGCTTTGGTATGGAGGGTACAGAGAATCTGCATACTACTAACTGGGTATGCACACCCAAGAGAAAGGTCCACTTACACCATTGCCTGCACTGCCCATTAATCAGTATATCTGACACTAGAGACTGGATACTAGAAATGGTACCACAGCTTTCTGAGAAAGAAAGAAGCTTCTTTCACAAGGAAGATCTGCTTGCCCTGAACATAGTCACTACCTCCCATTGCTCAGGGCTGCCTCCAAGTCTTGTGTGGATGCCCTAACTGCAACAGAGTCTAGGCAAGATTAGGCAAGCTCTAGCAAAAGTTTCTCAGCCTCTATAATAAGAATGTCAAACCAGTAGGGCAGTGAAATGGGCACTGAGTGCACCATCTTACAGTAACAGCTATTTGCTTTACCCAGAGCATGGAGGGGTTGGAATTTATTTATTTATTATTATTTTTTAAGATTTTATTTATTTATTTGACAGGGTAAGAGAGCGAGAGAGGGAACACAAGCAGGGGGAGTGGGAGAGGGAGAAGCAGGCTTCCCACAGATCAGGGAGCCTGATGCGGGGCTCAATCCCAGGACCCCGGGATCATGACCTGAGCTGAAGGCAGATGCTTAACGACTGAGCCACCCCGGCGCCCCAGGAGTTGGAATTTAAACCTTGCCATCAAAGTCCATGAATGGAATTGCTACCCTACTCCCTATGGGTAGATGTCTATGTGGGACTTGGTGTCTCTCAGTCCTCTCAGGCCCACAGATCTTAGGATGTGTGGTTTTTCCAGGCTTATTAGCAGAGGAACACCTAAGATTTAGTTCTTTGGATTCCTCACAGCTCCCTTTTGTCTGTCCAGTGGATAAATATAAAACCTCTGCTGAATAATACAAAGTCAAGAGGAAGAAGCCATCACTTTGGGCTCAGGTAGCCAGAAATAGATTGGAGGAGCCAATAGGGCATAATATCCAGAAATGGCTAGGATGAAAATGAATCAAGGTCAGTGATAGTGTTTGCCATTCATTGGTCAGGCATCTGACATTTATTAACCCTGGTTCTCTCGGCAACCCTGCAAGGGCAACCATATTTACCCTACTTTTTAAATGAGGGAGACTTGGCTTTAAGGTGAAGATACCTGATCAAGGTTACACAGAGTAAATGCCAGCGACAGAACTCAAAGGCAGGTCTCTCTGCTGCCAAAACTGTGCTTTTCGAGGTGTTGATAATGACAAAGAGCACAGGTTTCAGAGTGAGACTCAAGGATTGAAATCCCAACTTATTAGCTGTAGGGTCTTGGTGAATTCATTTAAGCTTGCAGGGCCTTGATTGTCTCATCTGTAAAATAAAGATTTTATATCTACCCGATGGGGTTATTGAGACAATCAAAAGAAGTCTTATGTGAAGTGCTTTGACCTGTATCCAGGCTAAATAAGACATTAGCTGCTGGTATTATCATTGTTGCAATGGTACCATTATTTATTATTATTATCCTATGCTGTTGCCTCTCCAAAGAACGATATCCTAGGAGGGAGAAGTGTACGTTGAATAAAAATGCTAGACATGTGCATTTGCATGGCACATTCATGGGGCCATGAGATCCTCCCTCTTCCTGGAGTGAAGAGTTCCTGAAAGGGAGTAATGGGTGATAAGGCTGCAGGTGGATGCAGAGCTGCATTGCGCTGAAAGCTTTGAATTCCCTAGGAGATGGGCTCAATTGGGCCCTGGCAGAGACCTGCCTTGGGGGTGGTAGTCACAGAACTATTCCCAGCCGCTGTGCTTCACATCCTCACCCCAACACAAAAGGGAAGGATGAGTGACACCTCAAACAACTTTGGAGAGTCTAACAACAATTTTCAACTTCAAACAGGCCACACATAAAAGTTGAAGACTTTTGCTACAAACCCAACCACTGGGAAATCAGTGCCTGGTTGACATTAATTCCCCAGTTACTGTGAAGCTGTTACTGAAAATGCAACTTTTTTTTTTCTTTATTCCAAGTCCTTTAACATTTCAATCTAGGGCATGGGCAATGTGGAACAAATCCAGGTCAGGTCCTGCTTTAATCCCCAAAGTGAGTACCAGTGTTAACTCCACAAGGAATTAAGGCCCAGAGGTGAGGGCAGGGAGAGATGCAGGGCAATAGAAAATCATTCAGATCCTACTAGAATTGGCTTTCTCTATGTCAACCTCAAGAAACAATGGGTCACTATGATCATTGCTGGTATTGTTTATTTGTTTTTTAATTTTAAATCCCACATTACATTTTTATAGCATTTTGGAGTCTGTAAAGCTGATCTAGGTATGTTGTCTTCTTTGATTTCACTTGATTTATGAGGACTGGACAAGTTCGGTTTCAGAATCACAAGATTAGGAATAGCAGGAACCTCAGCGATCATTCCAGTTTGTTTTAGGTTGAACCATCTCAGGAGAAAGTGTTGATCATAGCCTCACTGCCAGGCAGTGTCAGAATTTGGGATAACTTACAGATCACCAGGCTTCTAGATTTAAACATTGAAAACATTCATTGAGTATTACTGCAATGGTATGTGGCCTTGGGACTGGGGTAAAGGTAAAATCTGGTTTTAGAGATTCCAGTCTAGTGGGAAAACATCAGCTACTTAGGCAATTATATCACTAGAGAGATGAGCAGATGAGGTAAATAAAGTTAAGTACAAATTGAGATAGAAATACTTATGCTCGGGGTTTCAAACTAGCACAGAAATTTTCAGGGGCCAACTAGTTTTAGTGTTTTGGATTAAACATGGCATAGGCCCATTGTTTAAAATAATTCACACAGTGTAGAAAAGTATGAAGAAAAGTAGAGTTTACTTAGATGCCACTACTCAGAGATAATACAGTGTTAAAATCCTGTTTAACATCCTTCCAGATAGTTCTCTGTGGCCTGTAGCCGTCTGATTCTGCACAGTTATAAATATGGTTACAGTGTAGCTGTGTATACTCATATATGCAATCATATGTTGCATAGTGATTTGTAAACTCATTTTTTTATTTTACAGTGTGACATGGACAAATGTTAATAGCAATAAGAATAGAATTACTACATCATTTTTAAAAGTTGAATACTAGGGGCGCCTGGGTGGCTCAGTCGCTAAGTGTCTGCCTTCGGCTCAGGTCATGATCCCAGGGTCCTGGGATCAAGCCCCGCATCGGGCTCCCTGCTCAGTGGGAAGCCTGCTTCTCCCTCTCCCACTCCCCCTGCTTGTGTTCCCTCTCTCGCTGTCTCTCTCTGTCAAATAAATAAATAAAAATTTTTAAAAATAAAAATAAATTTAAAAAAATAAAAGTTGAATACTATTTCACTATAGGGATATACCATATTTAACCAGTATCCTATAATGGTCATTTAGGTGGTTTGTAATTCCCTGTCATTATAAACAATGATGTGATGTGGGACCTTATGTGTGCATCTTGCAAACTTCGGTGAATGTCTCTTTAGGATAAATTCCCAGAAATGGGATTGCTCTGCATGACCTATACTGCTAATTTGGAACAAACTGCCAAGTTGCCTGAGGAGTTCCTTTCCAAATTTTAGGTCTTATACATTGAGTTGTGGTAGAGCCCTTCCTACCCTTAAGCTCACTGTTAGCTCCCCAGATTCTGCAGAGAAAGGCCAGGGTAGGGGAAATGTTGGGCAAGAAACACAACTAACCCGTGCCTGGTTCTGCGAGGTTCTCTATGCACATTATCTTGCGCAAGCCACACATCATCCCTAAGAAGTTGGTATCATCCTGTCTATGTATGAAGACTTGGAAGCTCAGAAGCTGAGTGAATTTCTCAAAAAGAGAAGTTCAGCTTTGGAACTTGAACAATCGTGGGGCCACAAGTGCCCTGGGCACCTGGAGGATGAGTAATAAAAGTAGGGTGAAGAGGCCAAACTTTCTCTACTTTGAATACTGCCCTCAATGCCACTGCTCCTTTGTCCTATTCCTAACACTCAACAGAAACCAGTGCTAAGGATGGGTGCGGTGCCCACGCTCCCTCCATAAATGTCAGCACCTGCTCAGGGCTCCTAGGATTGGGCTTTATCTTTCCCACAGGGCTGGCTCTTTCATGAGTTGAAGTCTGAGAAACAAGTGAGTTTCCCACTTGTCTAAGATCTTAAAATAGGAAACATCAGCCAGAAGCTATGAGAGGAAGCCAGCCAAGGTGTATGTTTGCTGGAAATAAAACTGGTAGGCCCTTCAGGGCAAGGAGGGATGGACTCAGGGGCATTTCTTCACCATCTGTTTCAGCCTCCAATGTGTCTTGATAGATGAGTTTTGCTTATTACTCATTACTCACCTCATCTTTCTCCCTGAGCTCTGTTCCTTGAAATATGGTTCTCTCATTTGAATAGCAGTGACTAAGTGCATTGGAACTTACTTAAATACATTCTAAAAACATTAAATTGGGAACACACAATTCAGCAATAGTACCAACTGCCAAACTCTAGTAAAACTTGAAGTGATTAAAACAATTTAATGCATGAAACACACGTTCAGGAAGGCAAAGAGAAAGAGTAAGTTTTTCCAGTGCAACATCAGCCCAGTGATATTTCGGAAGAAGTGGGCGGAGGCCATTGCCAAGAGAAAGTGAAATAATTGATGAAGACCCAAAGGAAAATGCCCTTGATCTTGAAGTTATTACTTCATTTCATGAAATACCTTAAAAGTCAATGACAGACTATAAAGTCAGAAAGTCAATTGTTTCCCCCCCTCCTTGGATACAATTCCAATATGTGCATATAAACATGTCAGGCAGTCCTCTAGAAACAACAACAACAACAACAACTATAGCTTGGGGTCTGGGTCATGTTTTCAAATAGCCTTATTATCCCTGTTATGAAGTGGACACTCAGGTATTTGGCCCAGGATTTTTATCCACACCCAAGTGACTGGGTGATTTATAACTTGCTATCTACATTCTCATAGCTGTTTGGTCAATTTTAAAGCCTCAGACTAGGCTTGATGTTCACTCTATCAGGAAAAGAAACACATACAGAGCAAATTCAGGTCATAGACTAACCACTATCTCAAGTGTCTTTGCCCTGGACACATATACTAGTTAAAACTTCCTCCCTTCCTTCTTTCCACCCTTCCTTCCCTTCTGTCTCCCTTCCGCCCTCCTTCCCTTTTCCCTCCTTCTTTCTTACTTTCTTCTTTGCTTCCTTCTTTTTCTTATTTTTTATCTTTTTCTTTCCCCTTCCCCCCTCCCTTTCCCTTCTCTTTCTCCTCCTCTCTCTTCTTTTTGATATCCATGATTGGGGAAATAAATGATTGACTTCATCTTGCCTTATTCCAACTGATTTCATCCTCTTGGGTTTTGGAAGTAGTGCTTAGCATCCTAGGAGAAAATGTTCCCTGTGTGACAACTGATCCTGATACTTCCTGCTTCTTGTTAAGCTAGAACAAGCAACCAGGGAGCATCAAGAAGTAGAAAAATTAAATTGAAGTCTTGTGCATTTCTCTAAACAGAAAAAAAAATCCATTTGTTTATTCGTAAATAAGTAAATAGTATTAAGCTCTTCTGATAATAGACCTTGTTCCTCATCCTGGGGCTATAGCAATGGACAAGAGAGGGATGACTCCTGACTTCACTGAGCTTAGAATCCAGTTGGTTAATATTTACCTTGAGAAACAGTGCTGTGGATATGGTCTGTTAACATTGCAGGCATTTATTTCTCTATGTATGTCACCATGGGGCTCATGGGACTTAACATCATCTCTAGCTGAAGAGGTAGACTTTGATTGGCTTAAGTCAATTCATATAATCTCATCTCTATTGTTACAGCTATTGTATCAGGGATGGGTACACAAACTGTTGTTCCAATCAAACTGAGGACTCTTAATGATTAACAAAAGAGATATAACTCCTCTCTCTTTCCCTTCACTGCTCTCCGCCTCACCCTTGTCACACATGAATAAGGAAGCAATCCTCTCTTTTGTGGCCATTAAGTGGGCCAGACCTATGGGAACATGGAAAGCACATCGGAGAACAGAAGGAAATCAGATCCTTGGTAATATTAGTAAGCTACTAGATCAAACCCTACCTGAAACTTCTTGAGTTTCAACTACACTCTTTATCTATATACCAGTTTCAGTTGGGTATTCTACTACTTAGTGATGAAAGAATACTAATGCACACAGTAATGTCTTATTTATTCAACAACTTCAAGAAATAAAGTGCTCTACTAACCTAACTGAAGCTGGACACATTGTATATCAAATCTATTTGATTTAAGCTGTTTCTGATGAGAATTGTTATAAATTATATTATACACTTTAGCACCTTAAGAATTATACTGAATAGAGGATATCAAAGTGCTCTTATAATCCTAAATTATCTCCTGCATATTCCCGGATTACTCCAACACCCTCACAAACTATTTACATGGATTGGATCCTTGTCCACATGCTAAATTTAGCCGAATATTGTCCCCCTTTTAAAGGCTGTTTTTTGTAGTTTCACAGTTACAATTCTAGCTTCCAGATTCCTCTCTGTGTAATCACCATGCCAGCCTTTAATAGCTATTTTTTTCATGTAACTTATTGCTGATAAACCTGTTATAAGCTAGGAAACCAAATTACCAAATCTGCTAGAATTGTTTCTAAAATAAGAGTGGAAAGACACTAAGTAAATGCCTTGGGGGTTGGGAGAAGCAAGTCTCCTGTGAATCACAGGTTCCTAATCTTGTTGGTGGAACTCTAAGTTTCCCTACGAGAAACCTCAGAAACCCCACAGAGGGGATAAGGAGTCAATTTAGCTGTGGGGTCTTGGAACCCTCAAATCCTGCTTCATCTCCATTTTTGTCTCATTTGGTCCATTTTTATCTCTTATAAAACAGATAATTAGGGCTCTGGAAAAGTTTTTACTTGAAAAAAGGGAATCAATTCTTTAAGAACAAAAATGAAAACTCTTCCTCTATACCAGTTTATATGATAGCATACCATTTTATCATTATACTTGTTCTTTTCGGGTAAAATATTTTCCACCACTGGATAAACTCTCAAATGTGGAAATTTATCTGTACGGTGCCAATGAATGCAAGAGATAGAAGGATTGTGATCACTGCCTTGTAGACTCCAATGGCTTAATTTAGTTTTGCAAATGTTATTTATTCAAATCTCACTTCAACAAAATTCATCTTTGCAAGGTCAACATTTTACCAGGTTCCATTAAATCTAAGATGGCATCAGTTTTAAGAGACACTATTATTGCACATAGCATGAAGAAAGAAAGAACTGCAATGAGACCGTAAACTACACAGGCCTTTTATGCACCACTTCACATGCAACAGTTCTGTGCAGTCTTTGGCGCACTTCGATCTTGCTTTATGCCCCAGAATTCCTCTGACACTGCAGTGTGGGATGCCTGTACTTGGTACTGGTATACCTGCAACGAAAGATGTGGACAGGTCATGCCCTGTGGGGCAATCTGCAACCAGCTAGACACAATATCCTCAGGCAGATGGTTCTGAGCCAAATTTTATAAGGCTCTACACAGAAGGTCCAGGATGAATTACTAATTGCCTACAGCCATGCCCATGCAATAACACTGCCTTGCATTGACTTTCCCGCCTGCCCTGTTCACATACTCACTGCTGGTCCTGGAGACCCATTCCCAAATTAAACTCTCTGCATGCCATTGCTACAAACAGTAAGTCTCAGGCAGGTGCTATGAATAGACACAACGCGATTTAAGTTGTGAAAATATTTGTATCTTAGAATCATGAAATACAGTAATTTATGAGAATAAGACACAGATTTGTTAAGTAAACAAATTGATATCAAAAACAAGCACCTCACTCCAAAATAAATATATAAATTTAATAAGCCTGCTTTTTTTTTTTTTTTTTTTTTTTGGCCTATGGTTCTGCTTTAGTGCCTACTGCTCTGCATCTCTATCTACAGCCCTGGGCAGTATTCCCTGCTGAGCCCAATAAGGATGCTTTGCCCCTGTAACTCCTCAGCCATCCAAGAGAGATTGAATTATGTTTACTTCACTCTCTACAGAAAGGCAGAAAAGTACATTAGGGACTTCCACAATATTTCTTTAAATCTACCCCTATATGGTTTAATAAATGGCACCTCCACCCAGGTATTCATAATATAAACTGGAAATCATCATTAATACCTCTTTCCAAGCCATGATACTCGATTCATTAACAAGTTATGTTGAACCTATCTCCTTAAAATTTCTCAAATCTGTACTTTTTCACCCTATAAATTTGCTGCTATCACCTATTTCTCCTATTCCATGCCACCATTATATTTTACCTGGATATTCACTGTATCTGAACTGGTTCCCACTTCCATTTTATCTGCTTCAATCCATTTCCCATACTAGTCCATCCATCCACGCATGCATCCATCCATGCATGCATCCATCCATCCTCCACCTTTTATCAACTATTTATTGAATGTCTATGTGCTAGGCCCTGTGTTAGGATTTGAGAATTCAATGTTATACAAGAAAAATATCATCTTTGTCCTCATGAGTCTTATAGACAAGTTTGAAAATCAGAGTCTTCATCACATCATCTGCCCTCCTTAATGCCCATCACCCACAACAGGGTGTTATACACACCTAATGAATCATTGAACACTACGTCAAAAACTAATGATGTACCATATGTTGGCTATTGAATTTAAATTAAAAAAAGAAAATCAGAGTTTAAAAAAAAAAAAACAACACCATAAATCTGAACATTTTTCTCCCTTTCTTTGGTGATACCTAATTGTTCTCCAAATATGCTCCAAAATCCTTAGCAAGCTTTATAAGGTTCCTCATGATCTGGCCTATGATTTCTATACCTTTAATTACAAGTCTTGCTATATCTCCCACCCTGAATCTCCCTACCACATGCACATTCTCTGGACTCTGGATACACTGGCTTTCTATCAGGTCCTATGGCACCAAACTCCTTCATATCTCAGGTCATCACACTTCCTCCTACCCCCTGGAATAGTTTTCCCTTTCCTCTTTCCCTAGTTAACTCTAATTCCCTTCATTGGGAAAGTCTTCCATGAAAACTACACTAGGCTGAATTCCACTCTTTTAAGAGCTCATGATATGCTACTGTACTCATTAAATATTTAATGAAATAATAATTTTTAAAAATGTAATGTCTAGGGCACCTGGGTGGCTCAGTCCGTTAAGCGACTGCCTTCAGCTCAGGTCATGATCCTGGAGTCCCTGGATTAAGTCACGTCGGGGTCTCCGCTCAGCGGGGAGTCTGCTTCTCCCTCTGATCCTCCCCCCTCTCATGTGCTCTCTCTCTCTCATTCTCTCTCTCTCAAATAAATAAATAAAATCTTTAAAAAAATGTAATGTCTATATTCTTTATTAGACTAGCCTATGGCTAGTAGGGCCTTGTCCTTCATTGTATACCTAGTGATTAGATCAGTGCTTTTTATATAGAAATGCTCCAAAATACTTGTTAAATGAGTTTTAGAAAGGTCTTCATGATACTGAGGTAAAAAGAATATTGGGCAATGATTCAGGAGGCCAAGGATCTACACTTTATCCTTATCTGTGTGGACTACCTTTCTTTCACTTGCAAAATAAGTGGATGCCTGCAGAGATCTAAACTCCTTAGATTTTTAAGTTTCAATGTCTATAACATAGAAGATTTAACAATTTAAGGATTAAACCTCCAAATTCTGATTTTTCACAGCTACCTGAATTTCAAGCATGCTGGCATATCATAGCCCTCCCCTTAAAATGTACCTGGTATATTTTAGGGAATCCAAATTGAAAATATTTAACATACAAATAGAAACTTACTTTGTGATATGTGACATGTCAACAAATACATAATTGGTTAAAAAATATACGTGAGCAAATAAAACCAAATTTTTGTGGTAGAGATTTTGAAAAGCAGCTTGAAAGAAATAGTACAAAATTTTATCTCTAAGTTAAAATTATAGAATTTCAAATCATTTGATTTCAGATTTTTATACCCTTCTTGTCTTTTACTAATTTGAGCTAACAATTTATTGAGCAATTGCTATGTTCCAGTAAAATATTCTATTTAATATAAATGTGGTGATATTAACTTTGCTTTGTTAGTGTTTGATGATGCATCTTTTTCCCATCTGTTTACTTGCAAGCCAGCTGCAATTTTACATTTAACTTGTACCTCTTAGAAATGACATATAGATAAGGTTTTTCAAAACACTCAATTTTTTAAAGAGTTTTTAATTCCTTTACCTTGATTGTGATTACTGAAACTTCCTGGCCTTCTGTTTTCTCTTTTTCACATTTATTCATTTCTTTATTCCTGCTTTCCTGCTTTTTTTGGATTCCTCAGGTGTTTTTTATTTAATGTTTTCTCCTCTACTAGCTTTCTAGATATATATTCTCATGTTTTATTTTTAGCAATTATCCTAGAAATTTCAATACACAACACTGATGTTAAAAGTCTATGTTAGTACTTTTACCACTTCCTAAGTAACAAAAGAAACATTTTAGCTTCACAACATTTTTTTGCTCTTCTACTCTTTGTGCTATTGTTGACCTATTTTTTTTTTTTTACTTTACGATGTTATAAACTCCACCAGATGGTTTTATTATTGCTTTAAACAGTTAACATTTGTATACATTCACTCATCTATTTACCCTATCTGGTGTTTTTTATTTCTTCCCGCTTCCATTAGGGATCATTTACCTTCAGCCTGAAGATTTTCCTACAATATTTCTTGGAATGTCTATTTGCTTGTAATGAAGTCTCTCATATTTGGTTTATCTAAAAAGGTCTTTCTTTCTCATTTACTACTGAAGAATATTTTTGCTGGGTATGGAGCTATAGATTGGCAATTTCCCCCCTCTCATCACTTTAATGATGTGATTCCGCTGACCCCAATAACAATAATTAAAAGTTAGTTATTTGTCCTATTGTTTCTTTTTTGAAGGTAATGGGTTTTTTCCTTCTGGTTGTCTCTAAAACGTTTTCTTTGTTTTTAATTTTTAATTGCTTGAATAAAATGTGACTATGTTGTTGATTGCTTTTATCTTATTTGAAGTTTTTGAGCTTCTCAAATCTGTGAGTTAGCAGTTTTCATCAGTTTTTGGATATTCTTGAAAAACTGTTATCTAGTCAAACATTTCTTTCTGCCTCACCTTTTTCTCTCTTTCTGGAACTTTAACTACAGGTTTTATATCTTTTGATTGCTTTCCATATTCCTCTTCTTCATTCTATTCTTTTTTTTTTCCAAGTACCAGTCATCTTTTATTGGATGTTAATTCTGAATTAGAATATGAAAGGATTCAAGGGTGCCAGGCAAAGGTCATGGTCAGGAATGCCGAAAGTGCCTCCACACTGGGCCCTATTCAATGGTACTTGTGGAGCCGCTGGTGTTTGAGTTCCTCGTAACAACGACAGTAGTTGAAAAGCACATAAGCTGCCAGCACCATAGAAATCCCAGCAACGCCCCCTTTCTTCACACTGACATACTTGTTGTAATACCGGTCGTAACCTCTTTGAAATGCCCCAGCAATGCCCTTAGGGGTGAAATCCCGCATCAGTATCCAGCTGGGCAGCTCTTCTAGTTTCACATCCATGAGCTTCTTCTCCTTCACTGGTACGACTGACGCCATCTTGGAGTCCTGGGTGTCCGCTCTATTCTTTTTTTATCTTTATGCCTTAATTTGGATATTGTCCATTGACTAGTTGTGAATTTACTAATTATATCTTTTACTATCTCAGACAGCTGTTTGAGTATTTGTGTTTTGCAGTTCTAGGATATCCATTTGATTCTTTTTATATACTATAATTATTGGCTGAAATTCTAAAATTTCCCACCTTTTTATCTATTTTGTCAATTTCCCTCACTATTTCCCTTAGCATGCTAATCATAGTCATTTTAAACTCCTTATACATACACTCCAATACCTAGATTTCTGCAGGTCTGTTTCTATTGTGGTCTTTTTTCCTGATTATTGCTCACATTTTCCTGCTCCTCTTATGTCTAGTAATTTTTATTCTATACTGAACATTGAGATAAAAGAACTGACAGATACAGTGAGGAGTTGATCACTATAATCCCATCAAGTATTGGTTGGGTCACGATTAGATTTCAGTTTTAGTAAGATTCATTCCATCTTGGTTCTTCAGGATTGGCCCTCCAAGGCTTTCAATTGTCTTAATTTCCTCAACTCTGAAAATGTAAGCTTTGTGTATTTTGAATTCAGTTCCTTAGTTTCATACTTTTTACAAGTTAAATATTTGGCAAATGTCTTAAGGAGGAGATTGGTGATGTATTTAGGCTTCCTCACTCTAGTGGAACTTTTTTCCCTAAACACTTAGGGGTGACCAATTCATTCTGGTTTTCCTGGAACTCTCTTGGTTTTAAAACTTAAAGGTCCACATTCTGGGAGTCACCTGAGTCCCAGATAAACTAAGACAACTGGCCACACTTAGATATACTGCAAGAGTGTACGTGTTTTCACTTTTCCTTTTCACCCAAGCACTCAAGTCTCCTATACCCTCCTAGAACTCAGCAACTTTCCCTTATGTTTGGGCTCTTCTATTTTCTGGTTTATCATGCCAGCTCTTGACTGCCAAAGCCTCTGCTGATTTATCTTTCCTCTATAAAATCCCTCAGTTTGGTTCAAGTCCAATTCTTCGGCCAATCCTAGAATTTGCAAATGTCTCCAATTAAGAAAACTACCCAGAAACCATTGAATTTCCTATTTAGGGATCTTCCTTCTCTGGGATTTTAATTTAGTTCCCACTGCTTTGTTCTTATAGCTCTCTTTTGTTTTTTAAAAGTTTGTTTTTGTAAACTGGTTATTACGACAGGAGTTTTTGCCTACCATATCCTATTAGAGCCAACCTTGAAGCACAAGTCCATAGCTTATGCCTTTTAATATGTAAACATCGTGAGGTAGATGCTGTTATCATTTCCACTTTATAACGAGATCAGGGAGGTTAAATGAGTGTCACAGGATCATATAAGAGTCTGTCCAGAATCCAAACCAAGACTGTCAAGATCCAGTGCTTTTATTCTATAAATTATAATAATACCCTTTTAAAAACTGGGAAACTAAGGTTTAGAAAACTTGCTTTGCCCAAGGCCTCAGACACAGCCAGGATTAAACCCCAGAGCACCTGACTCTTGGTCCAGAGCTCATTTCAGAGTCACATAAGAGGACATCGAGCATCACACATACATAAGGAAACTGGTACTACTGGTACTACTCTAGATATAGGTATTATATGAAGGAAAAATACATGCAATGAAACTCATACATCATTAATTGCCAGACCGTATGTGCAGAACTTCACTCATTTATGCTGTGTATACACTGTCACATTTTATCCAAGGGCTGATATAACATAAATATAACTTCAACAAAAATTTTGTTAAAGGTGTATGGGTTTTTTTAGAAATATCAATAAATAAAATATAGTTTTCTAATACGCTAGCTGCAATGGCTTTTTAACAAGTGGAGTTGCTTTTCCTCATAAACAAAACACAGGGAAGGTGGAGTTCTTCTAAAGCAAAGTTACTAAGAATGCTGATTTGAAATGGCAGTAGGAAGTAGGCAAGAATCTAAAGGGATTCTTTAAAAATCTTATTTCTTTCAATTAGTCTGGTCTAGTTCTTTTCCTGAGAGTCTCTTTGTCCCTCTAATAAAAGAAATATCACCATAGTGACTGAGGAAATGACTCCCTTTTTGTGGAGGTAGAGAAAGACAATGCCAAAATGATGGAATTTGAGTAAGAACAGAAAATAATCACTTCCTTCCAAATAACTCTCCTGTTTTGGCTTGTTAAGTTCTCTGAAGAGTCCACTATTAGGCCTTCTCCTTTAGACTAATGCCTGATATGGGTAAAGTTCTTGTTAAAATGGAAATATTTCCTACAGTCAGTACATGAATAGGAATTTACTATGCAGCAGAGACTAAGTTAGGGGGTCCTAGGGAGGAGATCTTGATGAACCAAAAGGCAGTTTTAGGCAAAAATATTAGGATCCTAAAGAGCAGGGGTGACAGCTTCTCTCTCCCCTCCTTCCCAGCATCCATTGTCCTAGTGTGATCTCCACAGGAACACTCAGTCTTGGGTAGCTCTTCTATATGATTTATGGCACCCCACAGCCCATCTACCCAAGAATTATAGGAGTAGCTCACATTAGTTGTTTAGATTGGCTATAATCATGCACTGTGTTAGGAACTCAAGGTTGGAATATGACGAGGCTATCTAGTTAGTGACACAAATTCACACTTGGCCATCTATTCATTTCTTCAGCAAGTATTTATGGAATACAAACTATATGACAGGTATTGTTTTAAGAGCTTAGAATATAGTGATGAAAATGACAGACATGAGTAATTTCCAGAAGTTCCTGTAACTAGGAATGGTAGAGAATGCATGTTGGCCAGGAAAAAAAATACATATAAACAAACAAAATATCATAAACAAAATAAACATATCTATTAACATCTACTCTATCACAGATTTTCTCTGAATTCTATGATATCCTCAGAGCATATCTAAAACCTCAGCAAAGAAGTGAACAGTACTTTGCATGCCTAAGGCTACTAGTGTTCATCCAATTCAATGTGTTCTAATGTCCCTGTTTCTCCAAGGAAGCCCCAAATACCTCAGTAGCTGTATTCAGGCAGCAGAAACCTGGCTGCCTACTCCCAGGTGTGTGCCATTCAATCTCTATCTCAACATGGTTCCAATGTAGTGCTCATTAGCAAGTCAAAAAAAAGGGGGGGGGAGGTGGAAAGCAATATGCAGGGAAGAGCAAGTTGCAGGGGTTCAAGAGCAGAAAGATAACGCAAGCAACTGAGGCAGAACAGTGTGTAGTACTTGATGAATTACTGGGCATTCAGAAGCCTCTGACACCTTTGGAAAAATTCACCAAATTTCTAAGCTTCAAAGATATGCAATATACTGACTTCCTTTCATAAGACATCTGTAAAGGTCAAGACATTCTCTAAGCTCATAACAGAAGGGACCCTTCCTCCCTGCTGGTCACTTCTCATGAGAACTAACCAGCCGCCATCAAAGATCAGCTCCAGCATGCCCTTCCACATCACCAAGACTGCTGGGAGGTGCTTAATTTCATTTTCTTCTGTTTTTGTGCCTTCTGAGTGTGGATCTCCATTTGTGTAGAGCAAATGAGTGGTAAATATCAAGTCCTTGACTTTCTCAGACCTATGGGACTAGTGTAGAAAAAAAAAAAAGAGGCTTTCCATAGTTTTCTGTTCCTTTCTTAAGCTGACCTCTCTTCTCTGTTTAGAGTTCTATCGCTTGGTGTACAGAGAAGTAATAAAACATGGCAGAGCACAGTACAAGGTTAAGATGTCATACCTCCACATGTTTTGAAATGGTTCCATGAGACTCAGAATCAGCCTCAAACTTCAAACCTGAGTCAGCCACTCTTCTGCTGCTGGATAAATTATCACCCTAGCATTTTGTAAAAGGACTCACTTTTCCCTAGGAATTTATACATAGCGTAGCAGTTTATACTGCAGTCTCCAGCATCAAACTCTTTTAGTTGAAGTCCCAACTTAACAATTTACTAAGTGTGTGATCTTGGGGAAATCACCTTAGTATGCCCCAGTTTCTTCATCTATAAAATGGAAACTAATAATAATGCCTAGCTCATGCAGCTGCTTTAAAGATTAAAGGGGAATGAGTTTTAAAACTCTCTGCACAGTGCTTAGCAAATAGTAAACACTAAGGCATGTTTGCCACTCTATTTATCTGTGTGCATATGCACACACATAGCTATATCTTGCAGAAGAGAAGCTCAAGAATTTTGATCAGAACTTGAGTAATACACTACACACAAGTATGTATGCATATATGTGTATGTGTATATGAATACACACATACATATATTTTTTAACTCAAGTCCTTGACTTCATTCCCCAGTCAGCATGACAAGGCATGTTTACCCTTGCTCATCACCATGCACCAAACACAATATGGCCCTAGGGCAAAGTAACCACTGGCATCTCAGTCAAGGAAAGCCAGCTGAACTCAGAAGCAACAGGTCAATGAATTTCTCTTCTGCTTCTAAATCTCTGAGTCTTTTGCCTATTGGATTATCCCTTGTTTTATGTAACTTATTTAAAATGCCCCTAGCTTGGGCATTTGTTTCTCTCTTCCAGAAATTGTTGTGGTGTCTCCATTAATGATAACACATATTCTTTCCTGCTGATTCTCCACATACCCTCTCTATACCTAGCACCCAATCATACATTCCTAGTAACAACCCTCCCTCAAGTCCATTGGGGTTCTGTGTCTGCTAAGTATCTGGCAAAATGGACCCCAGTGGGCTCTCAGCTTTGCCTGAGCTCTGTTCTCCACATCCCCTTTGCTTCCTCCCTTGGTGTTCTTCCCACAGGATCCCAGGCTTCTCTCTATGAGTACATCTGTCATCAACTTTTTTGGTCTCACAATTGTTCTGTCTTTTCTCAGTAAACTTGTGGCTTATTATAAAATTAGCATTCCTTAAACCCACAAGCATGTCCATGTGAACACCCACATATCCAGACACACACAGAACTTGACTTTAGAAGACAACTAGGTATAGCATACATTGAACAAGGAAAGAATCCCAAACTGTTTTTTTTCTTTCTGTGCTATAGGATCCACACATAGGTGAAGCCAAATCAGAAAGTGGTGACTTTAACATTTATTTTGATCATAGACCCCTTTAAGAATATTATGAAATTTATGAATCCTTGTCTTCAGGAAAATGCACATATGCGTGAGACTTTGCATATAATTTCAGTGGAGGTGGGTGAGTTTAGGTCTCATATGTTTTTGGACCCCAAATTGAGAATCACTGCTATAAAGAGATGCTTTAGGTGCTATAGGGGTGCCTGGGTGGCTCAGTCAGTAAGCGTTTGCCTTCAGCTCAAGTCATGATCTCAGGGTCCTGGGATCAAGCCCTGTGTCGGGCTCCCCGCTCAGGGGGGAATCTGCTCCTCCTTCTGCCTCCCCCCACTTGTGCTCGTGCTCTCTCTCTCTGTCAAATAAATAAATAAAATCTTTTAAAAAAGAGATGTATTAGGTGCTATAGTAAGTAAATAAATAAGCAAATAAATAAGTACATAAGTAAATGGTACCATTTATCAAGTCCCCACTATATAAGGCAATGTTTCAGATTTTCTTAATACCTCTGCAAGCTAGCTATTACTGTTTCTGTCTTACAAATAAAGAAACTAGGGCTCAAAGAAGTTAAACAATTGATCTAAAGCCATTCATCTGGCAAATAACAGAGCTGGGATTGGTCTAAAGCCTGGCCTTTCCTTCTGGTCCATTCTGCCCTCTGGTCTTTGGACCTCATACAGGCTCCAGGTTGGCACTATCAACTATCCAAACCCACTGTAAACTGAATGGCATCACAGTGAGGTCCCTGAGCATTTATAGAGTTGATTCAAATTACAAGCCTTAGTTTAATGCCACAAGGATGACTAAAATTAGCTGCAGATGTTTCCCCTACTAGCTGTAGTCATTAGCTCTGACATGCCACTCAGATCAGAGTTGCATGTTGTCTCAAGAGCATCCTAGACAATGCAATTCCCATGCATCGAACCTTCCACATAATTTACGTAGGAACAGCCCTGCATCTTGGTTTGAGTTTTCCATAGACTTGTCTCAATAGAGTTGGAAGGCTTTGATGCAGTGCTTAATTTTCAATGCCTATTGTCTTTTTTAAAAGAGCACGCCAAGTGTAGCCCGACACGCCTTTGAAGTTGTCATCATGTCAGCATTCTGACATGTAATGACCATAGGATTTGCCTTCCAATTTTAACTATTTCTACTTGAGGAAGGAAATTCACACAGAGGAAAAATATGTGGCCCTTTGCTTTGTTTCCTTTTCTTCTGGGGGAGAGTTATTCATGTGTGTCTTGAATACAATAAGAAATAGCACACACTACTATCAGGATGTTCTCTGAAACATTATCTTGAGTTTTTATTCTCATAGCTAGATTCCACTGTAATTCTCACGTGGCAGGAGTAAACTATTAATAGGATTCCAACATTTTTTTTTTCTAGTAGACCCCGGAAAAGTCTCCTTTGCCATGTGAGTGAAGGGCAGATTGGATCTTGACATGACACATCGATATAGTTTCCAAAACAGTAACTTTACTAAATAAATCATTTCAGCGCTTGATTGTTATTTATACACGCAAATCTGGTTTTCATTTGTTGGACCCGGACAGGAGGAAAGCTAATAATCTCATCAAAAACTGAATATTTTCCATTTTGGAAAGGGCATAAAGTTCATAATCACATGACCTGAACTCTGCCATGGGTGGGTAAACCAAGCGCCTCCCTGATAATGTCCTACAGACACACAGCACTGAGACAGGAGGACTCTGGGGAGTTCGCAAGCATGAGTCTCAACTGAAGCCAATGACTACTTGGCCTTCCTCCTAGCATCATGTTATTTGTTTCTAGTGGTGATTTACTGAGAGGAAGAAAGTGGGAAAAGGTGAGAACAAAAACAGAGAGTTTAAAATCTTATCCCTAAGATTTTAAAGTAGCATGAGCTTCAAAATAAATTAGAGGAATTGAATTTGTAAATTGGGTTCCTCTCACAGTAGAAAAACCTGATTATATCTGGAAGGGGTTCCAACTTCATAAGCAGGAAAATAAGGGTTCTGAGAAGATACATCTATCTCCAATAGTTCCCACACTGTCATGAAAGTCCACCAATAATCCCTTGTTTTAAAAAACTGTCCTCTCCTCTATAATTCTCTTTTAACGTGCAAATAAAATAGCCAGTTCCATACACCTTTGGTGATAGGATGGGTTCTCTGTCCATTTCATTCCCTTTGATCCTTCGTATCTTAATTTTGGTAGGAAGGAGGTCGCCTAACATAATGCATCATTTGTGCTATGAGGGAGCAAGAGATAAGTGCTGGTACCCAGCACTGCTCAGATACTCTGAAGATCCAGAGCAAATGAGGCTTGTTGGCTCAAAGAAGAAGGATACTAATTCGAAATGAGACTGTCTTCATGACAAGGGGTACTGGGATACGGCTGGGAACCTGGGAAAGTGTAAAAAGATGGAGGGATGGAGATAGAACAAAGAAAAATACCAAAGGGCCCATGAAGGGCAACTTGAAAGAAGCAGGAAAGATACCTTTGCACCCTCCTCTGAATTCCAACCATATGTGTAACTGGCATATGTAATATCTTTGTATCTTTCCTGTTGGTGGACCCATCCTACATTCCTTCCAGCTGTTATAGGGTATGAAAGCAATGTTACTTTTGGTAGCATGTGGCTTTTCTTCCCAGACAGTGTTCACCTCATAGGCTAAAGCCCAGAAAAGAGAGAAAAAAAGAAGAGCCATAAAGTGGGGTGTGAAGGAAGCAGAAATTCCTTATCTAAATCAGACTTTGGCCCAGGGCTGGCCTTGTTTGGAAATTTGAGTAAAAATCATTCTTTTTCAAAAAAAAAAAAGGGGGGGGATAGTTTTCACTCCTCCTGGAGAAGTCCTTGGTGGGCCAATTCCAGGCTTTTCGGGCAACTTTCCACCTTTAGAAAATCCATCAGATCAGATTGTGTCACTGTAGCTCCCAGGTGTTAACAAAGCTTCTAGATTTGTGAAGCGATGGTTATGTGGCCCCTGCCTGAAAAGCTTTCAGTTTTTCAGACAACTGAAGAAGGCAGAGTAATTTTGTATCAAGACCAAAGATAGCAGATACTTGGGGACCCTCTTTGGCAGTGAGATTTGGGACTTCAGAGCAGTGTCCTCTCATCTTCCTTGCATTTGTGTGTTCTTTTTTTTTTTGCTTGATTTTATATTGCTACTTTCAGTTTAATTTGTTCCAATTCTAAGAGGATTATGCTTTTAGTACCATCCTTGTGATGATTAATGTGTACTAATTGTTTTACCTTTGAATCAGGACTCTTTGGAGCTGTCTAGGCAAAATCTCCTTTTTGTAGGAGGCAGGGCTGATGAGCAGGAATCCCAGGGGGACCCCTGCACTGCTTCAGGTTGATGTAAGAAGAGAGATTAAAGAAAGTGCAGAAAGTAGCTTCCTTTTTGATTGTGCCCCAATGGAAATCATGTTGTCCCACACATTGTATTAACTATTCTAGTGGCTTAAAAAATAGAATCAGTCTGAGCAGTTAAAGAGGCCCTAATGAGAACTTTTACAGCTATGGGGCTTGCTTTTGTCATATTAGAGAAAGCAAGGCTGTGATTTGTCACTAATTTTCATTCCTGTTGCCTGGCTGAGCCAAGAGACCAGTGGCCTAATGAGCAATGTAAATCAAATCTCCTCTGTCCACGGATTCTCACGTGAGTGAGGACTACGAAGGCATGAGAAGGAAAAGACCTGAGGAATGATGACAATGGAAGAATAATGCAGCCTGAGATGTCCCTTGCTAGGAATAAACCCGGGGATCAACTTCTTCAAGCTTTTGTTCAAGCTTCAAGTCCCTGCAGACAATTAAGTGGCAAATAGCCTGAATTTTTAGAAGGCATATTTAAATTTACTTCGAAGATCTTTAAGTGTCATCCTACAAACATTTCCTAAAATTGCCCCCAACATTCATGTGAACTGCTACCATTGAAGAAAAGGAAGAAAAGGAGGAAGAAAAGAAGATGGGGGAGAGAAAGGAAGAAAGGCAAAAATGAGCAATTTTGCAATTTCATAAGGTTCTCTTTTAGCAGCATAATTACAGTTTAGTTGTCATTCAGACAGGTTGAATGACATATTCTAGCCAGTTGCTTTTGAAGCTGGCAGCATGTCAGGAATACCTGGGGAACTTTGTGAAAGGTAAAGGTCCCTGGGCTCCAAACCCATACCCCATTTCCTACCCACTCTCACCTTCCAATACAGGCATAGCATAGGGCCCAGGAATTTTTTATTTATTTTCTTTTCTTAAAGGGCCCTAGGTAATTTCTAATAGAGAGTGGTCTAAAGAGTAGATAACCTGTGGAAAGGCTGAATCATGTTCAAATACATTCAGCTCAAGGAGTGGGTTCTAAGACCTGCTGTCATGTGCCTGTGTTGGACTTGGTAGTAGATATAAAAGAAACAGAAATAAAGGTTGACAAGGTCTTCCTGCATGCCTCTCTTCACAATCAAGGAAAAATATTTCTAAAATATTCCCATGGAAATCACAGAAGCTATGGAAGAAGCAAAGAATATCTCCGATGTATCTGTGGTTCTCTTAATTTAGATATTTTAATTGTGGAAAAAAAATGCCACTCATAAGACAAAGCTAGATGCACTGTATATTGATTTGCTGGGAAAAGTAGGGGCTTATGAACTTAGTATGGCAAAAAATGCACTAAAGCACCTTTTGAGAGTAGACAGAGTAGACAGAGGCCAGAAAGTAGGGTGACCAAATTGTCCTAGCTTTCCTGGGACTTCCTCTGTTTTAAAATGAGAAACTGGTTTTAAAACTGTTCTGGTAAGCGCTGTGAATTGTGTAAGACTGTTGAATCATAGACCTGTACCTCTGAAACAAATAATACATTATATGTTAAAAAAAAAAAGAAGAAGAAGAAGATCGTAGGAAGGGAAAAATGAAGGGGGGGAAATCAGAGGGGGAGACGAACCATGAGAGACTATGGACTCTGAGAAACAAACTGAGGGTTCTAGAGGGGAGGGGGCGGGGGGATGGGTTAGCCTGGTGATGGGTATTAAGGAGGGCACATATTGAATGGAGCACTGGGTGTTACACGCAAACAATGAATCATGGAACACTACATTAAAAACTAATGTAATGTATGGTGATTAACATAACATAATAAAATAAAATTTAAAAAAACTGTTCTGGTTTTAAAACTGAAAGTCTCACATCCTGGGAAGTCCCTTAGTCTCAAGCAAATTGAGATAGTTGGTCATCCTACAGAAGACCATCCAGCTCAACATCGTCAAAAATGGGTCATTTCTATGACACACCCAGTCAATTCACCCCAATAATCGTCTGCGTTGACCTCTTGCCAAGATTAGCGGGCCGTGGTTTTCATGCTACTGACTGATCAACACAGAACAAATGGTCAAATACCTCAAGGAGAACACTGAAAATTGCCAGAAGCCCTAGGCCAGAGCTCTGATGTTGCCCCTTCTTGCTGTATGATCTCAAGCATCTTCAGTGGCCTTAAATTCCACCCTCTGACATAATACTAGTTCAAACATGTAAGCTTTGACATTCAAATTTTATAATACACATGAAAGAACATTATAAGTTTTAAAGCTTCATACAAATGATTAACTGGACACAGATCATAAAGCCAGAACCATAGTAGAGGAAGGACCTTCTACTAGAAGAGAAGGAGTACAGTTTGTAAGTTGAATAGATCAGAACTGCAGGCCCAGAATGTGAACAAATAGCAAGGTTTCCTTAAACACATTCCTGGAGCTGGCATCCTCCTTGGTTTAAAAAGTCCTAATTTTGGTCAGGTGGCTTTGGTTCCAGCCTGAGGGGACAAATCACAATTGGACTGAGCCAACCATGGGATCCCTACTACCCTTTCCTAGAGACTATTGTAGTTATGTCATTTTATTCATAGCCAGAGAAATACAGGAACAGACTGCTGCTTGGGGCAAGTTTACGGGGCCTAATAAAAGTGTTAGTAGCCCAAGTGGAAGCCCTCTGCCTCTCCTTCTGCCCTCTTGTTTTGGAAGATGTTCCGTGAGAATGCAGTGATGACTGTAGCCACCATCTTGAACTAAGAAGAGAGACAATGCTGAGGATCACAAAATGAGGGGTAGAAAGGGTCCCGGGTCCTTGATAACATGATTAGGTAGTTGACCCTCATCACCCCTGGATTTATTTCTAGGTGAGGTATAAATATCCTAATCTTTAAAGCATGGCTACTCAAAATGTCAATTATAATAGTGCCATTTCATGGACTATTTGTTAGTGGTTCATGTTAAGTACAGCATTTGAGAGCATTTATAAATTTCACAACAGTTTGATGGAGTAATTTTATGTCTATTGAATCTAACAAAAGACTTTTGAACACATATATATATATATCTTTTTATTTTATCTCCTGTTAATTCATTTTATATTTTACAAAATTATCAATCCGTGATATATGAGAAATTAGAGGAAGAAGTGAACAAGTTATTTTTCTCAGATAGTTTGAGAAGCATTGCTTGAAGCCAGGTTTCAGAAAACTGTGAGGGCCAATTTAGCCCAATGCCCTTTTCATTACATAAAGTTTTATTGGAACACAGCCACACCTTTGTTTTCATATTATCTATGGATATGTCTATCCTACAAGGGTGGAGTTAGTTGATCCTGACAGAAAGCCTATATTTTAAAATATTTACTATCTGGGATACTTGACTGGCTCAGTTGGAAGAGCATGCAACTCTTGATCTCAGGGTTGTGAGTTTGAGCCCCATGTTGGGTGTAGAGATTAAATAAATAAATTTTTTTAAAAAGCTATAAAATATTTACTATCTGGCTCTTTACAGAAAGAGTTTGCAAGTCCTTGCTTTAACATTTTCAGTTGTATATTCTCCTAGTTTCATTTGAAGTAATTCTAACTTACATATACAGTTGACTTTTAATAATAACATGGGGTTGGGGTGCTGATCTCCCTCACAGTCAAAAAACTGGGTATAACTTTTGACTGCCCCAAAACTTTACTAATAGCCTACTGTTGACCAGAAGCCTTACCCATAATAGAAACACTTGATTAACACATAGTTTGTATGTTATATGTATTACATATTGTATTCTTACAATAATGCTAGCTAGAGAAAAGAAGATTTTATTAAGATCATAAGGAAGAGAAAATACATTTACAGTACTATACTGTATTTATTGAAAAACATCCACATATAAGTGGACTCACGCAGTTTAAACCCATATTGTTTGTCAACCATAGTTAATTAACTTCTCAGCTCCCAATGTGCTCATCTACAGAATGGAATAAAAATCACATTGACTTATTGAGAGTATTGAATGAAATAATACATATAAGGTCTTCAGGAAGGTGTATACCTTATAATAAGCATATAACATGTAAAAGTTCTCTTGTTTCCCTGACATCATTCTTTCATTAAGAACCTACTGCGTCAAAGGTTAAGAGTTTCTATTTACAAATCATGGGATATAGTCACTCGTTGATACTGCATGATCACTCTTTACTGCTGGTTGGGAATGTTTCGACAGCTAGGAAGTTTGACCCAGTGGTTAAGAATAATACATGGACCATAACCAATGACTAGGTTTTAGGGATAAACTACAAGCCTTTTTAATATTGCCTGGTTCAAGGTTCTGAGGACCTAGCATAATAAAAAACCTTCTAAGCAAAGAGGAAAATGGGTTCAGAGCTCCACTTCTACTTTTTAATATTTAATGGAGGATGATTACCCGTGTCCCCATGTGCTATATTTCAAGGCTATACATTCTTGAACTCTTACTGGTAACAGGAAACTAATGTGATTTTTTTTTCTTTTTAGGAAAGTTAACAATGATTTCAGAAGTGTGTGTTTGTTATCAGATTTAGGGCACTTGTCACATTTTGACCTGAAGGCAAGCCAAGGGAGGGTTTGAAAAAAATATCCAAGAAACGTCTTCATTGCTCTTTCTCTCTTCTAATTAAAATGCAGTTCGTCTTACAGATTCCAGAGCATTTTGGATTTGTGGTTGCAAGCATGAGGTCATTTTTCCTGCCTATATGACCACAGTGCATTTTTAAAGTTTTTAGTGTTTGGTAACAACAGACAAATAACTGGAAACCTGAGAGCTGAGCTGGAGTTCTTTCCAGAGTGTTCCCATCATTCCTCAGCATGGGGTAAAAACGAGTCCACCTCACTGAGCTATTGCCAGGATCCCTGGAGGCCCTGCACTGTGAGCCTGAAGTGTTGCCCCATCCCAAAGAGGCCAGCCAACTAGGCAACACAAAGGTGAAGAATATGGCTCTGGGTTCTCTTGGGTCAGAGTCTGCATTCTGGTCTATCAACCTTGCCAGTGATATACAGTAAGTGAGTGCTTTGGCCTCTGTGAATTTCTTCTTCCTCATCTGTAAAAAGAGCAACTTTGTAGGCTGGTTGTGAAGATTAAATAAAATGAAATACAAAATGCTTAGCACAGTCCCTGGGATGTAGGAAAGTGGAGTGAACCTCTTTAGCTCTCCTTTTCTTTATTTGTAGCTATTCATCGTTCTTTTAAAACTCAGCCCAAGAATCTCAGGGGAAGCTGGTACTTCTATCCTCCAAGTTTCAGACACAGTTCTGGTTTGACTAACTAATCATTATAATTAGATGTCAGTGATTGGATCAAACGCCCAGATTTCTGAAAAACCGGCCAACCAGTACATGTTATTATTCTAAGGAAAAGCACATGACCCCTGTTGGTCCAATAAGACTGGTTAGGAGAGACATTTTTCCTCTCCTCGCTAGATGTGAGCAGAGAAGCCCCTAAGGTCAGCTATTGCAGTCATCTTGTGACCACAAAGGAGGCCACTCTAAGAAAGCAGAGATACAAAGTAGGTAGAATCAAGAACATCAGGGCTGGAGCTCTGATTGCATCACTCCTCCACCCCCCCCCCTTTCTTTGGATTTCCTGTTAAATGAGGTAATCATTTATCATTTACACTGGTTTGAGTCAGGTTTTGGTTACATGCAGTAAAATCATGTAACTGATAAGACTTCAGTAAGTATTGGCTATGATGTGTCAGACTGTGCCCAGTAAACTACCCTGTTGTGGATCCCAGGAAACTTTGGAAAGAAATAGGGAATGATCCAATTTTATGACATCTATTTATTGAGCAACTGATGTAAGCTTGGCATTTCACATGCATACATTCTCTCTCTGGACCCTCCCATAACTTTATGAAATTGTTATGTTACTGTGGGTAAACTGAGGCACAGAGAGATGAAGTGATTTCCCTAGGTTGAGCAGCCAACATTTAGCAAAGTCGAGATTCCAACCCAGGCCTGTCTGGATCCATAGTCTGGGCTTCTGCCACAACACCTCTCCAGCTGCCTCCCTCTGCCAAGATCTTTGCTTCTTTGTTGTAAAATCACCCTCTTCACCAGAACTAACTCATGTCTGCATGAAGGATGGGGAGAGAGAGGCTGCAAGTACTGAGTACGACATGTATTCAAATTCTCCCAGAAGTCTCTACCCAAAAGAGAAAAAAATAATAATGAGATAAACACTAACAATGACTTAAAGCAAGAGCCTACTAATTAAAGGCTCCCTGCCAGGAAAGCAACCCTGTTGTCCCCTAGCTGTGCACACTCAGACTCACCCCTTTGCCCTGGACCAGTAGTTCTCAAACTTTAGCATGTACCAGAGTCGTCTGGAAGACTTCTTACAACCCAGATTGCTGAGCCCCACCCCAGAGTTTCCGGTACAGTAGGTAGGAGGTGGGGTGAGACAATTCGCTTTCCTGAGAAGTTCCCCGATGATACTGCTGCTGGTGGTCTGGGGACTGCACTTTGAGAAGTGCTGGCCTAGGCTAGCTATGCTGTGTGTACAGAAACCAAGACCTGGTCAGCCTCTCTTCTGCATTGACCTTCATGAGGCTGCTGAACTCCTGCCTCCTTCCTGGCGGCCAATTGCCTGCAGATTCGATGATCGAAACTTTCTGTTCATTCCCCTCATGCCTCAGGTTCTGACTGAATAACAGCCTAATAGGCCTAATAGGCCATGCCCTCTGAAACCTGGATCTTCCTTGGCTCTCATGAGTCCTCCCCAGGTCAGAGCTGGTGTCCCTGATTCCCAGTCTCTGCAGCCAACGGTCTGACTCTGCTGATGCTAGTACCTTTATTTAAAATGAGAACACCGGCATCAACACTTTTAAGGGCTTCTGCTTATTGAATACTAGTTAAGAGTGTTCTGTGGTTGCGGTCAGGCTCCACTCCACCTCTATTAGTGGTCACCCACCACCCCATCTCACCCCAGACTCTGTGACCCCTGGTCTGCCCGACTCTTCGGCAAGCTCCTCTCTGAGGTCACTCTCTTCAGCTGATCCCCTTAGTCTCAGGGTCCACCTGGGCCAAGTCCTGGTCCAGATCAAGATGCTTAACTCTGAGATTTTTGTCTATTTTAAAAAAACTACTTAGTTTATCCAAGTGTCTACTTCATTTCCAAAAAGCAGAGTACAAGTTCATTGCCACGGCAAGGACTGGCCTGCCTGCCTTCAGTGAATTAAGACTGTATACTCTTGGCTTCCATTTATCTAGGAAATAACTTTGTTTCCCAAAGTGTGGGCCACGTGCCACCAGTGGTTTGTGGATGTTTTTATGTGGCACAATGACATGACATTACTCCACTGTGTTACACAGTGAGAAAATTGCTTCCTTTTCAATTCTCTTTGAAACCAATTGACAGAGTCAGGGGAAAAGTCTCAGTTTGGTATTTGAGCATCTTTTTTATTCCATCTCTTGCTAATCTCTCTTTTTACATAATGGAGAGGAGACCACAGGCTAAGAACTCCAGTAGACCACAATGATTATCAAGTATGTAATCATACTGTTTTGTCACCACTCTGTTTTTATGTATGCCTTCAACTTATGGCAGGTAATACTGACATTCCATTTACAGTGGTGCCTGAAAGTTCCATTTACAAATAAACGTGTCAAAGAAAAAGAGGATTTTGTTTAAACAAAAATAGTATATAAGCTAGGATATGGTGTCACATGAGTGTGACAAAAATCACTAGGGTTGTGTGACAGTGAATTTTACATGTCTACTTGATTGGACCACAAGATACCTAGACATTTGATCAAGCATTACTTTGGGTGTGTCTGTGAGGATGTTTCTGAATTAGATCAACATTCGAATTGGTGGATTTAGTAAGTAGATTTCTCTCCCAAATGTGGGCGGGGCTCATCTAGTCAATGAAGGCCTGAATGGAACAAAAGGGATGAGAAAGAGGGAACTCCTCTGGCCTAACTGTTGAGCTGGGAACCAAGGTCTTTTCTGGCCTTCAGACTCACACTGAGTCATCAGCTCTTCCTGGGTCCCCAGCCTGCCAGCTTTCAGTCTAGAACTTCCATGGTTGGAAATCTTGGTTCTCAGGCTTCGGACCGGGACTGTAGCTCTGGCCCTCCTGCATCTCCAGCTTGCCAACTGCAGATCCTGGGACTTCTTGGTCCTCATATTCACCCCCAATTCTTTATAATAAGTCAGAGATATATACCCCATTTCTTTGGAGAACCCTGCCTAATCCATAAATGGCAGACACTCGGGAAACACATAACAGAAGTGCGTTATGCTTTGTACCAACCCTCAATGGGTAGGACAGATCTTGCATTATGTTTCTTTTTCTCTCTCACCAGTAGTGGGAAAAATTGGGAGGAGCAATTATAGATTAGATAAATATTTTTTGAGAGCCTAATCGACAAAATTTACTTTTAAGAAGTAGCTGCTTCTCTATTAAATGGCACCTTTGCAAATAAGATCATTGTTCTCAGGACGGACCTGCCTACCTCCTCCCTCTCATCTCCTGCCAAGCTCCCTACAGCTCCCCATACCCCCACCATATTGGCTTTCCTCTAGTTCCTCAATATATCTTATCCCTTCTGCCTCTGGGCCTTTGCAAACACTGGTCCCTCTCTCTGGAATGCACTTCTCCTCTCCCACCTCTTCCCTTTTCCCTTGATCAAGACAGCCATTGATTTAGATGTCTTTAATGTTGCTTTTCTCAGAGAAGCCTTGCCTGACCTCCAGACCAAGTGAGCATTCACCCTTATGGCACCCCATCCTTCTCCTCTGAATCATTCTTCACAACTGTAATTAAATAACCATTTAGGTGTCGATTTATCTAATGTCTGTCTCCCCTGCTGGACTTGAAGCTTGTGAGAGCAGGGAACTTATGTCATCATTGGTTCTCAATAAATATTTTTGTAAATGACTTAATCATGACCCATTGTAGAGTATTATGTAGGTACCAGGGACCTAAAATATACTTAAGTGATTAATTGGAAAGACTACAACCATTTTTATTCTTACAGATTAAAGTCAGGTACCTCTGACTACTAGCTATAACAAGTGGCCAAAATTATCTGTGCGTCAAGTGAATCAAATGACCCACACATGCAAACCTGGCCCTCCAAATATATTGCTTATAAAAACAAGAGATTGGGAACATTGGTTGAAGCCAGATGTTCTGTGGGCTGGAGTTCATTGTTCTAACACTGCAGATTCCCATAAGTAGAACTGTGTGTATTTGAGATGCTGGGACATAAGATCCAACTCAGAAAATATTTTGAAATAATGTTGTTCAATTACATAATCCTTGTTATGTTATTGAATTGAACACTCTCTTATATACACTATTATAAAAACATTATATGCCTGGGTCTCAAGTTCTGGAATATCCAATTACAATAGCTTTTTTCCACATTTGTATTCTCTTCATTTTATTTAATTGCCTTAACATTTTCAGCAGATTTATTGTATATGACAGTGAGCAACCTGAGCCTGTGTAAGAGCTAGCCATGCTATTTCCTGCACCCCACCCACTATCTCCCTAATATCACTCTGTTCTGTTTTTTCAAATCCTTGCTAGCATAGGGCGTATCCCCTGCATGGAGTGTGGACTGTCAAAAAGGCACAGGGCTAGAGGAAACTGCCCACTTGTGGACCCCGTTTCTCCATCTCTGAACTGATTTGAACTTTGGCTGATACCAGTTTGTCATCCCAACCTAAATCAATCAGTAACATATGGAAAACACAAAATGATCTCCATTACCAAAATGTTCCATCAAGGGATAATAAGTGGAGAGTCACTGAGTGTTTAGCCTTGAGAACACATATCCTTGTAACAGGATGACTCTGGTTTAATGTGTGTATGTGTGTATGTCTGTGTTTTCTGCTCCATTTTTGTCATCTGACTGGTACCTTGAAGCCACATAGGATAAAGAACCTTGATAAATAAGTGTGATTTTATGAGTTATCTGCAGCTCCCCATATTCCACTGTGGACATCTTACCCAAGGCAGGATATTCGGAATTGAAGGCATGACTATATCAAAGATGTAAGTGGTAGAAACAAAGTAGCAAAGAGATCTGGGTAATATGGAGACACACAGACCATCAGGAGTCCCATGCTAATCACTGTGAGCATATCATGAGGTTCCGGAGCTCCAGACACTCCTTCCTCCTCTCCTACTTTGACTTGTCACTTGCTTGGGAGTCTTGTCCAAGATGCACATTGTTCATAATAACTCTCACCATTTACTGAGCATTTTCTATGTGACAAATACTATGCCCAGTGCTTTAACCCTCATTTCAGTGAATCCTCCCAATAACCATATGAGGTAGGCATTATTATTCTTTTCATTTCTATAGATTTGGAAACTGAGACCTGAAGAGAAGAATTAACTAGTAATTTCAGAATTGAAATGAAAATCTTTTAACCTCAGGGTCAAGGCACTTATGCGTTATATGGAACATTTAGCTACATTCTGTTCTCATTTATGTACTGAATTTGTGCAGTGAGCCTGAGATGGGTCTGCCCCTCTACAATTGGGTGCAGCGATTTTCTTAGAAATTTTTAAATGTGCACAGTTGTTTTGAGAAGAAAGTATTTTAATAGAGAAACTCAAAAGTGTGTTTTTGGGAAAAAACAATGGAGTGATCAAATGCTGAATGGAAAAGTTTGTATTAAAAGGCAAAGGCACCCAAAGTTGTCTCTTTTCAAGGGAAAGGGGACATTAAGAGGAGTTCAGGCAGAGAGCTTTCTGCTGGAAGCTAACTGAGAGTTTCTCTGGAAGGGTGCCCGAAGTGTCATCTTGTTTCCAGCCAGGGGTATTGATTTTAGTAACTAATGGAGATTTGAACTGGACCTTGAACAGTTTACAAAAGTTCCCCTCTCTGGTCAGGAAGCCATGGACTTGACATTCAGGAGAGTTTGGAATATGCTCCAGTAGTTGTGTAGCAAGCCCTCGTCTGCTAGCCTGTCACCATGGTGCTTCTCAACATCTTTTTGCTCTCCACTCTTGCACATGGAAGCATCATCCTGTTATACAGAAGTGCATTTACAGCTGAAATTACCAAAGTGGCCCATTATGTTTATCAAGACAGGAAAAAAAAAAAAAGACTCCTGTTTGTCCCAGCTGCCTGAAGAACAGCTTTCCTGCAAATGGATGGGTATTGAGCCATGTCTTTTTTTATTTTTTCCTCTCCTCTTAAAAATTAAGTTCATGTAGGAATGCCCTTCATGACATGATTTCAGAAAAAAAATGGCACTTGGCAGGACAAAAGGTCAGAGCATTCCAGAACACTGAGATTTCCACATAGCTGCATTTTGAGGTTGCATTTCAAAGCTCCTGCCACATGTGCTCCTTTCTCACAGCTGAGGGTATGGGGGAGATCAATAATCCCGAGGGAAGGCTTTTTAGAGATGAATTCACACCAAACAGGAATGGGATTGGAAAAAGGGAAAAGCAGGCTGATTCCACTGACAACAGCTAATTGTTGTGACTAATTCAGCTTTTGGAAGGTAGAACTCCATGGAGTGTATGAGCTGTAACATGGTTCCTGTTTTAATTAGTGGCACCACAGGGAGAAGATGGGCTTATAATTGAGTAGTTTGCTGATCGGTCAACTTCAACCCGTAATCAGACATGCTGAGAAGTGGACATTAACCGGGAGCTTTGACTAGCAGGAAGTCTGCCCCATTAGCGTGGTTGGTGTCAAATCAGGTTGTTGTCTTTTTTCTAAATTCTTTTGGATGCCAAACAAAATATTTTCTAGATTCTTCTTCACTCACTCTCCATCTACCTACCTTTCTGTTCCAATTTTTCTTAACAAATCTCTGCTCAGGCATACTAACATAAGTAAGTTGATCGACACTTCCTCTATGTGACTTTCTCTCCAAGCTACAATGCTAAACATTTGTTGTCAGGCTCTCTCTTCCAAGCCAACACTGCAACTATCACAATATCCAATCTCCTCCCTTCCTGAGTGCACTTTAGGATTTATTTTGAGAAATTATCTCTCGCCCACTCTTTGGAATCTTGATGAGACTCTAAGTTAAGAGCTATGCTTTCCCTTCTTTTTCTCTCATGCCCGTCTCACCAAGAGACAACTAGGTTTATGATCCAAGTTAGGCCATTTGGATTCTCTTTCCCAAGATTTTAAATCTTGAGAAAAATGACAGAAAAGTGAGATAGTTGAAACTAAATATTCTAGGGACAAACCATGTTGAGACCGTTCATGTTTTTTGTTGTTACCTAAACCCTTAAGCTGTTAGATTCCTGTTTCCTGTTCTGATTTTCAAGTCTTTCCCAAAAATCCATGAGCCCTCCACTCTCCTATGTTACATTCCTTTCTGCTTAAATTAAGGGAAGTTAGTTTCTGTTGCCTGCAATGTAGTAACTTCAAATGAGAGGGTATTCAAGAGAAAGCATCCTAATGTACAGCTTGATGTTCTTTCTCCACCTTCCTTTTCCTGCTCTCAGTAGGAAAAATTGTGGAAGGAAAACAAATCATACTCACAGTATATGAGGCGATAAATAAATAAATGAGAAAAAAAATGAAGCATTATTACTAACAAGTCTGGGTTTAGGGCCTGGCGTGAGTATCTTCATCCCAGATGTTCTCATGGGATCTACTTGGAAGCTGCATTCTCATGGGATTCTCACTGAAGTTTGGAACTTGAGAGTGATTTGTCTGGCTCCTCTTCCTGCTCAATTTTCTGACAGGGGCCCCCACACTCACTCATGCCCTCAACCATTTGGGGTTGATGGCTGATACATACATAAATGTCATATAGCATCTAGTGCAAGAGGAGAAGTGCTACCTACCCTCTGTTTCCTGGCCATATTCTGGGCATGGTTCGTATTAGCTTGCCTTCAAGAAGGCGAGTCTTGGCATGCCTTCAGATGGGTGTGTTGTACATGTGTGTTCTCTGTTGCCAAGCTACCCCAGGAACAACACATCCTTGCTGCACTCATCTCCTGCCCAGTGTGTCTTTGGTGCCTCTGTTGGGGGAAAAATAGCGACCTGGCCTTGCAGACACTCTGATGGTTTTCCACCTTCAGGGACAAATCAGACCTCCGTCTTTAGTGTGAGTCTAAGGTTTAGACTCGGCAGCCACAATTCCCACCCTATAGATCCCAAACTGTGTGCTCAGAATTCTAAGCAGTGAGCTGAAGCATTTCCCTAGCTGACTAGGATTTATACCTCTCACTGGTGATGAACATAAAAGTGCACAAAAAACTATACATAAAGAGGGAGTTCATCCTAGCTAGATAGGGGCCGGGGGGAGGAAATCCGCAAAATCAGGTCAGCTTAAAGTGGACCAGCTTGGCCAACACATTTTCACAACCACATCAATTCAGGGCTTTCACGGGGATGCTTTTCTTTCAGCCCAATCCACTAAGGAGTTGCTTGCGAGTTCTGTGGATTTTCTGCACAATTACAGATTATTGCCATGGCAACAACAGAAACATGTGACAATTTTGCTACCTCAGAGACCAGGAACAGCCACTCACAGGCACCACACATCATCTTGTAATGGGACTCTGTGCCGTTGGCCTCACATTGTTTTAAGGCTAATCACTGCTTTTTCACAGATGGAGTTTTTCCCCCACCCACTCTATTTTCATGATCTCTTAAAACAGTTTGGATTTGCTCTAAAGCAGTTCCACATTTGCCTGTGTTTATTTGGTCATAAAAAAGGTATTATTTGGGGGATTGGCGGAAAGAAAAAAAGGGGTAAAACTCGATGAGTGGAGGCAGATGGGAGGCGATCGGCAGAGGAGAAACGACTTTGCTAGCAGATGGTTTCCTTGCCACCGTGTCACTGAGTTGAAACCCCTGACAGTCCTGGGATCCTGGATCGGCCACATACAAGGCCAACCTGGAAATGAAAAAAACTTTCTTTCTTCAAATGAGCTCAACTCCTCTGTCCACTTTGCAGGCACAATGAGAAATGGGGCCATTGATAATTAAGTTAGAGATGTGATTGAGAAGGGGGACCAGGTAATATTTTCTCTCTGGCAAAACAATCAATTTATGTTTCAGAAACTTGTGCACATAGCCAAACCCCAGTCTCCTTCTGCCAAGCATTCCCCCCTTAATTTTTTAACCTCTGGGCATTTCAAGGAAAATTGAATCCACATGTTTTCAGATTCATTTGCAAATGCAGTTTGCTCAGAGCTGTTTGATGACCAGTATGCCCTTTGAGTGTTTTTATGAGCTTAAACTTATTTTCCCCCCAAAGCCTCTTGCTTCTGAACCAGGAAGTGGCATTTGGAGTTTGAGGCAGAATTCAGAAACGATCATTTTCTAAAGCAGCTACCAGGTTCTTGTGTCTCTTTCTGGACCCTGGTAAAGCTAAGAAAAGGTTTTCACATAGTGCATACGAATAATTGAGGGTAACTTATTGTTTTTACAACCGAAAAGCAGATCTGATATGGATGCGATCCAAATCCTCAATCACATGGCTTCCCCATCTTTCTTTATTACTGATGACATTTGTATGGATACAGATGCTTTCTTTCCAAGAGACGAGTCTCCACCTGCAACATAATTCCCTGATTGGAATAATGCTTCAGAGGCAGAGTTGGAAGTTTAGACTCTTCACCCCTGCCCTCGACCAAACTGCAGAAAACAATCTTTATTATAAGTGAACCGAAGCTGCTAAGTTGAAGGGGTCCTTTTACTATGGACCCTAGAATTTGGGAATGATGTGGGTGTTCTTTTCTGATTTAGCCATACAACCCAAAGCAAAATTCTGACTTCCAGAAAGGTGGGAGTGTTATATGTGTGTTTTCTAGATATTATGAAAAAATACTTAATAAGGGAGAAGAATAGTTGGGAAAGATCTACAGAGCAGGGAAAATGTCTCTAAGCCTGGGATTTTTCTGAGATATCAAGTTTCCTTTGAGGATGTTCAGATGGATTCCACCTACATTCCAGGACACTTTCGTTAATGAGGAATTAGTCTGAGGAGTTCTCTGGATAAATATTTGTGAGCAAATAACATTCTTCCAGGAAGCTCATTTAATATAGTGTCTATTTTTTCTTCCTTCTTTATTTCCCTTCACCAGACTTATGATCCCAGAGAAAGTTGCTTTAAATTCACATGCCCTATTTTTAACTTTCATCTGGACTTCCTTTTTTTTTTTCCTTTAAGCATGAGAATCAAGCAAATAACAACCCTTTGTATTGCATCCAGTGGAAGGTCACAAGCTCAGGGAATTTTCTTAAGTTCCCGGGAGAAGTAAGGCCATAAAAAATTTGTGTGCATGGCCTTCATTCTGTGCCATTTTGGCTGTCAGTTCTGCTAAGTATTTTCACTCCCCATTCTACAGACAAAAGCAGATACAGCAATTGTTTCAGTTTTTGTAGAGAAACTGCCTGTAAATTCACAGCTTTGCTTCATCCTTGGCCCACCCAAATCAAAAGGCTTGAGTGAACAATAGAGCTCGCTGAGCTTGCTATGGTCAACTACAGCCTATAGCATGGAGCATCAACAGACAAATATCAGATTGCTCTTTGTTTTGAAATTATTGCATTTCCCCACCTAGGACATGTTCCTTAGAGTTTATTGCAGAGAAGAGGAGAAGAAGGAGAGGAAAATGTAAGGTTGTTGGTAGCTTAGCGTCAGTTACAGTGAGGGCCTCAAACTCTAATGTCCACAGGGAAGGATACCCATCCTTTCTCAGCTCAACTCATGTACAATAGCTATTCAACTCAAGTCGATTTTTTCCATATTAGATGACAGGCTCAGGGCAGATTTTTTTTTTAATGGAAAGTCATAAATTTATATTTTAGTTGAAATCTCCTGATTTTAAAATATTGGGACTATCTTCAAAACTAGAAAAATGTATGGTGAACTAAAGACACTAGATATGTGGGAGGGTTTATGCCTCTTCTAGGTGCCAGACTAGTTCAATGGAGCAGCCAAAAAGGTGGAAATACACTGAACACCACTGATTTCCTGGCCATTTTTGAAACTCCCAGTCTCAGTGTCCAACTGTGATGGAAGGTTGTAAGTCAGAAGAAACTGTAGCCACAGTGTTCAAGATGTGGGGACAAGAATGGGAAATGAGTAGGGGGAAGGAACAGGATGTAATTAGCATCCTTTTCATGACCTTCCTTTTTAACTTGGACAATTCATTCCTATATTCAGTCAATAATATTTACTGAGTACCCTCCATGAATCAACACCATACTGGACATTAGCTGTGTGGTGGTGTACAACTTAGTCATCACTGCTATCTTCACAGAGCAATGCCTGGGGGGAGTGGGGGATAGACATCAATCAAATAATCACACAAATGAATATAAACTGCCCAATGTAATACATCTTCCAAAGAAGAGGTGTGGGCTATGATAATATATAATCAGAGAATTTGATCTGCTCAGGGTAGTGGAGAAGAGAATAGGTTGACTAATGGCCATAAGTAGGAGTTACCCAGGCCCAGGAGGAGGGAACCAGCTGTCAAGCAGAAGCAACAGCACTGTTGCAAGCAGCCAGCAAAGACCCCATGGCAGAAGGGATGGACATAAGATAATGAAAGGCTAGTATGGCTGGAATGCAGAAAGCATGCAGAAGTGGGCAGAATCCAACCTTACAGGGCTTCCTAGGTGGTGTTAAGGAGTTGTGACTGATCCTAGATCCAGGCAAATGCAACTGAGTGCTTTTAAGCAGAGCGGTACAGGATTGGGTTTCCATTTTGAAAAGATCATTCTGGTTACAGAGTGGAGGGAAAATGTAGGCAGGGAGACAAATTAGGAAGTTGCACTGGTCCAGGAGAGATGACAGCAGTTTGGAATAGGGTGGTGAGTGGAATTCTAGATGGAAGTGAATGAATTAGAGAGAGAGTATGTAAATATAAATGAGAGGACTTGATGGTACATGTGACGGATTAATTTTATGTGTCAAGTTTGCTAGGCTTAGAACCCAGTGAAATAATCAAGCACTCATCTAGGTGTCGCTGTGAGGGTATTTTGTAGATGTGGTTGCCATCTAGAATCAGTTGAGTTCACCACCAGATAATGTGGGTGAGCATTATCTAATCAGTTGGAGACCTTAAGAGGAAAATTGAGATTTCCCAGAGAAGAAAAACGTGTGCCTTAAAATTGTACCATCAATTCCTGCCTGAGTTTCTAGTCTGCTAACCTGCCTTGTAGATTTCAGACTTGCCAGTCCCATCATCATGTGAGCCAGCTCCTGGTTCTATTTCTTTGGAGAACCCTGATCCGGTGTCTATGAGAGACTCTCCACGCCATTCCTGAGACATTCTTGATCCTTCCAGTAAAGGATCTGATGCAAATGATATCAAATCCACCTCTACAGAGAAATGACATGCTATTACACACACATTTCTGCAATATGAATAACGGTGGAATACAGAAATATTTCTTTAGAAAAGGTCCAGGAGTTTGAGAGAAGACGGAGAACCAAACCCTTTAAAAGGAAATTTGGGAAGACTGGGAATCTTACAAAAGATGAGAAAAAGTTTTTCTTGATAAACAGGTTCTTTCATCTCAAAGCTTTCTGGGTTTTTAAGGAGAAGGGTAAACATCAGTAAAAGCAAATGCTGTTTCATGTGGACAATCGCTTGAGCCTCCAATTGGCTGAGCCTGGCCCTGGGGCTATAGCTGAGTTGTGTTTTCCCAGGTCCTGGACAGAGGGAGTTCATAGGGCTGGATGAGGTTGAGGTCTTGGGTGAGAAAGGCTGAGGAAGCTGATACTCAACACCAAGCAAATCAGTCCAGAGAGTCCAGAGGAAGAGCAATAAAGTGGTGGCCTCCAGTTTCCATTACTGTGAGCCCTTTAACCTCTGGAGCCAAACAAAAAAGTAAATAAAGTCCCAGAATAGAACTGGTTTTAAAAATAAAAAAGGAAAAGCTTTCTTTTCTTCTTCTGCCTTCCCTTCCTCCTTTCCCCTTCCCTTCTGTGGCTCAAATTCTGACCCAAGCCTTGTCAGGAGGGAGGCAAATTTGCTGTCTACATGAGCTGGCAATGTTGGGAAAGAATCTGAATTCTTTGGTGCTCCTGCTAAGCAGCCCTTTCAACATGGTAGCCCAGTGAGCCTCTTGCTCGATCATTGTACCTTGGTAATCCAGCAGGTTGTTAAGGGGGAGAGGAGAGAGAAAATAAAGGCAGGGATGGGTTCAATATGAAGCCACTTCCCTCAGAGAGTATCAAGGGAGAGAGGGGCAAGGAACCGGTGCATACAACTTGGCCAGTGTTTGCTAAATCTTTTTTTCCTTTTGGATCGATAAAATAGACCAGAGATCAGAGAGGCAGAAGACCTCATCCAGAATCTGAATCCCCCTAAGTTCTATCAAATAGATGGAAAAGCATGCTCAGTCCCTTAATACAGTATGCAGGGTATCAGGAAGTCAATTAAACTCAGTGTCTCAGTTTCTCCTTCTATTAAAAAAAAAAAAAGAAAGTTAATTTTCATACACTGAAGCCACAGGAGGCAAGAGAATTATAATGTCGGAAGTGATTTCAGTTCAATTATGTGAACTCCCAGGACTCCTGGGTGGCTCAGTCGGTTAAGCATCTGCCTTCAGCTCAGGTCATGATCCCAGGGTCCTGAGATCGAGTCCCACATGGGCTCCTTGCTCAGCGGGGAGCCTGCTTCTCCCTCTGCCTGACGTTCCCCCTGCTTGTGCTCTCTCTCTCTCTCTGACAAATAAATATAAATAAAATCTTTTTAAAAAATTATGTGAACTCCCACCTGATGGAGGAGTGGGAGTTCACATAACCTCCTCTGACCACTGGTCACCCAAATGTTCTTTTTAACATGCTCACTGGTGCAGGGTTGGATGGAAGGAACTTAATCCAGGGCTCATCCATTCCACTGTCATAAAACTCTGAGTTTTGCAAACTTATTTTCTATAGAATAGAGCCAAAAGTTCTCTTCACTAAGATCCACTGAGGAGGAGAGAAGGACCCTTGGGGGTTCTTAGCTCCAACACGGTTTATTACAAGAGCTGCCAATGTACTGGGCATCCTCTGTTATCCAAAACCCTGTCTTCTAATATAACTTGCCAAGAAATAATCCATCAAGTATAACTATATAGAGAGATATATGTACATATATATGCCATAAACACACACATAAAATATCTCAGGAGCAAAGTGAAAGCATAAAATCAGCTGGCAGAAATGGCCTAGCTTAATAGGGCATTAAGTGGTATTAACAGACTAGTTCAAGAAATGATCAGAAATTCCCAGTCGGATCAAAGATTGATATCAAAGACTCAGAGATACCTCAAGGCCAGCATCTCTGGAGAGGATTGGAGCTGATTGGAACTGAAGCTCTATCTCTTCCCTGTGCATTTGAGTGAACACTTTAAATCTCCAAAGATTGAACTATAAAGAGAAATTAGTTTATTAATAATTCACAGACTTCAAGGAAAAAAAATGTCAAAAGCATATGCTCAGGAACAAAGCTGATTTTATTTTTCCTGTTTAGAATAGAGCTATCTGTAGAGAATTTGAAGTGCCAGGCTCAAAAATTGAATTTGGTCTTTTTTTTTTTTCCTTGTCTTCATGTTTTTAAAGAAATGTTTCTAATAAAATATATGTGAGCGTTTAGTCTGATTTCCCTCTGCATACTTCAAGTTTTTCAAATCCTATGAGGTTTGTGGGGAGTGTCAAGAGCAGAATACTTTATTCAAGACTTTAATAGTTTGAGATATTTTCATGGTGAAGTTATTAGCCAAGAATACTTAATTGAAGTTTTTGAATTCAAGGCAAGATACTCAAGAATGGGTGTAAAAGAAAGAAAGGTTAATAAAAATCTGGATTTAAAATGACTCAACGAAATCGACTAAATAAATGATCAAGTCATTCTCTGGGAGAAACCTCTCCTTAATATGGGGAGAGGGGTGCATTTTTCCAGAAGTCTACTAGACTGAGATATCCTTGAAGGCAAGAATTCTGCTCATTTCTCTTGGCATCTCCAGGTTCAGTCATAAGCCAGCTACTAAACTGCCTCAGTTTCCCCCACGTGGCTGACAATAGGCTGGCATGAAGAAACACAGATAGGACGGAGAACAAGCACATCTTATCTCTTCCTGGACAAGTTATCACTCTTACACTGAATGGCCTTGACCTTTATCAGAAGAAAAGCTATGTTCTGGTAGAACATAGCTATGTTCTGGTGCATGTGCTTATTACTTCCTGCCCCCATGCCTCCTCCAAGACATTGCTCCTGCAATTACCCCTTCTCTCTTTTGCAAAGTTCCCCTATCCAGTGGATCATCACCATCAGCTCTGAAATGATCTCTCACCTTTATAAAATCCTTGACCCCAATACTCTTACTCCTATAGCCATTTTTTTTTGATTTTCCTGTAAAACAAAACTCATCTAAAAAAATTATCTCATATTATTATTTTATTTCCTAATATCTTGTTCTGTCTTGAACCCGTTCTAATCAAGTTCCTGTTTCCACTACTCCACTGAAACAAATAATCTGTCATTATCTGGATTATATTATATATTTATGCTTTGATTTGTTAATTGTCCATTTTCCTTATTAAAATATAATCTCCATGAAAAAGATTTGTTTTTTCTCATTATTGAACATTATTTTTCATTACTGTATCCTCAGCACAGGGCTAACACATAGTGGGCTCTCAAAAAAAAAAAATGATTGTATAAATGAATGAATTAAAAGGAGATCATGTTCTTTTATATGAAGCCCATTCCAGCTATAGCCCCTGTGATGGATAAACAGTATGTTAATAGATAAAATCAGGGCCAGACAAATCTCTCTTTGAACACTCATTCTTTGAGAAATGACTGCTGGAGAAATCCTCCTCTTTGGAAATAGAAATTCAGGCTCAAAAATCTCATCATGGAGGACAATGTAAGTGTATAGTAGACAGTAAATAAATGTTGAATGGGTGTCCTTATAGAATATGACAATAACCTGATATACTGCAATAGCATTTTTTGCTAAGTAGTATAATTTGGCACAAAGAGAATGCATCTTGGATCTTAGCTGGGTTGCTTCAAATGTATAGCCAACTGAAGGAACAGCCCCAGGCTTTGTACTTTAGGGTGATGGTGAAGCAGTTGCCTGTTCTCAGCATGGAAACACTTCTTAGGATCATCAGATTAATTGTTACTCTTTTGTGATAACAATCCTCTGAATTAATTTTAATTCCTTATCTTTTTTGCTTTAGGTCTGGGATGGCAAATAAAATATATCTCATTTGCCAAATCTGATTTGAGTCACTCATCAACTATTTAATTCAATAAGTATTTATTGCATTCCTATAAGTAAAAGGCAATGTTCTAGGTGCAGGGAATAAAACAGTGAACAGACAAAAATCCTGCCGTAATGGAATTTACATTCTAGTGGTTGGCGGTTGCTGGATTAGCAGTAAAGATTCTGTCATCTATTATCAATGTCTGCCATGGGTGCAGAGAGGAGTGTGGTAGAACCAATGCTAGACTGGGATTTGCCATTCTGATTTTAGATTTTATTTATAACGTCCACTTAGCTTTTTATACCAAGCCATCCATCTCTAGAAATGACTTAACTCTCATATAGGCTCAGCCATACTACAGGCTATAAGTCTAAAAGTGACCACTAATTAGAGCAAATGTAAGGACCAACTAAGTGGCTTTTCATCAAATTAGTATTTACTGCTAAGCTCAGCTGGACATTTTACTTGGTCTTAATAACTATTTTCTCGCTTAATTCTTTATGATTAGTTCATGGTCTTATGCCCCAAAGCTGTATTTTTATCTACCTCTCAGTTCCCATGTTGGCTCCCCTGTTTGTCCACTTATTTATTTATCCATGCAAGACATATTTACTCAGCAGTTACTATATGCCAGGTACTGCTCTAGGCACCTGGTAGGCAGTGCTGAAAAGAACAGATACACTCCCCGATCTCAAAGAAATTTATATTCTAGAAATAAGCTAGAAGTAAACAAATTCATGAGATAAGTCCAGATAATCCACTGACTGAAGTAATAATAGGGTAATTTAGGTAGCGTGATTGGGAGAGCATGATCTTACACTGAAGATGGAATCTGAAGGATGAAAAGGAGCTGAACACAGGAGGGTGGGGCATCTGGTATGATAAGTCCAAATGTCCTGAGGCAGAAACCAGCAGTGGCCTCTTCCAAAATCATTATGGCTGGAGAATACTGAATGAGGGGAGGATACGGGAGAGCTGGGGTGGATAAACAGGCAAGAACCAGATCAGGGAAGTTCCTAGCATATGGTAAGGATGGTGTTTGCCTACCTTCCTGGAATTTTTGCTCACTTCCTACTGCCAGACTTTCCAGGTACCACCATCAGTTATCTCCCAACATATCTAGCCAGTGGTATTGGGGATCAAACAAGTGACAATAGCCCATGATGACAACTCAGCACTGAGAACTCTGTGTCTCCAGCCACATCCTTGTGAGTCTGGTCAGGAGCCTGTGCCGTGCATGTTCTGGCCTAACCCACTTCCAACTAAACTCGGATACAGATTTGATGGCTCAAAGCTGTCTTTGCACCTCACTTTTATCAGGCTTCCAGATTTCACCAGATTAAAACCATCAGCTGCAAGGAAAAGGGATGCCTAAAGAGGATTTGTTTCTGACAGTCACCTGCAGCTCTCAGTGACAAGGCAGCCTCAGTTCTAAAGTGGTCCCAAAGCAAGGGCCCCAGGGGCAGTGCTACAGCAAGGCACTAATTACTCTTTCTGAGAAATTGCCTTATTTCAACGATTTAGTGCCCAAGGGCATTGACTATCAAAACTCAGTTTAAAGAGGCTTCTTAACAGGGATAGCTTATTCGGTGACTTAAGGGCTCTGTGCTAAAACCCCTGCCCCCAAATTATCCTCACCACTTGTCATTGGCCTGATATTCTATTGTTATAGAGTCAATCCTTTCTTTCTTCCAGATTTTCCAGTTTATTAAATAGGAATATTCTCAGAAGAGTCAATACCTTAAGCCATTACTAGTTTTGCCTCAGTTTCCTCTCTCACTCCAAATTGTCTTGTGAAGCTACCTACTCCACATCTTCAATTCCTGCTGTCATCTGAACTCCCGATACCCTATCCATCTATTCATTTTTAACTTACAGTTTTGCCAATACCTGGTGCTGTGTATTTAAATATTATTCCCAAAGTATAGGTGAGAAAAATCTAAGCTGTGAATTCCACTCTTTAACTCTTTGGTGATAGCTAAATCAGGACTCTGAGAGTTTAGTTTTAACATCAACATCACCGTATAAATGCGATGAGGCAGATGAAGGAATGACCAGAGAGTACCAAGTATTTTTAAACAGAACTATTCTGTTTCTCTAATACCATGGATGTGCTAGAATCATAAATACTAAGCTAGATCCAGATACTTTATATCTCCTATGCAGTATCTCAAATGATTGCTTTCAACACTGGCTTCAATGCAGAGGGTTGAAAGATCTGCCACAGTACCCTAATAGACTAAATCTTTAAAAGAGTGGTTTTTTCTGCTGGTCTTCATTGGGTACGTGATCTGGAAAGAGTGTGTTACGAGAATACCCTGTGGTTTCTACAATGATCCGAAGTTGCCATAACACTAAAGAGAGAACAATATAGATTAACACAGAGATGGGAAGAATCTAAGTCTCACCCCTTGAGGTAGCTGACCAATGAAGAGGCTCTTAAAACAATGGAATGATATGGATTCCAACATGAAAATTGATTCTGGTATTTTTGAATTAAAAAAAATGTAAAAAGACAAAGATAAAAGCATGGAGGTAAAAGAAGATAGGAAAAAAATATGCAAAACAGGAATCTGTGCAGATGATGACAAGATTGTGAAGGCTTCCTCAGCAGCTAAAAGGTCAGATATTTACGGATTTTTATATATTAAAAATTGATACCAGCGTGACCTCATTAAAGAGCTAATATTAGTAGAAAATGATAGGTCAGTGTCAGAAACAATGCCCAAATCCTAGCACATTGTACCTGGCCTCGTCAACTTTTGTCAACCTCAACAAAACACTAGCACAGGCAGGATACAGGATGTCATTCCCAATTAACACAACCTCTGGTCTGTCCATGTTTAGTGTCAATAAATTATGACACATCCACAAAGAGACAGCCATTAGACACAAGTGTCCCATTCACACCTGTCTCCCATACACCCGGACGTGATCACTTATTAATGTTACCACCCCAGTTTTGGTCACATTTTTCACATTTTTTTTCCATATAATGCCAGCATGGCCACCTTTGTAAGCAAACAAGGGAGATGACACGCTACCACCTTTTCCTAACCAAAAGGCGTAAAGTCAGCCAGAGTAAAAGGAAACACACCAAAAAGCATGTGTTCTCTGGTGATCCAAACACATGATCCTGGCCAAAAACCAACACTGAAGGGATGTCAAGGATGAGCTTGGCTTTTCATATGGATCTGTGTTGACTCCCAAAGTACTCTGCCCACAGAAAGCCCATGTCCACCAGCAAGTGATTACTCAGCAGTGGGATGTGCAGAACACATGGCAGATACCGTCCTGTCCCCCCCCACACACACCAAGACGACTGTTCATCTCCCTTACAAATAAACAAAGGCAGAATGGTCTCGGGGCTTCACATATGAAGACCATCAAGCACTGAAAGAAGCTTATCTTCTGACAAACTCCTCTTTTTCTATTTTTTTTTTAATCTCTTTAGCAACCAGAACTGGATCAATTCCCAAAGTTCAGTGCAGTTTTCAGAGTTTACAGGCATTCCATAGTTCCTAAGGAACAGAGTATAAAAAACTGGTAGAGGGAACCAAACTAATAAAATTGAGAATGCAAAATACCACCACCACTCCCCTTACACTGATTCAAGCAATTGGGGGTTTTCCAGGTCCATTAACAGAAGTGTGTTATCATTTTTTACCAGAGGTCAGTGTTAAAAGTCCCCTTGCTGCTTCAGACCTACGCTTAGAAATTTGAAAAATGGGGAGATTTGGCTTGGTGCATCCTATTTAATTTGCACTATGCCTGGATCTGTCAGGTTCTAAAGAAAGATACAGCCCAGGAGATTTGGGAACTTCCTAATGTGAGTCAAGTTGGCAGCCCGCACACTTGGCTTCCACTGATTACAGCTTCAGTTTCTGACCCCCAGGAGGCCAAACCAGCAAGAGGAAAATGTGTATAGTAAATGTTGAGACCTAGGTCCATAATGAAAGTGCCCCCCCTTTCATTATGCTGGTTCCTGTCTTCTGGCAAAGTCCACTTTTTAGAGCCAATGCCTTCCCTATGGCATGGAATTGAAGAGAAATATAAAAAACCCACATCAACCCAAATGTCCAACAATAGGAGAATTGTCTAAAACAATGTGGCCTCCATAAGACTGAGTACTGGCAGCACCTATAAATCATTTTTGGGGGATATTATTTAATTACATGGGAAAATGCTCAGAACGCTAAGTTAGAAAGTGGAATACAATACTGTAATTTATAGTATAGTCACAAAAAAAGTACAAAATGGTTATGTGTGTATGGTGAGATTTAATTTAAATTGAATTTTCTAATATTTTTTTTACATGAGATGGGATAATAATTATTAATGTGTGTGTGGCAGGGGAACGCCAACCTTTCATCCATCCCTGCTCTCTGAGAAAGAACTGATAGAGCCACAACAGAACTACCCTCCCATGGTAGGAAAAGCAAGGGGACTGGGAAGTTGATGGTAGTGGAACCAGCATCAGTGGGATGAATGTTTTGTTGGGGAAGGGGTTGGAGGGAGTGGGGGAGGTGAAAGAGGAGAGAGGGATAGGGAGAAAAACCCTGAATGTTCTCTGGTACCAGAGAAGAAATAGGGAGAAGAAGAGATTCAAATAGGAGTTCACATGTTGTAATTTCTTCAGTGGCTTTCCACATATGACAGAAATGTAAGTGAAGATGGTTATTTCTGGCTAGATCACTCATGCTTCTTTAAATATGACCCTCCTCTGTGGAAGGGGGTATCACAACTTCATAAGAGTTATGTAGGTTTTCCAAAAGTTCCACAATGCATAAATTTTACTTATACTCAATAAAACAAGTAAATCAGAAATAAAAGCTGGATTCTCCCAACAATTTACTTGGCTAATGAACTAAGGCTACTCTCCTTGGCTACAGCAAGTGATAACGTGTCTTTACCTTTCAATCGCAAGGCAAAAGTGACAATTAGTTAATTTTATCAATTAATTGACCCAATAAATATTTATTGAGCATCACCTCTGTGTTAGACACAGTGAAGCACACTTGACAGATAGTATTGAGCAAACCAGCCATGGCCCCTAACCTTAAGAAGAGTCAGAATGGAAGAAGTCAGCTAAAAGAGCATCTTTAGGACCATCTGGGTAGTGCTCCAAACCAGTCCTTGTTAATTCAAATCCCCTCCCTGAAGGTTCCTTGAAAAGTAAGAGACAGACCCAAGGTATAAAGTCCATTCTTAATTAAGCATCCTTATGAATCAATTTTAGTCTGGAGCCAGTGACAGATTAAAAAAAAAATTCAAAAAAGAAGAAAAGCAAAAGTTCAAGACAGTTCTCTTGAAGGATAAAGTTCTTGTTATTCATTGTGATGCAGTGCCAGAAAGTGAAGGGTTGGTGAGGTGAGCTGGGGGTGGGGAAAGAATCCCAGCCTTCTAGGCTATGTAATTTGGAGGCTGTTAAAATCTTCTCACCCTTTCTTTTAATGCATTTGTTACAGAAGAGCAGTTGCCCAGAGTTTGTCAGTAACAGCTCAGCATATGCAGAAAATCAATCCCAAACAAAGTTCAAAGAAATCCTTTCAAAGCTCTGTTCGAGGTGACAAATGGTTGCTAATGAGCAATGGAGGCCCTCTCCTCATTTGACTGACAGGTGAAAGGATAGCTGACTGGGGAAGGACCACCTGCTCACTCCTGGCCCAATTAAGACCTCCAACTGTTTACAGTAACATGAGATTCACATTAATTGATTCCCCTTCTTAATCTGCCCCAGAAAAAAAAAAAAAAAATCCAGTGTGGGATGGAAACTCTGAGGAATGATCATAAAATAAACTGACATGAATTGTTTCAACATTTCCATAGCCCTAAGCGGCCAATGGCTCCTCCTTTCTCTTCAACCACAGTTCTCCCTACTCGCCTTTCAACTGTGCCCTCTACCACCTACCCAACCACCTTTTACAGAGAGAGAGAGAGACATGCCAGAGTTTGATTCAATTCCTGCCATAGTTTTCAATCCTAACTGATGCAGTTCAGCTAATGCACTTGATGGGTGCTTGCAGCTCCTACAGAGAACCAAAGTTCTTGCCCCAGACAAAATCATGGCCATGAAATTGACTGTGAACTTCTCAGACATTCTTCCATTGGATTTGAGCTGACGTCCTTAACTTGGATAAGAACATTTCCTCATATTTTGTGTTTCTAAAACTCCACATCTGGGTCTGCATAGAATTTGTCATTTTTTACATTGTATTTAAAAGTGAAATTAGTTTTGCATTTCCCTATTTTTCTCCTTTATGATGGACTTCCTTGGCTGTTGGGAACGACTGCTTATATCCACCAAAAGATGTGTACAAAAATACTCATGACAACCTTGTTTATGATCGCCCAAACTAAATAACCCAAATATCTATTAAAAATAGAATGAGTAAATAAATTATGGCATATTCATACAATGAAATACTACACAGCAATGGAAATATAATAAACTTCTGTTTTTTTGCAAAAACATAAAGGAATCTCAAGGACAAATTGTTGAATGGGAAAAAAAAGAAAAAAAAAAAAAAACCATCCAGACAGGATAGTAATTACCTGAGGGAACTGACTGGGAGGAGGCCTGAGGAAACCCTACTAAGGTACTAGGAATTTTCTATATCTTGATCTGGATCTGTTTATTCGAAGGCATACATATATAAAAAAAATTCATTGAGCTGTAGCTAAAATTGGTTCACTTTACTGAATGTAAATTGCACCTTGAGAAATGTAACAAACAAATTTTGCTGTTTCACAGTTTATTGGGGCCTGGGTGGGGATGGGGGAATTCACTAAAACAATCCTGTTTGAGGACCATGAACTTGTTTTGACTGGCAAACGTAGTGGGGTTTTTCAGTAGACTAGAAGTAATGACAATAACAACAACAGCAATAAAGTGTGTGTTTCAATGGTCTTTACGGGACAAGAGTGATGTAGAAACCACGTGAATATTTATTCATTTTTATTCCATAATTTATATACATAGTTTCAGCAAGACTATAAGGTTAATAGTAGACTGAATAATGACACCACCCCCACCCCCACCCCCAAAAATACCTATATCCTAATCCCTGGAACCTGGGCATGTCACTTTACATAACAAGAAGGACATTTCAGATGTGATTAAATGAAGGATCATGAGATGAGGAGATTATCCTGGATTATCTGGGTAGCCCAATGTAATCCCATGGGTCTTTATGAGAGGTCAGGCAGACAGGAGATTTGACTATAGTAGGGGAGAAAGCAGTGCGACCATAGAAGCTGAGATTGGGACGGTGCAGCCAGAAGCCAAGAAATGCCAGTGGTCTTTAGAAGTGGAAGAGGCAAGGAATGAACTTACCCTGGAGCCTCCAGAAGGAACAACCAAACCCCGCTGACCTTTTGCTTTACCCTCATAAGACTCATTTTTTACTTTTTCCCTTCAGAACTATAAGAGAATAAATTTGTGTTGTTTTCACCCACTAAATTTGTGGTAATGTGTTATAGTAGCAATAGGAAACTGATACGGGACTTGAGATCCCACTGCCTGTATCGCACCTTGATCTTTGATCCTTGAAGTTCAAATTCAAGCTCCTACCACTTCCACCACACCAAGCACATGACACAGAGCACACCAGAATCCAAAGGCCTAAAGGTAGAGCAACAGGACATGGGATCAGCATGGATAGGAAGCTCAGTAGACTCCACCAAGTCACCTTCAGGCTCCCTTTGGGCATAATCAGAACCTTCCAGGTAAGAGTGGGTAAAATAGTCTTGCTACTAAAACCCAGCTTTCAAGCAGTGTAAGAAGTTGACAAAAGAGCTGCCAAAATACTTTCAGTGAGTGTCATTCCTAGATGGGTCTAGAAACCTCCTGGGCAAGACAGCCACATATTTTTATTGAGTTATGTCTATGGCCTACAATTCAAACACCAAAGTCAATTTTCCATCTGTGGTTTGAGTTATCTGGTTTGGCCACCTATGAAGATCCAATTTTCCGGTGGAATGTCAAGTCTCCCAGACACTCTGTGGTAACTGGGGTATTTTATTCATTTATTCACTCACTCATTCAATACCTACTGAGCTGTTACTCCGTGCCAGATAAACAGGAAGTAGAAGGAAATTGGAAAAACTGAGTTCCTACTTTCAGAAACTGCTTACAGTCTGCTGAGATGTTTCTAGAGATTGTGGCTGAAGGGGTAAAAAAAAAAAAAGAAAAAAAAACAGTAATCTGAGAGCCCCTGATCCTCTAAAGTAAACCATTTTTCACTGAGACATTGGATAATATTAAAAAGTCAGTGTGTTGAGGGTAACAACTTGGTCTTATGGGCACTGTGTTAACTGGTAATTGCCTCAGGTAAGTGTTCAATAATATGTAATGAAGGGGGGGTGGGAAGGAAGGGAGAGAGGGAAGAAGGGAGGAAGGTGGGCGGAGAGGAGGGAACTTCTGGGCAGGCCACGACCACAAACACTACTGTCACCTTGGTCTCCTAGTTTCATACTGTTTTTCTGCCAATCTGTGATCTTGAGACTGAGGGTCACATTTTATTCATTTCTGTAGCCCCAACACCCAGCACTTAATAAAAATAATTTTGGATCAATGAATAATTCACAAGACACTGGGAGATAATTCCAAACTAAGCAGTCATTCAACCTACTTGACCTTCTTGTAGCCCTGTGGTCCAGGTCAGCTCCTACTACTCTTACCAAGCACTGCATCACCCCTGGGATTAGGGAATACATGAATATTATCTTTAGATCAGCAGACAAGTGTGTCCTGTGGCCAAAGCAGATAGGGTGTAAAAGAAAAACAATGAATGAATGAGGATAAGCTTGCCCCAGGTAAATACAGTATCACTTGGTCATTTTAAATTGCCAGCATAAATATTTATGGGGGAGAGGTCAGATCACAAAACCAACAAGAACAGAGTGACGAAATCTGTTTCTTTCCAGTTCCAGAACAGAGAAAAGAAACCCTGGATCTCTGTGATGCCCTACATCATTTAAAAGAATTAATCATTTCCCACCAGACAGAGACCAACAGTGAGGTTCATTGAGGGAAGTTTGGAACCCTGAGGAAAACGAGGTTTTCCAGCTGCCACTGAGTTTCTGAGGTTCTCAGAGGAGCTCTCATCTCTGTTTATCTGTTTCACATCTCCTTGTGTGTGATTTTTCAAGCTCTTCACTATGAACTGGGGACTGACTGGGAGGTGCGACTTTCCCATCAGTTTCTCCTCTCGGGAGAAATTGGAAATATGTCCTCTTGAAGCCGCCTGAACATTTCCTTAGATGGAAGATTAACTGTCTCGCTGTAGCAGTGTGTGTTCAGTGGACAAGTGGCATTCTCCTCTTCCCTTGCCCTAGCTCTTCTGTCATTTGTCAGTGAAGGATTCTGGGGTGTGAGCGTGGAGAGGGGGGCTGGTATCGGCCTTGGCTCCCAAGACCTATTCCTGGCCAATAGCCTCCCAGAACAAAGGAGCCCCGCCCAGGCCCTGCAGCAGCCTGGGCAATGTAAATAGGTGTTTGGCCTTCAGGTAGTGTGGGAATCGAACCTGCGGGTTTGCATTTTCCATCACTAAAAACTTCATAAGACTATTGGCCAGGATATAAAACAAAGCCACAGCTGTTTCTCTAGCCCAAAGACAAGAATGGTCCCCTGCATTTGCGTCAAAGAGGAGCCAGGATTGCCCTGAGCAAGCTCTCAGAAGCATAATATTTTCTTTGCAACCACCATTCTGACTCCAGTAGCTTCCCCCTCACTCCCATGGCTTCCAGCCTCCAGCAGAGTAAAAGCCAATCGTGACAGTCAACTTTGGCTGATCCTAGGACATCAGACATGCTTCCTCTGATCCCACAGGCTCAGTCCCTCACTTGTACAGGCTTCTGCTCAAACTTCCCTTTGTCTGTGGTCTCTCCCATTATCCTATTTAAAATAGGACAGCACCTAAAATATCTAAACCAGAACCTCTCTCACTTTCTGGCTCTTTTCCGGCTTTACTTTCCTTAACAGCATTTAGCATCACATGACACGTTGTGTATTTTGTTCGTTTGTTTGTTGTCTGTTTTCACCCACTAGACTGTAATCTACTAGAATGCAGGGCTTTAGATTTTTTTTAGGTCACTTATGTATATATATGTATCCCGGCACCGTGAACCGTCCTTGGTGTGTAGTTGATGCTAAAGGTATTTTGTTGAACAAATGAATGAACGAACACATGCCTCTGCTAGACCAAGGTTCTTTTCTTTTACAAGGAACTACTGTTGAGAGCCAGCTTGTCCTATGCACACTGATATGGAAAAGACGAAAATGGACCTGAAATGCACTTAGCTTCTTTTTTTTTTTTTAAAGATTTTATTTATTTATTTGAGAGAGAGAATGAGATAGAGAGAGAGCATGAGAGGGGGGAGGGTCAGAGGGAGAAGCAGACTCCATGCTGAGCAGGGAGCCCGATGCGGGACTCGATCCTGAGACTCCAGGATCATGACCTGAGCCGAAGGCAGTCGCTTAACCAACTGAGCCACCCAGGCGCCCCTGCACTTAGCTTCTTAATAACCCATTTTAAACCTAGCACCCATGAACCTCATTCTTTTTTTTTTTCATGATTTTATTTATTTGACAGAGAGAGACATAGTGAGAGAGGGAACACAAGCAGGGGAAGTGGGAGAGGGAGAAGCAGGCTTCCCTTGGAGCAGGGAGCCCGATGCGGGGCTCGATCCCACGACCCTGGGACCATGACCTGAGTGGAAGGCAGACGCTTAATGACTGAGCCACTCAGGCGCCCCCCATGAACCTCATTCTTGCTAGCCTCTCAAGTATCAGTCATCAGTAATATTTATTGGTTTGCTAGAATATGCAGGTAGTAGGCGTGGTGTGAGTAGAGAAAAGAAGGACATTCCCTGCTGACAGGGGGCTGAAAAGCTGGCAGGAAAGACAAAAATTGAAACAAGCAATAGCAATGAGCCCTCTGAAGGGTTATGATGGGGGAGTACAGGGAGCTATGGGGACACAATGCCTGAGGCCTACCTGCTCCAGGGCCTATCCTCTTCTAAGAAGTCATAAAATAACTGTCCTCTCTGAGTACTAATCATTAATTTTCCATGAATACAAAGTAGTGTTCAATTCAAACAAAACCATAGTCTTTATGATAGTCTTTGAGAAGTGCCATAGAGTCAAGAATGTTGAGATTAATAGCAGGCCAATTTGAGGGAAGAAAGCTGTAAATGGTTGTTCCTTGCACTACCAGCATGTGCTAAACACATGCTAGTAGTCTCCCCTTCTCTTTCTGTCTTTCTCTCGGTCTTATTCTCCATGTATGCCCACATTTATGTACACATGTATAGGCTCACTGGATTCTCATAACAATCCTCCTGAGGTGGATGCAAAAGGCTCCACTTTAAAAGTGAAGGGATTGAAGTTCAGAGAGGTTGTGTAACTTGTCCAGAGTGACACAGCCAGTGAGTGGCTATCCTGACATTCAAGGTCAGCTGTAAATGGCTCTCAGAGCAGGTCTTTCTAGGTTCCACCAATTCTATTCCCTAGGCTTGTGCTTCAGCTATCATTGTGGTAGGTCCCCTCCTGGTGTCTGCTGGTACCTAGCCTTAAGGATTTTGCATATGGTGAATGTTGCTTATAATCCCCATGTGCTGACAATGTGTTGGTCTTAACGGGAAAACAAACTCTGCCAGTTAAATGGGGCAGGGAGAAGGTCAAATGCATGTCCATATAGGAATAACCATGGCTTCTGGTCCTGGCGAGGAATTAAGGCTGGCCATCAGACTACCCTGGACACTCTGCAGGGATTTCCTCTGGTGACTGAGGTGGAGAACGAAGAAAACAATGTACTCTTTCATAAACTTCAGCACTGACTTTCTGGTGACCTGGGCAAATCATTTAATGCCACATACTTCCCTTTCTTCATTGGTAAGATGAGGCAGAAATAATACTCAGCAGCCCCACACAGGGACAAAGATTCATATAAAAGTCAAGCTCCTAAAATGAAGCGACACAGGCACGAACACAGGATTTTTTATTACTACAGGTAGAAGTTCATGGAGGGAAATGAAAAAGGGGAGGGCCTTTAAATTTTCTGTGACAGGATTCAGCTGCCCTCAAACATTACTGCCAGGCAAAATCTTGTACTCTATCCACTTTCCCCCATGAGGGAATAATCAGGGGGCTCTACCTGCAATGTTGCTTTCATCCATCTTGGCATTTGCCATCTAAAGAGCTCACTTTGGAAAATAGAAACTAGTAACAATAGCAATAACAATAATCATCAACCCTACATTTGTGAGGCATTCTGTAGGCTATAAGTGCTTTCATACATATTGTTAATCTGAACTTTGCAATTCAGTAACAAACTATTAGCTCCCCCATTTTACAGATGAGAAACTGAGGCTCAGAGAACTAGAAACTTGACTTAATGATAAAGACTCAAAAGCAGTTATCCTGATTCCTCATGCAGTGATCTTTCCACACACTTGAAGTCAATAATATGATGAGCCACATCATGTGTTAAACATAATAGCCCCCCAAAAGTCCAAGTTGTGAAATAGTCACCTCGAGAACAAAACATCTCCTACATGGTGCTGTTATTCAATCGGTTTTCATTTTCAAAGATTGCACGATTTCTTTTATTTTCAAAGATTGCACGACTTCTTTTATTTTCACAAAACTCCAGGATGAGTGTGTCAGCACATCATTCATTTGAGTTCCCTTCCTTGTCAGTTGGGCTTGGAGTTGGGAATCATGTTCTTGGTATTTTTCTCCAGAAATGAAATTAACAGAGTCTGTCAGAGACTTGGCTCTCTTTTCATGACTTTTGGATGGAAGACAAACATTGGAACAGAGGTAAAGGAAGAAGCCGGCACAAGCTTGGGGCCAGAAATGATGGAACAGCCATTCACAGATAGCTGCAGACAGTGCATTCAAAATCACATTGAGGACCTATATAGATCATCTGAGAAATTAACCCCTGAACCAATTTACTGCACTGGCATTCCATTGGGGTCTCTTTCAAACAGGTTGTCCTACATTACCAGAATAATTGGTATCTACAGCTAGAACAATTTATGTATTCATATGGCATGTGTACTTTTATTTGCTTGGATATTGAGAGGACTTTCAGGAGGCTGTGAGAAGCAATCATGAGAAGTAATTCCACTCAGTTTAATCTTAAAGAGTATCATTTTTGTGGGCTTATTATTTCTTTTAGAAACCCCAAGCACACTGAATGTCCATAAGGCATACTCAGAGGTCACAAAGTCAATGCTGTAACTGTGCAATGACAAATGATAATCTAATAGTGATGCAAGACCCAGAAAATTCTGTGTTGACCCCTGAATCACCAAAGAAAAATCCAACTATTGTCACTCTTGTAGAAAGTAGATTTATTGTGTCCCATCCTTTGCATTGTCCATCCATTGGTAGTGTACATGTTAACTTTTCACTTATCCCTACCAGGGCTGGCTTCATGAGTGTGCAACCTGTGCAAGTCACATTAGGCGCCACACTTAGAAGGCTCTCACATTTTGTCTAATACTCTTCTGTTGCTGTCTTGAAATCCTTAACAATCTTTGAACTGAGGACTTCACATCTTCATTTGCGCTGGCCCCTGCAAATTATGAAGCTGGTCTTGATCCCAGGAATGTAAGCTCCCATGTCAGCTGAGATTCTTGTCTGTTTTGTTCACAGATAGTCCCTAGAATGGTGCTTGGAACTGTTCTTAGTAAATATTTGTTGAATGAATGAATGAATGAATGAGTAAATGAATGAATACCAAGATACTCGATTAATGAGAATCTCCCACTCCCAGGCCAAGCCGGGAAACATAGTTGCTCTTATTTATCATTTCTGTGCTTTGAGTTCTGAGTCCAAACATTCCAAAGTTAGGTTATAGGCTTAAATAATTGTTTAAGGATGGAGAGCTGGCAAGAAAGGGAGAAAGAGCGGGCCCAAAGAGAGATACAGCCAAGCCTACTAAGAGACACTGCCCAAAGATGCTGAGAGAAGAGGCATGGTGTGCTCCTGAGCCAGAGAGCAGGGGAACAGTCAAGTACCGCCTCTCAATTCACCAAGGGGAATTTTCCCTAATGTAAGCCAGATTGCTGGGAGAGTTTTCTGACTTGAGAACTCAGTCCTTTTCCATGCCCCTCAGGTCTTAGAGGAGAGCAGCCCAGCTGTAGGCCCAGCCACACCCCAGGCCTGTCAATGGATTTCCTCAGCTGCTAAGTCGAGACGTTGAGCTCCAGCAGTGGGGCTGTGGATGCAAAAGCTACTCTCCTGAATTGTGCAGCCATTGTCAGTAAAGACAGAGAAAGAGAAACTGGGACCTGAGGAAGTCAATTCTACCCAGAGCTGCCTCATGGAAGCAGAGGTAATTGGAGAACAGGTGGATACACATTAGTATTGTGCACACAGAGTGTACAAGACTGCACTAGTCCACTAGAGAGTTTAATATGGTTGAAGCCAATTTTCATAGATTTTATTCGTCAATTTTGGTCTTTGAGGATTTAATTGCCATGTTGATACACCCTCATTAATTTAAAAAAAAATCTTATGTGAACTTTATTTTTTAATTTTTTATTTAAATTCCAGTTAGTTAACATACAGTATAATATTAGTTTCAGGTGTAAAATATAGTGATTCAAAACTTCCATACATCACCCAGTGCTCATCACAACAGTGCCCTCCTTAATCCCCATCACTTATTTCACCCATCCCCCTGGCCCACCTCCCCTCTGGTAACCATCAGTTTGTCCTCTATAGTTAAGAGTCTGTTTCTTGGTTTGCCCCTCTCTTTTCTTTTTCCCCTTTGCTCATTTGTTTTATTTCTTAAATTCCACATATGAGTGAAATCCACATATGGTATTTATCTTTCTCTGACTGACTTATTTCATGTAGCATTATACTCTCTAGGTCTATCCACATTGTTGCAAATGGCAAGATTTCATTCTTTTTTATAGCTGAGTAATATCCCATGGCATATATATATATATGCACCACCCTCATTGCTTTTCTGTTTGAGGATATCATGGTAACAAGCAGATCTCTTTCTATGAAGTCCTTCATGATTAATTCTAGAGAAAGGGGGATACTGAGAAACAACCAATCTGGGCAATGGTGGTGTTCTTGAGCCTCTATCACCCTCACTATCTATTGGAAATGATAAGTTATGAGCAGAAAATCAAGTTATCTAAGGTCTTTGGGGAAAGTAGACAACTTGAATCATAAGGAAAGATAAACAAGAAAAGTAAAGCCAGCAAATAGTAGTCCTCTTGATTACATGGAGAAAAAGCACAAAATGAGAAAGAGAAAAAAAATCTGCACAATGTTCAAATTTCAGGCCCTGCCAAAGTTTGCAAAATATCATTTCATTTAGAAATGCTATGATTTAATGGCAAAGGAGGACATTTTGTTGGAACGCCTAGCGTAACAAACACTTTTCTCTCCACTTAACAGCACTCCCCTGGCTTCATCTTGTGGAGAAAATAATAATTTGGATGTTTTGAATTATAGCAGTAATACTGAAGGCACTCTAGGCCCACCCAAATTCCCAGTGTTGAACGTGGTGTCAGGGCTCAGTAAGAATGCAGCAAGATTCCGGCAAGCAACTTGGTTTTAGGACATGGTTCAGGGTTTGCTGCAGTCAGAAGGAGTGAGCGGAACTTTTTTGTAGGACTGTACCCCTGTCAGTGCCCCTTTTGCCAGGGCAAATCCAAGACAGGGCTGTCTCGCTGAGAAGTCCCAGGGCTTGGACCATGAGCAAGACCCAGAGGGAAGAACGTGAGTCTGAGCATCTGGAGGTCTTGGATCTGCTCCTAGCTCTGCCACTAATGAGCCCAGTGACCTTGGGTAAAATTTCTATTCTCTCTGGGCCTCTCACCTTCATCACACAATCTTTGTCTTTTAGAACTACAAAGACCCTTAGAGATCATCCAGGTCTGTATTTTCCAAACTGTGTTCATTTGCATTCTACCTGCGGGTTTTGTGCCTTTTCCATGTACCACATTCATGATTCTTTACTTACATAAATCTAATTTAAAAGAAATCAGTATCAGTTAAAATATACAGAAGGTAACTGTTAACTATAAAATTAAATTTAATACAAAGCCATATTATTAAATTCTAGCCAGATAAGTGTTGCTCGTCTAAGAAGATAATAGCAACAAAAACAAACATAACATGCAGTATGTATTGAGACCTTGGTATGTGCCAGGCCGTGTTCTGAATGATTTACATACATATAATATTTCATTTAATTATCACAACCCTATGATTAGTACCTATTTTCACCGTGTCACCCTCATTTTATAGATGAGACAACTGAGGCACAGAAAGATAAACTTGGGACCTGCTCTCTTTTTGTTAAAATGCTGTGTTAGGATGCATGCATGCATGAATCCAAGACTTTCTCCTGACATAATCAGAAGGATTAACAGAGAATTTTAAAAGAAATTAATGTCTTCATTATGAGATTCTGTCTTATTTGATGCCAGTAGTTTGTGTCACCCACTTAAAATAGCTTAGGTAATAGCTATCCCATAATTCTGGTAGAGAATGATCTAGTCATAGAATAATCTGAGAAATGGAAGATTTTCCCACAGTCACACTATTGTGGAACTTTGTGATATTGATCTCATTACTTCCACTGCTGGTATTTGTTCTATTTCTCTACTCTGCCTAAATGATTCCTACTGGTATATCAAGGAACATCTCATCATCAACCCTCCCTGACCTCCACCCAAACCCTCTGGGGGCCTTAGGTCACCCCCTCTTTGGTGTCCCCATTTTATCCTACATACCCTTCAGTTATAGGAGCTGCCTTACACTTGATGACCTCTACCTTTGACCCAGCTGGTTCTCTGACATAGAGAATAAAGCTTGTTCTAAGTCCATAAATCTATAAAAATTCCAAACCAAATATAAATTAAGTGAGTTGAAAAAAATGATTTTGCAAAGCGCCCATTACATAAAAATAAAACACTGAACGCAAATGCTATGTTCTAAAAGTTCTTTTGGGCAACTGCTTCATCATGGGTTAGAACGGACAAGGCTTCTCAAAACAAGAATCCAATGAACTTGGATTGGAGAAGCTTTCCTCTCCTGGTGACTCTCCTTGGAGGTGCTCTTCTTTGCTGCCATGACCTGCATGGCATTCACACCTAGGGTCATTAGTCTCAAAAACCCTGTATTTCAATATGGGCTAATGCTTCTGAAAGCTCTTGAAGATGTCAGGGACAAACAGCTTCCACCTTGCATGTCCCTACTCTTAGTCTTCTTCAGCTAATGCTTACTTCCATTTCCCCCTCCCCCTACCTCCCACCCTCCACTCAACGATCTCTTGCTCTCCCATTTCAACCAGAGTGCCCTGAATTGCCTTAGACCCTGATCAACATTAACTTCCAAAAGGCTATCTTTGGCAGCCATTGTACAAACCAAAACACCAGCTTTGGTTGTTTCTGAGAGAGTAATATTTAGGCTAAAAAGGTTCATGAAAGCAGAGCTCACAAGTTAAGCCACTGTAGGTCTAGGATCATGTATATTTGTTTACATGTCTCTGTCACTGACTCGATAAGAAGTTCTTTGAAAGGAGGGACTGTGTCACATTATTTTGTGCATCCCCAAGTTTTTCAAGCATTATAGACATATTGAGTTATTCAGTTAATTAGTAGCCCAGTTAATGCAGTTCAACATTTTCCCAAAATTAGAACCCATGATCATGTAGCCACCACCTAAAGAGAGAGAGAGGGAGGGAGGGAGGGAATGGGAAGGACAGGGAGAAAGAAAGAGAAAGAGAATGCCATTTAATGAGGTTTCTCAATCCAGTTTGGATTACTCTAACCCTTAAAAAGTCTTTCCTTATATTGAATTGAAATTTTTTTCTCTGTGACTTCCATCAGCCATTCCTAGCTCCATCCAATACAGTAGCATAGCAAGAGTTGATGCCTCTTCAACTGAAGAGTTTTTGTATGTTAGAAGATTGTGCCTATTTTTGGTTCTTTCATCCTTTTAAACAACATCACTTAGTCCCTCAAATTTTATGATTCCCAGATCTCTTGCTGTCCTGGTAGAAGCCAGAATAACCCAGATTCTGGATGTAGTCCACCTGCTTTCAAATCCAGGCTCCATAGCTCACTTTTGGTATGATCTCTGAGTCTCAGTGTCCTCAAGTGCAGAAGGGAAATGATTATTAGTATAATAATAGCACCTCGTGTGTCATTGTGGGGACTAAATCAGATGACACATGCAACATGCATGATACAGTGACAAACATTTAATAAACACTCAAAAATGTTAGATATTAATACTCCAGGTAGGAACTAACCAGAAGATCCAGCCCCAGTGAGCCCACAGCTCCCTTGGAATGGAATTATTTCTGTTAATAAAGCCTCATTGGTTTCAGTTTTAGAGCAGCCACATCCCCTGATAGCTCATCTTGGGCTTGTGGTCAATCAAAATCTTCAGCTCTTTCTCTCTTTCTCTCCTTTTCCCTCTCTCTCTCTTTAACATAGACTGCTGTCAAACCTACTTTCCCACATCTTATACTTTAAAAATCAATTTTCTGAAACTAAAAGCAGAACATATATTCATTCTTACTAAATTTTCTGCAGATCGGTTTGGCCTATCATTCTAACATGTCAAGATAAGTTTATCTTCAAGAATCAAAGTCTTGATTCTGTCATCTGACCTATTAGTCACCCTTCCCAACCCTGTGTCATCTCCAGATGTGATAATTATCTCTTTTCTCTTCACTGAGGTCACTGATAAAATCCTAAACAACTCCAAGTCCAACAACCGAGCCCTGTGATACTGTTGACATTCTTTGGGCAGCAAGCCAACATTCTCATTTTATGGATAAGGAGAGTAAGATTCAGGAGGGCTAAATAATTTGCCCATCCTCATATAATACAGCCAGTTGACTATTTCCCAAAGTGTATACCTAGGAAAACCAGTCCCCTGAGAGATTTTCTAATAAAGGGTTGCCACAGCCAAATACGTTTGGAAAATCATGCATACTCTGTTTCCTTCCTGGAGATTTGCAATGCTCAACAGCACACTGAAGATTTTGTGATGTCTTACAGTCAAGAATTCCATTATACTTGTTTCGTATAAACAAGTTTATTATACTTGTTTAGCTCAGCATTTCCCAAATGTATTTGACCACAAAATCCTATTTTCAGGTATTAGCTCTTATCCAACAGAACCAGTGTCCCATAGTCAGCTATGAGCAGACACACCTAGAACACAAGACCATTGTCTCTCACTTGTCATGAGATTAAGTTCTGAGATCCCTATGTTCAGAGAGTTTTGTGACTTCTAAATGGAAAATAAGATGGGGAAGAACTTTGGAAAGGAAGAGTTAATAAATGGGAAAATAGTAAGATGAAGGCAGGAATCAAGGTTGAGAGGACCCCTCCCCTGGCCTCTGTGTCTCCAAAGCTGTTGTGAAGAGAGGAGCCAGAGCTGAGTGTTCCTAGTAGGATCCCCGCCCCCTGCCTCCTGCACATGCCTATTACAGCCTTCCATCATGCTCTGCCTTGAAACCATCAGGGCTAGTCTCATTATGCTTTTATCCTTGGTCGCGTCAGTCATCCCAAGAAACCAAGGACTCCCAGGGGGCTCAATTGCCAGTTTTTCAAGAGGAGTCCCTGATTTAAAGTTGCAATCCCTCCATCTGGCACCCCTCCCTTTCCTTGCTTTATTTTTCTCCACAACATTTACCACCATCTGAAATAATATATATTCCTTTTTTTGGTCTGTTTGTTTATTTTGTTTATTATCTGTATCCTTCTACTAGAGAATAAGCTCTATGCTGGCAGGGATATTTATTTTGTCCATTGCTTTATTCTCTGCACTTAGAATAGTATGTGGTTGATAGTTGGTGCTCAATAAATATGAAAATACTATTCAGGTCAAATCAGGGGGCCTAAATGAATTATAGCCTCTCAAAGGGCAAGGATCACATCTTGGGTTTGCCTTGACTTATTTATGATGTGATACCATCTGCTGAGTGAGTCTTTATTACACTAGAAATGAATATTATTACTCAGATAGATATCAATATACAGGGAGAGGCTATTAGTCTGGGAAACCACATTCTCTCTCTTCTGGTGACCTCATCCACCAGGCCTTGCAAGGGCATGACTCATAAATCCACAGCACCACCTCTGACCCTCATCCATGCCATAGCCTACCTTTCCTGTGCTTTACTGGACATTTCTACCATGCTAGGCAGCTCGAACACTTCAGTCCCATAGCCAGAAATGAGTAAAGAAAAAACAACAGAAAAACCTTCCTCAACTTTATTATTTAGGCATCTATTTATGTTGGTTGTACTAAAAAAATAAAAATCATTACAAACATTGACAAAAGCCATGACATTTTTTTCTGACTTCTCTTTCTTCCTTACAGTCTCTATGGCTGAAACGTCCCTGTCAGCCCTTCCGTCTGCCTCATGCCCACCCTAGCATCAAGTTTCCATTATCTTTTTCCTGGGTAATTGAAATATTCCTCTCTGCTGCCTTGTTTCCAATGTCTTTCATGTCTAATCCAGTGTTTTTCAAGAAGTGGACTGTGCCCATTAGTGGGTTTTGAAATCATTTAGTGTGTCATAACCAGCATTTTAAAAATAAAATGAATAGAACAGAACAGAACAAAATAGAACAGAACAGGAAAATAAAAATCAGACTGTTTGTTTGTAAAAGTTTTGCTGAAGGTGTATGAATATGCCCTGAGCCATCATTATGTAAATTATTTCTCACAATAGCTTAAAAGCCATTGCTCTAATCTAAGGTAGTCCAAAGCAGAGATTTAGGTGACATCACCCTCTACCTAAACCTTGTAGGGACTTCATTGTGCCCTCTGAATTAAGTCCAAACAAATTTACCCAGCATTCGATGGTTTCCAAACTCAGGCTCTAGCCTCCCTTTGTAGCTGATTTTCCAACACTTCTATACTCGTACCTAGAATGCCCATTGTGCTGGAATACCTATTATTTTTCAAACATGCCCTGAGATTCCTAATGCCATGATTTTTCATATGCTGTTCTTTCTTCTGGAGAAGTGGCTTACAACCAGGGGGAATGATTTTGCTCCCTGAGGACATCTGACAATGCCTGGAGACATTTTTGTTTTCACAACTGGGGAGGGGTGGGGTGCTATTGGCGTCTAGTGGGTAGAGGACAGGGATGCTGCTAAATATCCTAAAATGCACAGAACAGTCCCCCACAGCAAAGAATTATTGGGTTTCAAACGTCAGTACTATTAAAGCTGAGAAAGCCTGTTCCAGAGCAGAGGATCTCAAATGGTGGCAGCATCTAAATCACTTGAGAAACTTAAAAAACATGGAGTTTGGAGCTCTGTAGATCTGAGGAGGGACCCAAGAATGTGCATGTCTAACAAGTTCCTCTGAGATACTGAAGCTGCTGGTCAGGGACCACAGAACCATTGTCTAGACTAAAGGGACCTCGGCTTTCACCAGGGCTCAACATTGCCCTACTAAGCCTTTAGAGGACACCCCCTCTGCAGAGCCTCTCCTGGTATCAGCTCAGTTTTTCAGACTCCTGCAGCAGCTGGTCCCTGTCTTCAATGTCTCTCTCTCTACTTCTCTCTCTACTACTCCCTGGAGCTTTCTTTCCCTTGTGCTTCCTTCACCCAGCCCCATGAAGCATGTGCTTCCTGGGCCAAGACTTACACTCACCTTCCACTTCTTATTTCTCCAAAGCACTTTGGACAGCCTCCCTGCCTGAATAAATTCCATCAGGCAAAACACAACCATGGCATGCATCTCCCCAGCCAGTTGTCTGCAAGCCTCTTTCTGTCCGCTCGCCCTCCACATTGGAGATTATCAAAGTGTTAAGGAAAGCACTGGAGCATGAAAGGTTATATAAGTCCTTTTCAGGCACTTAGGTGGGAAACTGAGTAACTAAGGGACACAATGACTGAAGTGACAAAAAACAATAAAAAGGGTAAAGGTCACCTATAAAGAGAATAAGTGCATTGCAACCTCATTTTTGTTCTTCACTATTTTGCCCAGAATCAGCACTGTCTACCACCTTCATGCTGGGCAGTGAAAAGGAACAGGAAGAACAAAAGGAGAGATAAGTGACAACCATTCTCTTAGCATACCTTGCAGACTTACGTGCATCACGCATGAAATAATTGCATTCTGTATGTGAGCTTTTACCTAGTCAATTGCCTGTACAGTTACAACTCCACTGTTATTTTCACTCGGATCCCCCATGTAGGACTTTTTTAAAATGTAATTTTGCTTAATCATACCATCAAAACATATGATTTTTAAACATTCTGTTCTCCCCGAAAGAAGTGTCCCCACAGTGGATATTTTGAAATCCTTCCTAGCCAGGAAAAGACTGTGTCACACTTTAAATTAAGTGTCATGAGCAAGAATTTAATTTAGACCTAATAAGACAGCTATTATATGTTAAATACCATATGGTTATTAAAAACATATTTATTGAGGTTTAACAAGTATGTCAAGACAAAACTCCATAAACAGCAGGAATTGTTAACAGGATGCAGTTATGGATTCTCAAATCAGGCAATGTATCTTATGAATGGATATACTTTATATTAGACCATTAAAAATAATAATAAAGAATCTCCAAGGGCCTCCATCTGGGAGGGCAAAAGGGACAGTGAATTTGTGTACTGTTCACTCACCCCTGGAGACCTAGGATCAGTCTCTATTTGAGATGGGCTTGAAAAATGAGCCTGGGGGTCTTCCCTTCATCCTCATTTGTGCTCTGTGCAAAGCCAACTGTATCATTTGGCATGATTGATGAGGGCCATTTATGGGAGATTGCTGGGGGAGGGGGAGAAGAGTTTAGGAGGAGTCACTTGGAATAAGGCAGAGGGAGAGGACTTGTGGAGACCTAGGCCAGGTTTCTGATGCTTACCTATTCTCATTTCACTTGAAAACTTTAAAATGTGTGTGTGAGTATGTGTGTGTGCATGCTTACATTCATGCAGTCACACATGCAGAATATCATATAGGTAGTGCTTAAGAACAGAGATAATCACCCCAAAGTAGTAGTGTCTGAAAATATTGCTTTTCTACATCATGCAGTCATGTATCAAGTGTGGTGTCCTTTAAACTTGCCACATTGCTTAAAAGAAAACTGGGCTGGAAGGAAAGAGCCTTCTCACCTTATGGCCCAGCTCTCCTCCAGCTGAAATGACAGGGATCTGCCAAGGCCTGTGTTTATGGCCCCATGTGCCGACGCTATGGCAATGCCCCTAAGACAATGGCGCCTGTTCAAAAGGATGACTTCACAGGAGGTTCAGGCCAGGGGACTTCAGATGGGCCATGAGTAAGAACCAGCAAAAACTAATATCCTTAACAGTTAGCAAACATGTTGAAGGAAATTATTCATAAATATTTGAAGAGCAGTGAGGTCCAAGTTTGGAGTGAGCAGCTGTTGGTCTCCAGGTTTTCCCCAGTGTATTAGCCCTTTCTTAAGAGTCAGTGTTCTGCTCTTACTAAGATTTCAAATGCCAAGCCCCAGAATTCCCTCAACTTCTTTTCACACAAAAGGTTCCTGGATGCCTCCGTGTAGTTCTGTAGTTATGCAGCTACCAGCCAGGTCTCTAGGTGGTGACCTAGAAAAGCTATTTGTGTGGAATATTCAGCGGTCTTTAGAGCCATGTTTGGGATTCTTTCCACTTCTCTCTGAGACTCGTGTGTGTGCGTGTGTGTGCGTGTGTGCATGTGTGCATGTGTGTGCGTGTGTGTGTCTGTGTGAAAGAGAGAGAGAGAGAAAGGTGGGGGGAATGGAGAAGAGAATATATAATCATCACGTCAGCACAATGAACAGGCCCAACTGCATGAGGATAATTATGTTTTACAGTTTTGCTAAACACAAGAAAGTATTTTCTCAGGCCATTTAATTGAAACAACATCATGGGTTATACCTTCATTGTAATAAAACTCCACTGTGTGTCCAAGTGCCAGGGGATTTATTAACTTGCTCTGAGCTCTGAGAATCAGCAGGCCGGGTCAGACGCAGCTAGTGATGATGACATCATCGGTTTTGGCAGCTCTTTTCAACTGGTGTTGAGTGAGGTAATGTCCCCAAAATTAAAACTGACAGCAAGATTAATGATGATAGATTCACTGACTTTTTTCATGATTTAAATTGGTGTTCTGTTTCTTCCATTCTGGACAGCCAAGAGAGCTTCGTGCCATTAGCTTGGCATATCAGCAAAGCCAGATAACAGGAGCCCCTTCTCCCTGCCGCCTGGGGACAGGCTGGAACTTCAGGACTGGAGGTGATTTAGAGATGAAGCCAAAGGAAGGCACACCCTCAAGTCTTCCACAGAGATTAGCACAGTGAGATATGTTGCCTTTATCAGATCAGCAGATACATGCATTATATTTGTTATTTTGGTGTAAGAAAGGTTATGTGCTCTGGAGCGGTTGCTGTGTGCAAGGAATACCTCATCAAATCTTGTTACTGAGTCAGAATTTGCAATCCCTGGAACTGGAGCTGGGCTGGTCTTGCCCTTTTACTTTCTGTACCGAAAAGATTTGCTGAAGGTACTAGAATTGAAGCATGAAGAAAATTCTAAGGCAGAAAATTGGAAGATGCACAAACTGAATGGAAAAGATCCATTTATGAACCATCTTAGAGACTCTTGTATCCTACACACAACCATCATCTTCATTAATTATTCTATTCCCACTCTACTGTAAACTTTTAAGGGCAGACATTAGCTGTTTCCATCTTTGCTTAAAGAAGATACCTTAAGGATTTCTCATAAGAAATTGAGACTCTGAACTAGGTTTATGGAGATACTTTCAAATAATGAAAACGCTTTTATTTGAAAACGTGGTCAAATTTATCATAATCACTAGTCCATGTGGACACATCTCACTAGTCTGAAATAATGTGGTTTACTCTTTCAGAAAAAGAAAAAAAAAGAATGAAAGAAAAGAAAAAAGGAAAAATCCAACATGACATATTATGATATCATAAAGTCATTCAGCAGGATGGCAGAATTGGAGAACGTCCTCAGTGTAATCTCATTGTGAGTGTGATGTTTTCTTCCAAAATGAAATCCATCTGTAGGTTCAGGGATTATCTCACAGTCTTACTTAGAATTGATTCTGTTGGGAGTGGGGGGTTGCAGTTGGAAAGGAAATGTCCTGTCTTAAAAGAGGGAATGTAGGGTCTACTCTTGGCAGTGGGTGAGGATGTAGGAATTCACTGTGGCTCTTCCTGGTAAGTCCTAATTCTAAATAGAACATTCACTGTCTCCAGAGTCAGGAGACATTGCAGCTAGTCCTTGCCCCACCCTGAACTAGCTAAAACATTTTGGGTAAGTCCCTTCCCTGTCCTAGGGCCTCTGTTTCCCCATCGATCCATTGGTAAGGTGAGTGAGTAAAGTCAACAAGCACTAAGGCCCTTTGCCGGCCAGTCAGTCTCTGGTGCTAGAGATTTAATTGCTCTTGAAAGGGGCACACCCAGACAGATCAAGTGGACTATACTAACTCCTTACTCCAGCTGTTCAAACAAAGTCAGGTTCCCCACACCCCCCAACCCCCAAGTTGAGGGTAGTGGTTGGGATACAAAGATAGGTTTCCCCCACCCTCTGTTCTTTTGGCAACCTAGGCTCCAAACATTTTGTTTCTAAGCAGGTTCTGACACTTTCCCACATTTCTTTACCATATTTCTCCATCATTTCTTCCTCTTCTCACCCAAATGTGTCATTCTCTCCACACAGAACATCAGATTGTGAATGGAGGGTTTGGAGGGAGTGTGAGGTTTCACTGATGAGAAGAATAGGGGATGAGACCCTACTGATGCCTCTTTTGTCTCCTACCTATGATATTTCTTTTTGGAAAGAATCACTATATTTGATGCCTTTGGAGTGTTTATCCGGCTCATAATGGTCCCCTTTACTAGGCATTGCCCTCTGATCCACAAACGTAAGGCTGGGACTTCAGCAACCAAGTCCATACTAGATGATGCCTACCTCACTGGCCATGGCCGACCAGAACACAATGGGCAGCTGAACCACACTGGAGAGTTGGAAAGTCGTCATTGTTTGGAGGCTGGAATCCTCCCCACTCTGCAATGCCGTGCTTTTTGTGAGTCACAGCCCTAACTTTTTACCCTACTTAGCCTTATTTGGACAAGATGAAGACAGGTTAACATGAAGAGGGTGCCCAAGCACTGCGTGGAGTGAGGAGGGATAAGATGTGAAGTATGAGTGCCAGTTCAGGGCGGCAGGCTTTCAGAACGCCTGGGATGGGAGACTGAAATGTTGTCCTGGGACACCAAGCATGGGCTTTGCTTTTTTCACCCAGCCTCAAGATGAGGAGGTAGCCTTGCTGATGAGTTTGGTTCAGCAACCCCAAGAGCCCATTCTTTGTAAACACTCCCTTACACCAGAAGTTCTTATCCCAGCTGCCCCTTAGAATCAATCCCCTGGGTAGCATTTCTAAACTGCCAAAACCTGAACTCCTATTCCAGAGATTTTGATCAATTAGTCTGGGGGGAGGGAGGAGGCATTGGAATATTTTTTTTGAAAGCTACCCAAGTGATGCTAATATGCAGCCAAGGTCAGGAGCCACTTTCTTAAATTAAAGCCCTAGACTGTAAGCTTGAAATCTTCCATGATGGTGATATAAGTCTGAATGTTAAAGGGCAATGGTGGAACCAGAACTGAGCATCCATCTTTCTTCTACAAGGTCCCTAGAGTTTCATAGAGTGTTGATGAGAGTTGTGTGCCTTGTGGAGGACAAAGGGCCCAGAAAAAGTCACACCAAAATATGCTATCTCTGCCTCTGCTCTGTGCAGGCACCTCCTCTCCACTGAGCACTACATCCCAGGCCAAAACTGGAAAATGTTTTGTTTTGTTTTGTTTTCTGCCAATCCAATAAACCTACCAATACTGCATTAATCAGTTAGACAGAAATGCTACTGAGTGATTGCTAATTTATGTCTGATGATACAGGAAACAGAATGCCAATAGAAGTATGAACAAGAAGGTGGCTGATAATACTGTGTGACTTCTGAAACCACAGCTTTAGTTGGAATACCATGAAGCCAGCACTCTACCCTAGTCTAAAGATAAAGACTCAGCTTGTGACAGCAAATCTAGGGTGACCAACTGTCCAGGTTTGACCTGCTTTTAGCACTAAAGTCCCTTGCTCCAGGAAACTCCTCAGTCCTGGGAAAACAGTTGTTCACCATCTCTCCTGTCCAGACTTGCAAAGGACTGACCATGGAAGTCTCCTCTCAAAGTTAGAAACATTTCACTGATGGACATGACTGCTCATCTCTATCAATGCTGAGCATGCCTTTCATGCTGCCTGTTCCCAAACCTCTGACAAATGAGGGGTGACACTAGGGTGGAGGTAATAAATCTCTTCTAAAGCTGAACATTTTCCATCCAAAGCCCTGATAATAACAGAGGTCAGAGCTCAGATGCTAAAATTTATTCCTAAAACTACCCAACCCAACTCAAGCCATTCAGGCCTTCTCCCCAGGAATTAGGACCTAGAGAGACTCTGTTAATCTCTTCCAGTGACTGAGGGGTAACATGCACACTGGGAGCTGTTGGCAGCCAGGTGCTGCAAAGGCAACTGTTGAAGAAACGAAACCAGAATGCCATGAGAAAAAGTTAAATAGGCACCTAGGAAGAAGCAGAGAGGAGAGAAAAAGAAAGAAAGCTGCTTGGGTCACTATTTTTTTCTTCCATGCCCTTTCTGATCCCCATCAGAACTCCTATTCTTTAGTTTCATAAAATCCTCACCACCCCCTTGTATTTTTCAGTTGCAAGCCTAGAAAAGTTCACCCAAACTGACTTAAGCAAGAGAGTGTATTGTTTCATATTAGTGAACAATGTGGGGTACATCAGCTTCAGGCATTGCTTGATCGAGGCTTCAAGTAATGAACTGTCTCTTTCTCCATCATTCAGCTCTAGTCCTAGTAGAACTTCCTCATAGCTCTCTGGTAGGCTCACCCCTCATACTCGTAAGATGTCTCCCAGGATCTCCCAGTACTATTCTGCTAAGTTAATTCTCAGTGGCAAAAGTGAGACCCTTTTAACAGGAGTGCCTGTAAAAGTCTTTTGCTTCTCAGTGGCTCAAACTGGCCATATTTAGCCAATACCTGGGGTCTGGAGGAATGTGTTGCTCTGGCTGGCAGATCTGAATTACATGGCCAAGCTTGTGCCAAAGGAAAAGCCAGCTCTACTGAAGTCCATGGATTGAGATATGAAAGAGGTGATTTACCAGAAGGCATTGATTTATAGTTATCATATGTAAGGTTGATAGATGGTAGGATAAAAATAGTAAGAGGTGTCCCCTATTTTTATTTAAAAAAATATTTTTTATGCTAAATAGGTTAGAATTAAAAGAATCCTAACAATTACAACAATACAGCCCAGAGTTAGAGCACAACATTCCAGAAATCTCCCTCCCTACGATTTCAAATGGTCCTATCACAGGAGTAGATATTAGGCCCACAACCATATCGGTATTTTGTCCAAACAGAGGACAAAGCTACTCAGGTACAAAAATCTGGGTTTTTGAGCTTCTAAATATGGCAAAAATGACAGTATTATGAAAAGACTTTTTTTTCAAAAGTCTTTGTTGTGCAAATAGAAAAGCCACATGTTTGTCCAGAATACTGATTATCCTTCTACGGTACCAGCTAAAACTTTCAAGTGTGAGATTTTTTGAGAAGAGCTACTTCATTAATAACAATAATCACGATATAAAGCATTAGCAACACAGACAATGAATCTCTTCAATATCATAAACCTCAAAGCTTGTATTTGCTTTGTTTGTATTTGTAGGCAAACTGAATCTATCTTCCTGGCTCTGTTATCACTGGGTCTTATCTGAAAAGACCCAATGAATATGCACAAATCAATCCACAGGAATAAGAAAACATCAAAAAGGAGAATTTAGGCCTTTTGTTCCATCTATCAATCTTATGTCCCTTGATATTATGAATCCTTATTCTCTGTAGAAATTTGGACTTTAAGCCCCACAGCTTGACTCCAAGGAAAATTTCCAGAATTGTCTTCCCACTGCACCTTCCAACTTCAGCATAAAGTTTCCTCTACAGCAGCATGGAATCACTCACTGGTCCCAACACATGTTCTGAGGTTCCCCATTTTGTGCCTTTTTTTTTTTCCACATGCCCTACTTTTTCTGGAATGCAATTCTCCACCTTGTTAATAATATACATCTTCCATGGGCCAACACAAATGCCTCTCTGCCATTAAGCCCTTCGTAGGCTCTAGTTTGGAATTAATTCATCCCTCTACCTAAAAGCCTTCAGTGGCTTTCCCCTGCATTGAGGAAAGAATCTCTCTTTAATCAGAGAATCTGATTAAACTTATAAGGCTTTAAATGATCTGCCTGGCTATCTTCTCATCTCATCTCAAGCTATATTCTAGCCACCCTAGATCTTCTTCCCTTTCGAGGATTTCCTTAGTTTTCTCCAATCATAGATCCTTTACACATTCTATTCCCTCTGCTTGGAATGCTCTCCCCTTGGTTTTTCTCAAAGCTGTCTTCTTCTCAGCTGTTAGATTCCGGCTGAAATGTTACTTCTGCATAGATCCTTCCCTGCCTACCTAGGACTACCATCTGTCCCAACCTCATACAGCTACTCTCTACCACAGAGATATGTTCCCCATCTTCCTATGCTTTTTCTGATTGTATAATTATTTATTTATTTGTTTAATGTTTCTCCTTCCCACAAAATGTAATTTGCAAGAGGTCAGAGACTTAATTTCACTCACTCAACTTTAGATCTGGCATTTAGCATGGTGCCCCCACATTGGAGGAAATATTCAAAAATGAGTGTATCGCTCCCTCTTTTATACACTTATAACATAGTTGTATCATAATCTGCTTTATATGATAGATGTTTATATTAGTCTAGCATCTCATACTAGACAAGATTTCGAGAGAAGGATCATGAATAAATGAGATCATACTTGCAAAGCACCAGGCCCAATCTAGATCCTCAATCAACTGTTGTTTTCATAGTGTTGAACATCACAGACTTCAGAGTTGGTCAGTCTTGGGTTTTCATAAGATCCCACCACTTTCCAACTCTGTAACCTTAGTTAAGTTTGCTCAGGCTCTCCAGGCCTAAGTTTCCTCACTTATAAATTGTTAATAATAATACCTACTTTATAGGATGGTTGTAAGAATGATATAAATACAGTGTCTGGAAAGTAAAATGTGTTCAGTAAATGGTGGCTATCATTATTATTTTATTCATGTCAAGAAAGACACCAGCCACCTCAGACATCCAGGAGCTGGCCTAGGTACTGTCAGCTAGGCCATGGTGTTCTCATATTGAACATAAAAAAATATCACAGAGCATCAACCTCAGATAAGACCATTCTGGTGACCATGATGGATGAAGACAAAAATAAGACCACTCCACAATCATATCTGAATAAAGTCAAAGCATGAACATTAACCACAAGAATAACCAAACTCCGCTCTTCCCTGGCTAATAAGTGACTACTGCTTCTTAACCAATACAGTCTTAGGATTGTCTGGCATTCCCTACTTCCATATAAGACTTATTTAGAAACTTAACCTCTATCTAATTTCTCCTTCTAAATAAGATTTCCTTAGATACCCAGAGGATTATCCCTGCTTTCTGACAGCACCCATCCTGCTTTCTTAAGCCCTCTCCCAAATCACCTACTACAAGCCAAAGTCCTACAATAAGTTCTTTCTAATGCCCTCTTACTGAGATGCCCCATGGTTTCCTCATGATGTACATTCTCTGCCACTGCAATCATTAATAAACCCAACTTGCTCAACTACAAGTTTGCTCCTAGTGGTCTTTGGCTGAAGGTCACTGCTAATGGTAATAATAAGAACATCGCCACCATTTATTGATCATTTACCAAACACCAGGGCCTCTTTGATGCGATTTGCATGTGTTTACTTACTCAATCTTTAAGCCAAATTTAGAAGGCAGGCATGATTATTAGCACCATAGTACTTGAGGAAAATTAGCTTTAGAGAGGTTAAATTTTTTTTCTGAAGTCAGATAGCTAATGAGTGGTGGAGCTGGTATATAAGCCAAAACAGTATGACCTTTACCCATCATTTGTTACTGAGCCCGGCTGGGTACTTATCAACACTGTGTCTTGAACAGAGACAGTATTGCAAGTTTAAGATTATGAAGCCACCACAATGTGCAAGGAACAGAGAACTCAGCATGTGAGAGAGTTCCTTCAATATGTTTCATTGGCAATGTACTGAACAGCACTGTGGGGGCTGCAAAAAAGAATAAATCATAGTCCCTGACCTCAAGGAACTTACAAGCTAAATGAGGAGACAAGACTTAAACGCACAAAAATTTAAATAACAATACAAGCTGCAATATAAGAGACACATTAAGACAGAAGAATGCATGATTCAGTGCTAAATGAGGTGTGCGGATGGTACTGAGAGAGGGCTCACTGTGGGCTGCAGGCTCAACCCACAGACTCTAACTCAACTCAAAACCACAGACAGGAAATCAGCTAGGGAGCTGCTTTGTTAGGAAGAGAGAGAGAGAGAAAAGAACAAAGCTTTAATGGAAAAGAAGCTATTAAAATTATACTTGCAGGATATACAGCTAAATGACTTCAAATTTTTATTTTTTGGTAATTCGTTTTTGAGGAATTATAAAGCAGTCTCTAAGAGGGAGTCTTGTGGTTATTTCCAGTGGACTCCATATCAGGAATACTCAGAAAGAATATAAAGTTCATTGCTATTTGGGAGAAGTGAGTCCTGGCTCGACCCTATCTGGACTCTCTGCTATGGGTTATACTCAGGTTTGTACCATTGCACTCTGGTGCTATAGAAAGATGTTTAATGACAACTCTGCATACAATATACTGAAGTATCCTCAGCCACTGAGAGCCACACTAAGACTGGGGTTATTTCTGTAAGGGGATAACCAAGCTCTTGTAGTGCCTTGCAAGGATTTGTGGAATCTCCTAGCACTTTTAGACCTGAAAGAGTTAGAGATCAAGTACTTTATATCAAGTGGCTTCAAACGTCTGAGCAAAGGCTTTGATATCAACTTGGGCAATGACATTGGGCAAATTCTGAAACCTCTCACCTGCAAGTGGAATTTAATAACAGTACTCAACTCATGAGGTGACTATGGGGTTACATGGCACAATGCTTTCAAAGGGCTTAAGGTGTCCAACATATAGAGTACATTCTCAGAATGTATCAGCAATCAATGTTACTGTCATTATTCTCCATACTAATGCTATCCTAGGGACCTGGAAAGATACAAAAGAAGCAGGAAATATAGTCTTCCTGGATACTCCTAAAGCCTCTGAATTGGGGATTTACTCTTCCTGACTTGGGCAAGTCTTTCAATTTTTTAATTTAGTGACCATCCTATTTTGCATAGGTTCAGGAGCTCAACCACTTGAGTTTGACTCCTAGCTCACCACTTAAACTGGTTTTGACTCAGTTTATTTACAAAAGCAATTAGAATAATAATGGTTCTTACATCTTAGGACTGCTGCAGGGAGTCAGAGAAATAATGTATACAGAACCCCGAAGACAGTGTCTGAGACATCACTGACTCTCAGTGAATGTTATTTGTTTACCGTCATCATTATCATCACTGTCATCATCATCACCACCATCAGGAATATTCCAGAGTTTCCCTCTACCTCCAGAGATTCAAGCTCAATGATCTCCAACATGTCCCAGGCAACTCAACTTTCTGGGGCTTTATTTTAAAACATGTCCTCTATTGACAAAGACAAAGCTTTGACCCTATTCTAAATTGCTGTGTGGGCATAGTGCACACTGCCAGCCACTCCCATATCATAACAAATGGCCTACATTTGCAGGTTTGCTGGCTGAGGTCAGGGGTCTAGTCCTTAGAAAGAAGGAAAAGAAGAAGGAGAAGGAGGAGAATGAGAGGAGGAGGAGGAAGAAGACCGAAGAAGAGAGCAGAGGTGGGGGGTGGGGGGGAGGAGGGAGTGAGGGAGAGAGGGAGTGAGGGAGAGAGAAAGGTAAAGAAGGGGAAGGGAAAGTAGGTCAAGCTACCAGTGTCTGTTAGGACTGAAATCATGGTTGAATCCTGGCTGAGTTATTTGGGCAAATTATTTAACCTCACTTTTCACACCCAGTATCAGTGCTAGTGTCTCTTTCCTAAGAATGATGTTGAATTAAAAGAAAGAATACATGTATGCACATAGTGCTTATCACATATTATATCCTTAGAAAATTGTAAGCATATTGTCATTACAGGTGTTATCTGTCCCATATGAAAACAACTAACCAAAGACCACAGCAGGATAGCATACATCAGTTAAAAGACTTCACATTATTCTTTTATCTTCTTTCTTTTTCTAAAAATGTAATCTTGAGTTCAGACTGAAGAGGAGAGCACAACTGTGTTCTGTTTGGGGTGTGAGTGTGAAGACCACACAAGTGCAGTGGAAAAGGCTTTGGACAGAGTCAAGATTTGGATTCTAGTACTGGTACAAATTACATTCACCTCTGGGTCTGAGTTCTAGTTTTCACTACTGTGAAATGGGTATTGGAGATAAAGACTGGACTATATCGTATACAAAGTTTCCTCCAGCGATAACCCTCTGGGATTTTAATCTAGAATTAGTTAAACTAGTACCCCTGAAAGAGCTTATAGAATTAGAATTACTGGGTTTTCAGTGAAAAATGTATATTCTGGGATTGCCACCTGGGCTTAGAGAAATCAGAATTCTGGGGGTTTCTACCAAGTTAAGGCCAGGAATGAATGTGTGGGGGGCGGGGCAGGGAGAGAGACATTAGAGATCCACTGCCCTGCACTGCAGAAGAGATAGACTTTGGAGTAATAATGGAAATAAGGGAAGGGAAATGGGAAATGGGAGAGAAGCCCATGCCTGCTCAGGTAGAACACTATGAACTGAATAGCATGTAGAACATGCTGGGCACTTAACCCATTAAGATTACTGAAGATGCCAAGAAGAAATATTTATAGGTAGTTTTTAACATAGTCTATAAAAAAGGAGGTTGATTCAAACATAAATTACCTACCACATCATTCTTTAACCTCTAAATCTTTCTCTAATGGTTTGAAAGGCAGCTTATTAAAGCAAAGTGAGTGTTTAAGTACTATATATCTACTGGTTAGTTTATAAACAGCTACAGAGGCAGACAAAGTTACTAAAACTGCCAGGTTTGCTAATAAAAAAAAAAGCAAAAAAAAAAAATTAAGGAAATTTCAGCCTGGAGGAAAAGGCTGAAACATCATGGGGTGTAATTTTCTTTTCTCTAAATGAATCTTCCCATGTGGTAGCAAGAGGATAGCCTGAAGCTCCAAGGATACATCACAATCAGATAGCAACCCTAAAGAGGAAACCAAATGCCTCTATCTAGGACCGGTGAGCAACTTGGGTGAAGCTCTCATTGGACTTGCTTGAGTCACATGGCTGCTCCAAAGCCAATAACTGTGGACTAAGGATTGACATATGCTGACTGGCTGCTTATGTCACATGCCCACTCCTGAGGTGGGGAGCAGGGTCCACCACACTTAAAACACACACAGGTTGAGAGGCACCTGGATGGCTCAGTTGGTTAAGCCTCCAACTATTGATTTCAGCTTAGGTCATGATCTCAGGGTAATGAAATCAAGCCTGCATCAAGCCCGGGATCAAACCCCAGATCAAGCCCTGCGTCAGGCTCTGTGCTCAGTGTGGAAAATGTTTGTCTCTTCCTCCTCTCCCCCCTTGTGCTTTCTCTCTCTCAAATAAATAAACAAATAAAATCTTTAAAAAACAAAAACACAAACACAGATTGAGAATAGAATAGCATTGGTTTCCTCAAGTAGAATTAGGGTGATATTACTAGGAAAACAAAACAAAACAAATCATGTGCTGGATAGGCAAAACAACAGACATTCCTTGCAAAATCTTAAAGTAGCAACTATCTTTTATGGGGTCAATGCACATATTTAAAACTGTGTGGTAAATTATCCCTCACCCAGTATGTATTTATGTGCTGTGTATGTGCATGTTTTCTTTCTGTTACATGTATGATCCTGTACACACTTGTCACATACATAGTGTCTTAATGGTCACAGAAAATTAGATGACAAATAGTGGCGGCAAAAATGAACAAAGTTTTGATCATTGTTTAATTTACTAAAAGAACAGCTCCACCTAAGATTCTTCCTGCTTGTTGCCAACAGTGACAAAGTAGTTGGAGATACTGCAAATATGCTTCTGAGAACCTTCTGCAGCTGTTGCAAAAATGGGGCTGAAAGCTCAAGGAATGTAATCACCAGCAAAACATTTTCTATGTCTCTTTAGAATCCCTCTAAGAGACATCTTTAGGTTTTATCACCTCTGAAATCTTATTACCCAACATACTGGTCAACGCAAAATGGGTATTCAAAGAACATTTATTGAATGAATATTTATATGAATGAATCAATGGATGATTGCATTTTTAGGACTGGGTTTTACTCAGACACAGATTTTTTTTAAATTACTTAACTTGTAGGGCTATTTTATGGAATAGAATTGTCATTTTGAAAACATATTTTTTGAAAGTTGCATTAGTTTTTGCCCCTCTTCATCATTTACAAAGAAATAAGCCAAATTTTGGTATTTAACAAAATAAATTGACCAGGAAATGGTAGAATGTTTTTATTCAGAAAATGAATTTTATATGATTTCCAGATGCTAAAAAGTCTGGCACTATTCAACATTGCCTACGATGTAGGAGAGCAAAGATAATGAAAAGCAAAACTAGTGGGTAAGGGTACTCTGACTTTAATTAGCTATTTATTATAGAAGAAATTTATTTAAAATGTACCCAACAATTAAAATCTCTCAAGCCAGATATACAGAAACATAGCACTGAATTGAGAGAAGTTCAGAAAAATGTTTAATTTTCAGATATATCAAGAGCTATATCTTATTCCTCAGAATTCTAGAAGAAGGAAACTGAACCCATTAAATATCAAATACCATCCCTAACCAGGGTATCTCCAGTTGCATCAAACTTTGGAAGAAGGAGTCATGAAATATGCAAACTTTTCTCAAAATCATTTATATTTGCTTTTATTTTAAAAAGAAATCCTAGGCCATGAGCTACATAAGCTGTGAAATCAAACTAAGAATGACAGGTATTCCAGTTACTTATTGCTGCATAAAGAAATAACCCAAAACTGAAGGGCATAAAGCAACCACCATCTTATTATGCTCACAAAAACTGTGTGTCAAGAGTTCAGACAAGGCACAGTGGGGATGTCTTATCTCTGCCTGATGATGTCTGGGGTCTCAAGTGGGATCATTCAAATAGCTGGGGGTGACTAGAACAGCTGTGGACTAGAATTATCTGGAAACTTCATCATTCATATGTTGAAGTCTAGGCTGGCATGACTCAAAGGCTGATCTCAGCCAGGACTATTGACCAGAGACCATACACATGGCCTCTCTGTAAGTCTTGGGCTTTCTCATAGCATGGTACTGTCAAGGTAGTCAAACTTCTTACATGGAAGATCAGAGTTCTAAGAGTAGGTTTTCCAATGAACACAGTGCAGTCTACATGACTTTTTATGACTTATCCTCAGAAATCACATCTCATTACTTCTGTAGTAATCTGTTGATCAAGTCATAAGCCCACCCAGATCCAAAAGTTAACATAACCACTTCTTGAAAGGAGGAGTGTCAAAGAATTTATAGCCATGCTTTGAAACTTCCATGACACAGAATTAGGAATGGGCTATTTTCAGAAGAAGCTCCAGGATATAATTTTGCTTCATAAATGGTTGCTGAATGCTTTTTCTGTGCTAAGTGTGGCTGGAAGACATAAAATGAATAAGACATATTCTCTGTCTTACCTTCATGAAACTTACAGTTTAAGAATAAGAAGGTAATATAGACATTATTTATTTTAATACCTTCTCTGACTCCTGAGACGAATGAATATCTTTCTTCTTTCTAAATAGTTAAGAGCCAGCCCTTTGAAAACTGACAGTTACTATGTGGTAGGAACTGGCATGGGTTATGTTATGTAATACTCATCAAAAAGTTTTATGATATAAATACTGTTATTTATCCCCCTTTCACAGTTTCAACAGAACTTCTGAGAGGTTAAGTGTTTTACCCAAGGTCACACAGCCAGTAAGGGACAGAACTCAGAAGCAAACCCAATTCTGCTGACGCCAGTATTTGATCTCTACCACAACCATTCCACTATCCTGGTCTTCGCTAGATCCAGATGGCTAACAAATGTGAATGTGGTGTTCACCAGATAACATCTTTCAGCTCACCACATACTATTTCCATGTAGTTTCAACTCAAGATTTTTGGGGAGAGCATGTTTTGACTAGCCTCAGATATAAGAGGAAAGTGGAAAATATCAGAAGCTCCCCTCTCAAGACTCCATCACACATTTATCTCATCCTCAGTTTCAACTAGAATTCTTCCTATCTCAAGCAACAAAAACTTCAACTCAGATGGACTTTAAAAATAGTCAGAAATTGAGCCCTGTCAGGCAGTCTTCAGGGAGTTTAGAGTGTTATCATCAGGGATCCTTGCTCTTTATGTCTGATTGGCAAGATGACATTTCCAGCCATTACTTAAGACACAACATCCACAAAAAGAAGAGAGACTATTTCTTCAAACCTCTCTTTCTTATGAAGAAGGAAACTTTTACCACAGGGCCCTCTGCAATCTTTCCCTCTTGTCTCATTGGGCAGGATTGGGTCATGTGCCTTTCTTGGAACCAATCACAGACAAGGGGAATTTGACTAATAAAAACCAATTAGGCCCATCCCAAGAGCTGGAGATAGGATCATCTTTTTTTTTTTTAATTTTATTGATTTATTTGAGAGAGAGAGAGCATGGGGGGCGGTGCGCAGGGGGAGAGGGACAAGCAGACTCCTTGCTGAGTAGGGAGCCCAGTGCAGGGCTTGGTTCAATGCTCAATGCAGGGCTCAATGACAGGACCCTGGGATCATGACCTGAGCTGAAGGCAGACGCTTAACCAACTGAGTCACCCAGGTGCCCAGGGGGTCACCTTTTTAAAGGTGCAAGCCTTCATGTGAAGAGGTTGATACCTGAACAAAGTCAGGATTTCTCTAGAAAGGAGAAAACGGGAATGGATGGTAGGTGAGCAACAAGTGTCTGCCCCTTCTCTGGTCTGCTATGGTGATTCAACCCATGTCACCCAGTACTGTTCTTTGTCTTCCCTGTTTGCTTCATGTAATGGTAATTTCTTCATTGTCCCAATAAACTCTGAAGGATGTAAATTTCTAAGATGGTGAAGCTCATCTCAGACCATGAGGTAAATTGTTAATCACTGGGATAAAAGACTGAGTTCTGGAAAAGGTGAATATTATTTGTTAAGGAGACAAGCCAATGCAAATATTCTTTAAGTGTACTCCATAGTATATTAATTCTAAAAGTGTGTGTGTATGTGTGTGTGTGTGTGTGTGTGTGTGTGTGTTTAGCAGAAAAGGTAGATGGAAGTGGGAGAGAAGTTTCTATGCTTTAAAAAATGATGAAACACTGAAAATGATGCACACTCTTTCCCTATTTGACATAGTTATAGTGTGAATTAGCATATTAAAAACCCTGAGAAATTCTGCAGTAGAGTGATCTAGTGTTTAACCTAGTATTCCCTATCTCTTTTTAGACTGGAACACTTCTGAGTATTTCTATTAAAATCCTGCAGAACATATATGCTATGATTACACTTTGAGATACACTAATAATACCTTCTCTTGACTTATGACATAAGATTTCAATATTCTTAAATTAATACCAGGTATGGAGACATCAAGAGTATTACAGCTTTAAAATCCTACCCCCAAATTATTTTTTTCTTGGAATTCAACTCAATTCAAATAATCCATGTCTAAATATGTAACTATGCTGTACATATACACATACATAATGCATATGTCTATCATCTATCTATCATCTATCTATCTATCTATCATTTATTAAACTTTGACTGAAGCCCAAAGGAATGAATTTGAATGGGGTGGGGTAATGATTTCTATCTGCAGCATGCTGGGTTTTAGATGTCTCTAGAATATTCAAGTGGAAAATTTGAACAAATATTTGGATATGGACATAAAATCTAGAATTTAAGAGATCTAGGTTTCAGTTCAAAAATGCTAGAGAGACATGTAGTGAGGCTGAGAATGACTATGTGAAACAGTTGAAGAGGCAGGGTAGCATGTTATTAATCTAGTGGAGATTTCAGAGGGCATAGCAGGAAGGGCTGAAACAGAAGAGGGATGTTGGCCAAGCATAAAGCATGAAGCAAGAGTACATGAAAGGAGAGATAACAGAGGAGCTAACACAGCTCAAGATGGCCAAAGATTACAAGAGATGTGGGACATGTTAGGTCTAGTCAGCTGTAAGTTTTCCAAGGTAATGAGGCACTCCATCCTCTGGTAGCCAGTGGAAGGTGGCAAGAGTTGTGATAGTATAAGAAACACTACTTATTTCTACGTGCCGCCCACAACCTGAATAAATTGCTCACCAGTGGGTACAGAGATCTTTCTTGCTCCTTTGTTGGTTGTCTCCTTACATATCAGCTCCTCTCTTCTCCATTTCAACACTACAGTTTCTCAGGGGGACCAACTCTACCTTGACCTCCAGAATTGGAAGATGTGACCAAGGCTAAATCAACTAGAGTACCCTATCCACCTGGCCACAGTGATTAGTTCAGTTATAAATATATAACTTAAGCTAGTCTAATAACAGCAGTTTTCTAGATTTTGCTGTGATCACTGGGACAAAAATACATTCTTATTCCTGTTGCATTTGACTAAGGAAGAGATAAGGCAGAAGCTGCTGGCCCCATATTTAGAATATGAAAGGACACAATCTTAGGACTAAGATGTCACAATGGACGGTACACCAGAAATACAGAGAGAAACAAGGACTCTGTTGACATCGTTTGAGTTGTTGGATCAGTCCTCAACTGAATCCTTACTCTGGACTTCTCTGTTTTTTTTTTAAGATTTTATTTATTTATTTATTTATTTATTTATTTATTTATTTATTTGTCAGAGAGAGAGAGAGAGCGCGCGTGCGCACAAGCAGGGGGAGCTGCAGGCAGAGGGAGAAGCAGGCTCTCCCTCTGGTTCTATAAAACTCTCCCTCTGGTTCTATAAAACTCCCCCCTGAGCAAGGAGCCCAATGCAGGACTCAATCCCAGGACCCTGGGATCATGACCTGAGCCAAAGGCAGACACTTAACTGACTGAGCCACCCAGGCATCCCACTCTGGATTTTTCATATGCATGAGCTAATAAAGTGCCCTTACTATTTAGCTCAAATTGAGTCAATATTTAATTAATTTCAACCAAAAATTAATTGAAATATGATACAGAGAGATTCTAATTTCTGGTGGAGTCAGCTGTATACTGAACTGATTACACAGATGTGGAAGGGAGACTCTGAGCCAGAGGCCTTGGGCATGCAGGATACTTGGAGTGGCTGATTAGACCTTTTGTCTTGATTTGCTTAGACTACTATCTCATGGTCAAGTCGAATTTTTAGAAAAGTTTGCATGACTATAATTAGATATCGAATACCTTTGTCAGTTGAATGATGCTTTCAAAAAAGTTCTTATAAGAAAGAGCAATACATCCTTAAAAGTAATAATTTGGTGGAGACTCAACATCAATCACTTGTTGCCATCACGAGCTATGCTTTCTTATTGGAGTCATATTCCAGATGAAGCTGATATTGAGCCACTGACATTTATGAACTTATTGCTTTGACATTTATAAACGTATTGCTTTTTGACATTTATAAACACGTTGCTTATAAATTTGTTAATGAATTTATTAGTTAACAGAAATCTGCTCACTGAAGTAGCAAAATTTAACATCAAGGCTGACATCATTACATATAACCTATTTCCTCCATAAAGTAGAAGGTATATTCAGGGAAAATGTCAATTAGGATAAAAAACTATTTAGTGGGCCATCACACATTCCTTTAAGGAAAGCGACAGTAGCACAAGGACTAGCTCTAGGTTTCAATGAGTTTAGTACGATAAGTTGTTCTACTGGACCAGGTGTCATCAAATTTGATCTGTGACCTGTCTTTGTAAACAAAGTTTATTAGAATACTCATTCATTTACAGAAGTCATAGTACAATAGCAGATTTGAATAGTTGTAAAAGAGACTGAATGGCCCACAAAGCCTACATTTACTATTTGTCTCTTTACAGAAAAAGCTTGTGGATCCCTGTGATTAGACTATGAGTGCCTTGAAGGTAGAACCATATGATATTCATCTTTGAATAATAATCTTTGTATATCAGATGCTTGTTATGTGTCAATCACTGTGTCACCGTGCTTATCGGTTTAAATCCTAAACTACTCAATGGATTAGGTATTCTCATCTTGGTTCTATAAAACTCAAAGAGGTAAAAAAATTTTCTTGAGAACCCACAGCCATTAAATCCCATACCTATGAGTCAAATCCAGATGGACCTGTTTGACCTAAAGTTCATGCTTTTAACCACTCATATCCCACACTGCCTCTCCATCTCTCTACACAGTTCCAGCTTCTAAAAGGAACTCGTTGCCTGATATTGAATTGAAATGGAATCAGAATTATTACTCTAAAGATATTTGTTTACTTTATTTAAGCCTTAATAGATCATTTACCTGCCAGGGATACTCTCCTAATTGAGAATGAATGGTCTAGAGAAAATTGACAAGAAGGAAGAATTATTTCCAACATAAAGGAAGAGTTTCATTTTCCCTTTTCCACACACAGTCTTTCTCTTCAGTTGGAAGCACTAACAAATCAATGAAGTTGACCAGAAGAAAGAAACAAATTGAATTGTTACTTGGATGATATACTTGATTTATGAAAGAGAGGTTGAAAAGGCTTATCATCACTTCAAATGGGATAACTTCCAATTTTCTTGCCACCTTTGTGCTGTTACCTGAACCAAGTGAAAATGCTCTATTGCTCCAGGTTCTATACAGGTCAAGATTCTGTTGTTACTAACAACTGATTAACAGTTGCAATGCTTTTACCTGTTACTACCCAGCATACTTATTTCTATGTGTTCAACAGCATACAGACTGTTGAGTCATGTGGATTGCTATATTATGGATTGCAACTATACCTCTCCTCACTTTTCTCTTTCTGAGCTTTCCCAAACATGGTCTTTACAGATAAAGTGATTGCCTCTAACACAGACAAAATGCAAAGACAGAAAAGTTGACCCAGGAATGATGGGGAAGGCTCCTCTCCCCAGATCACATGACCAAAAAGAGGTAATTATTGCTATGGGAAGAATGAAAAAAGAAAATTTTCTGTGCCAGAGAATACTTTGGGTTATATTTTACTTATCATAGAATATTTTTCTTTAGAAAAGTATAAAACTCCAAGCTAACAGCCTCAAAACCTCTAATGAATTTTTTAATGGAAACCACCATTCCATGTACACCACAGTTCCATTTCCCAAGGAAACCTTGTTGTGCCAGAAGCTAGAGCTGTTTTCTGTTATTAAGTATGCAGTGGTATTATTAGCAGTGCCTTGGAGAGTTATGGGTGCTACTGGAGGAATGTTCTGGGAAGCAGATGGGCAAGATGGTTGCAGAGTTATCATGTCGGTGAGTGTCTTGGTGTTACTGTCAATCTCTGCCTAGTCCCAGCTAACATATTGGTTTTTTATCATTTTTTTCTTGTCTAAAGGCAGAAGCTAGTACTAGTGACTGCAAAGTTTTCAGTTCCCCAAACAAATCTTACTTCAGGGATTCATCTTAGAGATAATTTTCTTCAGCTGTCATTGTTCTCTTCTGGACAACTTCAAATAAGCCTGGCTGAGCTTTTCTCATCCATTTTAGGAAATGAAAACATTTTTCTACTGAGGCAAAAGTTCCAGAAATTACAGTTTAGTTATCACATAAATAAAACTCCCCATCTTCTGTAGGTCTTCTGCAATAAGTTTAGCCAGCCTTGATTTCTTCTCTTTCCAGATGACCCAGCCGATTATTTCTTACATCTTTACTTCTGAAACTATTTTTTTGGATCACCTGTATCACAACTACTCCTGGGGGAGTGTGCTGTAAATATTATCTCTAGACCTTATCTCGGTCATCCTAAATCATATCTGCAGTTAGGCTCAGGTATTCCTGAGCTCCCAGATGATACTTCTACTCACTGAAGATGAAAAATAATGGTTGTATTTCATCCATTTAGACAATGGATGATTCCCAAATTAGCCCTTTACATATCTGGTAGGCAGCAATGTTGCAATCAAATGATTAAGTTGTGTCCAGCACAAGAGTATCCAGTCAAAGAGAAAGAGAATAAAATCAAGATGTGCACCTTGGTACAAGATTATGCCCAACAGAGGAAGAGATTTTTTTTTTTTCCAATTTGCACAAATGTCCCCTGTGCTAATTGGTTGCCCACAACTTTTTCTAATTTATACAAGGGCACTCTGTGGGCTGGCATTGCCTTACTTGTGGGTCTAATTTATAGGGCCCATGGGACAAGCATCATGGGGTAAGTTCTTTGTTCCCTCTCCCATGATACCTCACACACCATTAAAACTCAATATTTGTAGAATCAAATTGAAAATGCTAATAACATATTAATGCTAGAGAAAGAAAGACAGTTTTATCACTCAAACAACAATAGTCCCCTTCATTTCTCTCCTCTCCTGAATTCAGCAAAATCAGCAAAATTTTCCATTGCAGACCACAAATTGAACATACAGTCTGTGTGGGGGGCAAAATGAAACTCTTCTCTTCCTTCCTAGTGGAAATAAAACTCTTTGGCAGTAATTCTTGGATTGTTTTCTTTGGGAATTGCATTCATGTGATTTTTCAAGATGTTTCCCGGGCTTTGTTGAAATTTGATCCATTTAACAAGAAACACATAACTCAATTCATGTTAAAATTCTCAGGGTTACTTAAGAATAATTATGAGTTGTCCATGTGTGCTAGAAAAACAGTCCAGACTTCCTTAAGAATGGGAAGATTATTTGTCTCTCTGGGGTAATATTTCTCCCGATTAAGCATGCCCAATGCAAGAGTTTGCTCAAGAGGTGGCCCCAAATTTTTCACTGGAAAGCAGCAGTCAGGCTTCACTAGTTTCACCTTAAAGTCATTCTCGGAGGTGATTTATCATGTATGAACCAAGGATTTCTGAACTATAGAAGACAATAATATTAACTTGCCTAAAGAGAATGAGACTTGGGCCAAACTCTGCTATGTAATGGTTGGATTTGCTCTAAAACACAAGTTTCCTGAGCTCCCTTTGTTGGGTAAACTTTCCTTCACTTTCACCCTTGCTTTTACTAACCCCTCTAAGCCACAGCAAAATCGAACAAAGCCCCACAAATCTCCCTTGCACTTGCACAACTCCCCGAATACAGAAATGGACTCTCCTGAACATTCACAGACTCAGACTCACAGGTAGCAAAGGTGAAGTAAATGGAGACAGTGGGTCGCAGTACAGAGACCTGTCCTTTTGCCAGTGTTCAAGAGAGAGTTGATCCCTATTCACCCACCCTTCCTTATTTGAGCCTCTTTTGGTTGGTTTCAAGTATAGAAACCCATTAGGGAACTTAATTGTAAAGGTATAGGAGTGTCTCACAGAACCTGAAGTCTTCAGGAAGAACAGGAGCTCGGAATTATAGGCCATCAGGGACCTGGTGATATTTCCCCACCATCTGTCATCTTTGTTTCTCCCACTCAGTGCACCGTATCTTTTTATCACTGGTCTACACAGGGAGTACAGTGTTCTTCAGTTTAAATTTCCTGTTTAAGAGGCCAACCCAGACTTGCTTTTTTTCATCCCAATTCCAAATTCCTGAGGATGGGAGGCTGTTGCACTCATCTTGGATCTGGTAACTTTTCTGGTTCAATTGTCTATTGCAAGGAACAGAGTCAAGCTGAACCAATGTGAGTTCAAGGAGGTCATCCTTGAGTCCCGGATTGTGGGGAGGTACATCCCAGAAGAGCAAACTGCTCAGAAAATCTAAAAGGGATCCTGTAGAATCCTTTCACCTAAGATCCTACAAACAAAGGAGAGCTTTAAGGTCATTTATCCCAACTACCCATCCATGGCAAGTATCTGTTCTACAACACTGCTGACTAACAATATTCCTTCAGTCTTGCTTGAATACTCCCCAAGATGGAGAGTTTCCTCCTTCTGAGGCAGTCAGCATTGTTAAATTTTTTTTCTTGGGTTCCAGCAAAAATTCTTCCAGTAATTCTCACACATAGATACTAGTTCTAATCATTTAAGAATCATGCATCTCTAACGTTGGAGTGAACTTGCATACATACATACATATATATACACACACACACACACACACGCATATACATGTACATGAATGTGTACATATACATATACATTTTTTACATGAAAAACCTGAATAGAGGTTAACAAGAGGAAGGATGGTGTGTGAGAAGGAGTATGGGCTCTGATGATAATAGATAGTCAGTTTTCAAATAACTATCAGCTGGTTGTGCAACCTTCAACAAACCATTGAATGTCTATTTCTTCAACTGTAAAATGGTCCTAATGTCACAAAAATTAAATAAAATAAAGTGCATAGAGCGTTCATTTTAGTGCCTGGCATAGAGTTGAAGCTTAGTTTATTTTAGCTGCCATTATTTTATTTTAGTATTACTTACTTATATAAATACAATGAAATCATGTATTTTCTAAGCCCTATATATCATTCTGCAACTGAGGGTTCTCAATTTGACCTGATAGCTGTTCCTCAGAGGTTGTTCATGCCAATGGGTAAAAGTAAGAATGACAGCTCAGAGTGTTCTTTATCCACAGCCTGGAACTTGTTTCTGGCAAGAAGGCTGGAGAAACATTACAGAATTGAAATATAGAAGTTGACATTTTTAGGACTTTCATAATCTTTGCAAGTAAGTAGTATAGCCAGAGCCAAAGTGTTCCAAGTCCACTGTTATCTCCTGGATTTAGTGTAAGGTGTGAAGAGAAAGGGAAAAGAAGCTGAAATGATTGGAACTACCTGGGGCTGCATTTGCTAAATGCTTGCCCTGAGAAGCTGAAGAGAGCCAGAAGGTGTCAGGGGGCCTAATGCACGGGTACAGCATGACTCTTCAGACGGCAGATACCTTCAAAACAAGGGATACCAAGGAAGTAGTGAGCTAACACCTGTCTAAAAAGATTATAATTTCATTTTTTCCTTCCTGTGAATACTGAAGTGTGCCTAAATTTTCTATACTAAAAAATATATAATATAGAGAATTGCTATATATCATGCATAATTTCTCGATCTTACATTATACATAATATTTTATAGCAAATTCTGAATTTGATTACAAGCATAAACACAAATGTAAATATAAGACAGACACTATTTAGGCTTTTCCATTTTGTCTGCCACTTACATCTACCTGATGAATAAGTTCAATTATTAGCTGCATTTTTTTATGTAATTAGGAGAAAAGACAATAGGAAATCAGACCAAGAAATAATAAACTTTCCTGTAATTTTAAGAAATAGACTCTTACATATATGGTCAGTTGATTTTTTAGACAAGGGCACTAAGACCATTAAATGGGGAAAGGATAATCTTTTCAGCAAATGGTGTTGGGATAACTAGATGTTCAAATGCAAAAGAATGAAGTTAGACCCTTATTTCATACCACATACAAAAATTAACTCAAAATGGATCAAAGACCTAAGTGTAATAATTAAAAATGTAAAACTCTTAGGAGAAAGTATAGAGAAAAATTTGCATGACACTGGATTTGGCAATGATTTCTTACATATGAAACCAAAAGCACAGACAACAAAAGAAAAATAGATAAACTGAACTTCATCGAAATTAAAAAATGTTTGTGCGTCAAGAGGACACTGTCAAGATAATGAAAACACAATCCACAGGATGGGACAGAATATTTGCAAATTATATATCTGATAACAGATGAATATCTAGATTACAAAAAGAATGCCTACAACCTAACAAGAACAACAAAATGAACAACAAATTCAAAAATAGATAAAATGTTGGGGTACGTGGGTAGCTGTCGGTAAAGCATCTGACTTTTGATCTCAGCTCAGGTCTTGATCTCAGGGTTGTGAGTTCAAGCCCTGTGTTGGGTTCCACACAGGGTGTGGCGCCTACATTAAAAAAAAAAAAATAGACAAAATGTGGTATATACATACAATGTACTATTATCCAGCCATTAAAAGGAACATAATTCTGATACATGCTACAAAATGGATAAATCTTGAGAACATTATGCAAAGTAAAATAAGCCTGAGACAAAAGAATAACCTATTGTTCTACTTCTATAAGGTATCTAAAATAGGCAAATTCATAGAGAAAGTATAATTGAAGTTACCAGAAACTGGGGAGAGGGGAAAATGGGAGTTACAGTTCACTGGGTACAGAGTTTATGTTTGAGATGATATAAATGTTCTGGAAATAGATAGTGGTGATGGCTAAAAAAATAAAATAAAATAAAATAAGATACTTCCAGAGGAAGGGAAGGGCACTCTAGGCATGGGGAACGGGGTGTGCAAAGGCATGAAGGTAAAGATGCCCCCATGTTTGAGGAGTCCAGTGAGTCCGCATCACTGGTTTGTTGGAAAGAGAGGCTGGAGCATAGGTCTAGTTAGGAAGGGCTTTGAACATCTGTCAAAGAGAAGTAATGGCTTGGAAATATACAACCTTTCTAGGCCCACCTTTACATGCCATGCTGTATTATCGTTCTCCAGAGAAATAAAACCAGGAGGAAAATAGATATATATCTTCACATATATACACACATATACATCCCATTGGTTTGTTTTATAGAGAGAAAGATAGACACAGAGACAAACTGAGAGACAAGAAGAGAGAAAAAGAGAGAGATTTATTATAAGGGATTGGCTCCTATAATTATGAGGGAAGGCAAGTTCCAAGATCTATAGGTTGGGTGCACAAGCTAGAGGCCCAGGAAAGCCATGTGACCAGAAAGAAAGGAAGCAGAAAACTTGTGAGTAGCCCTAAATCCTCCCACTGAAAGTTCTGTACCCAATTCTACCATGTGTGTGGCATTTTCCCTCACCAACAAGCAATTCAACACCAGCTGGGTGTCCTACAATTCAACTCAATTCTGATACTATTTACTTGGAGCATCAGATCCCACAGGTTAAGGGCTCAGTCCCACAAGACTGCCCCCACTTTAGATGTCAGTGGCAAGTCCTGGTTGTAAACTGTACTTCTGACCAACTGGCTATAAATCAGAGGTTCCTACCACCCCCTCCTTGGGTTTCATTAATTTGCTAGGGTGACTCACAGAACTCAGGAAACCCATTCACTCACTCAATTACTGGTTTATTATAAAAGCATATAACTCAGGGACAGCCAGATGGAAGAGATGCATATGGCAAGGTATGGGTAAAGGACAAAGAGTTTTCATGGCCTCTCCAGGCCACTGTCACCAAATCTCCACATGTTTATCAACCAGGAAGCTCTCCAAACCCAATCCTTTTGGATTTTTATGGAGGCTTCATTACATAGGCATAATTGATTAAATCACTGGCCGTTGGTCATTGATTAAGCCTCCAGCCCCTCTCACCTCCCCAGAAATTAGGGGAGTGGGACTGAAAATTCTAACCCTCTAATCATGTGGTTGGTTCTCCTGGCAACTGGCCCCCATCCTTAGGTGCTTTCCAAAAGTCACCTCATTAACATAACAGAAGACACCTTTGTTGCTCTCATCCCTCAGGAAATTCCAGGGGTTTTAGGAAATCTGTGCCAAAAATGAGGATGAAGACTAAATATATATTTATTGTTATAAATCATAATATACAGCCACATATGTTAATAAATGTATTACCCACCAAGGAAATACCTCCAAGCAAAGCAGTTGACCATATGTGGTTAAAAAAAAAAAAAAGTCAGAACCACAGAGATTGATAGAAACCTGAACAGTAAGAGACCTTAAGCAACAGCCAGTGACCCCCTTCTGGAACAGGCACTACATCTTTCCTTATCGTTTCTACAACTTCATTTATAACAAAAATGAATGAGAAACCATGACCATGATTATGGTGTTGCCTTCCCATAACTGTGCCTTATGTAATAGCTGCCTGTGCCAGTGGTGGTTCCAAATTTTTTATAAAGGAGGGGCCTAGAGGCTTAAACCTAACAAGGACAAATGCTGTGAGATTTGTCTTAAGACTAGATTTGCTTAGCAAGTTTGCTGTTTTTTTACTTAGAATGCATGTTTATTTGGGATGGTTCAGTGTAGAGGGACTGCTGATGAACATCATAGGGAGATAAAAACCCTGTGAGCCCCCTCTTTGTGCACAGTCCCCAGCCCGTGGCTACTGAAGAGAATCAAAAAAATGTGTGCTACTCTACCTCTTTAGACCAGAAGACATAAAACTAGTAGCCTACTAAGGTGGCCACCATTCTGATTTGCCTGGGACTGGGTGATTTTTCAAGATGAAGACTTGATACTAAAACAAGGACAGTCCCGGGCAAACCAAGATAGTTGAGATCCAGCATATAGCCCTCAGACATATTCTATTTTGTCATTTGGTGTTTTATTTCTTTTTAAAATTTGAGCTAGAATCATTTAAAAAGTAGGTTTCCTAAAAACATCCAAGTACATACTTCTTTTAACAATTCAGAAGATCTGGACATTCTGAGACCTATGTTGCCCCAGGGACAGCAAATAACCAGGGCCAGGTGGTGGCAGCTCTCTCTGTAAGACAAACATGTGCCTTCCAGGTCTTCACAGTTCCCACCCAGCTACTTCCACTCATTTATTCTACCTCCCTGGACCCCGCAGCATGAGGCTGCACATTAGAAATACCTGAGTGGCCTATACAATCCCAACAGTTAGCGGCACCCCATACCAATTATATATGACTTTCTGGGGTGAGACCCTGGCATCTATATACATACATCTTAATATATGTACATTTTATATAATTGTGCATCTTAAATGTACAATTCAGTGACATTACATACATTCACGCTGTTGTGCAACCATCATCAGCCTCCATATGTAGAAGTTTTTCATCATTACAAACATAAACTCCTGTACCCATCAAACAATAACTCCCCATTCCACCCACCCACCACTGCCTTTGGAAACCATTGTTCTACTTTCTGTCTCTATAAATTTGTCTATTCTAGGTATCACATATAAGTGAAATCATAAAATATTTGTCCTTTTGTGTCTGGCTTATTTCACTTCACTGAATGTTTTCCAAGTTCATCCATGTTGTAGCATGTACCAGAATTTCTTTCCTTTTAAGACTGAATAATATTCTATTGTATGCATGTATATATATATGCATGCATATATATGCATATATATACCGTATTACCATATTTTGTTTATCCATTCATCCATTGATGGATATATGGATTGTTTCCACATTTGGGCTATTGTAAATAATGCCGCTATGGACATTGCTGTATGAGTATCTGTTTGAGTTCCTGCTTTCAATTATTTTGGCTTTGTACCAAGGAGTAGAACTGCTGGATCATATGATAATTCTATGTTTAATGGTATCTGTATTTTAAAGTCCCCTAGGTAATTCCAATGTACAGACAAGGTTGTAAACGTCTGTGTTAGAGCTTGTAACCTCTGAAGAATCTTTACCTTCTCATTCCAATATGAGGAGAGGGGCAGCAGGAAAGAAGCAAGTGGGCAGCTTAGCTGATTTAGCCACAAGACAATTAAAAAATTAAAAACAATTTTGAGAGTACACAGAACCTTTCTACCTTCTTACTCAAGCCTCTGAAAAAATTCTCTGAAGCCCTTTATTGGACATTTCTATCAGCTTCCAGGAGAGCTATGTTCAAAGAATATTTTAAATTTCATTATATATACAGCTTTAAAATATTAATTCAATCTGCAGAATTTTATAAAAATGTACTGGATTGGAAAATGACACAAAAATAATATCCACTGGTTTTCTTTTATAATATCATCCAACTAAAGTGACACATTTTAGAGCAGCATAGTGATTAAAATGCAGCCTTATGCTGGTATGAATGTCACTTATTTTTAAAAGGAAAGTAATTTTACATGATTTTCTCTCTTATTTTTTGTCCTGATGATACCAGGAGACTCTGTGATTCAGGGACTCCATCAAATGGTCTTGTTCCTTCTATCATACTACTTTAAATGAAGACTGAAAGCTTTTAGAATCCTTCTTCCCAGGGGAATTTATGAAATGTCAAAATGGTCACATCAGCTACTTGGACTAGCCTGGGAATGAAGACTTAATTTGGTCATGGGAATAGCAGATAAATATTTCCTTGAAGTTCTTTAACCCTCCTGGTCTTTCTCCTCTGAAAACATTCCATCATGCTGTATCATTGTCCAAAATGGAACACTCACTGAACTGAACTCAATTTATCAGGGACATCATTTAGGGCTCTTAGTGTCCTGAGTGGTAGAAAACCAAACTTATGTGACTTAACACTGAAGAGAGGTTGTGAGTTCATATTATCTAAAAGAAATTGGATGGGCTTCAGATGAAGCTTGATCCAGAAGTTCAGACAATGTCACCAAGTTTTCAATTCTCCTCTGTCTCTCTGAATCCAGCATTGGCTTCATCCTCAGGTGGCTGTCCAGCAGGTCTGGACTCTCCAGTTATGCTCTCAAAAGACTTGTGCAGTTCTGTATCTCTCATCTTTACAGTACATTGTCCAGAGGGAGCCCTAAGGCTCTAGTAAAGCTAATAAGAGCCCATTCCTAAAGCTAGTAGAGGCACCAATCCCACCTAAATCACATGGCTGAGAATGGGAAAGAGGTGCTTTCCCATAGAACATTCAGCATTCTGTTTCTAGGGAAAGGGAGGAATGCATTCTGAGCAATAAAAAACATGGGTCTACTATTCCAGGTGTGTTCTGACCAATGCAGAGCAAATGTAACTCTTACCTCCCTTGTTCTAGAACAGTGCTATCTAACAGAACTTTCTGTGATGATGGAAATGTTCTGTATCAATGCTAATAGAGCAGCCACCTGACCACACGTGACTATTGAGTACTTGAAATGTGGCTAACATGACTGAGAGATCGGGTTTTTTATATTGTTTAAATTAAACTTAATTTAACTTAAATAGCCATGCATGGCTAGGGGCTGCCATATTGTGCAGTACAGTTCTAGAGACTTTTATTTCCATTAAAGCAACTGAAGATCACATTTGTTTTTTTGGCAGGCACATAATATTATTTATAGTACATAATGGAGCTTATTATCAACAAAATTCCATAGCTTTTTTTCTATTTATGAGTTCACTGAGTCATGTCTTTGCCATTCTGTACACTTGCAATTAATAATTTAGACCTAAATGAAAGATTTTACATTTATGCCAGATTGAATTATTGGGGCATCCCCATCCTAAAAGAAATGTTTTATCCTAATTTTTTTTTTCCATGATATTACTTGGTCTACCAACCTTATGTTGGTCTCTGTCATGAAGAGAATCTACCCTACAGCAGCACTTTTTTTTTTTTTAATCTGAGGACTGTGACACTTCTGAAATTACATGTAGATTTTTGTGTGCTTATGTTCCTTTTTTTTTTTTAAGGAAAGAGCCCAATGCCTTTATTACATTTTCAAAAGCTAAAATCAATAATCAAGAATTTGCCTCTTTGCACAAATTATTAAACCAAGGCAGGAATATGTGGCCTGCTGCTAGAAATGACCCTCCCGATTAATACCAGTGTTTTCCCTAGGCTCTGTCTCTAGTTCCTTAGACCAGAAAAATCGTGAGATTTTTTTTTTTCTTTTTTTAGCTTTAGTTGCCCTGCCCTGTGTCCAAACTGCTGCCCACTGTAAGGCAAAATCACTAAAATCAGAAACTTTTTAAGTTTTGACTTCAAAACTTACTTCCAAAATCTCCCAATTATTGTTCACTCTTTAGAGCACTTAGGTAGGTGTTTTTGTGTTTTGTATTTTGTCCATAGTTTATAGTGTTCTGTGTGAGAGGGTCATTCTTATAAATCATTATCTATTATTCATTACCTTATTATCTCATTCTCATCTACATGGTATTTAATTAACCAGACCTATACTAATGAACATTTAGAATTTCACCAATTTTTAAGGAGGGCACGTGATGAGCACTGGGTATTATATGAGACTGATGAATCACTGACCTCTATCTCTGAAACCAATACTACATTATATATTAATTGAATTTAAATAAAAATAAATAATTAAAAAAAAGAATTTTACCAATTTTTTTGGCAGTGCAATCATTGCTACAGTGAATATCCTTATTTGTGCCTTTCTGAGCACATGTCCAAGTAAATAATGAGAAGTAGAGTGTGGGTTATAGAGTAGGTACATTAAGATTGTAATCCATGGTGGCTGAAAGTCTGGAAACATAAATAATATTTTATTATAAATTATATCAATAAAACATTTGATATATATTAATATACATAATAAACATCCAAAATTTATCACATGTATCAAATGTACCAAATGCTTTCGGACATAGTGGCCACCCTGTAGATAATACCAAAATGCTTTCTAAAATGTCTACGAGTGCTAAACACCATGCCCTGGTATAGTAACTAAGGAAACTCTGAATTTTCTTTCAGGAAGATTTGAAGAAAGGCATTTCTATTGGGAGTAATTTAAAGATAGCCACCGAAAGCCATGAGGCCAAAGCAACTAGAGGCACATGACAATGCCAGGCACGTGGCTTCTTTGGTGCTATAGCTCTCATCTTAAAACAGGCTCCGAAAGTTAGGGTTGGCATCTCCTCAGCTTTGCCTTGCCTCATGCTGTGAAGCCATCAGGGAAACATTGTATTTGCACAACCCTGGAGCAAGGACGTTTGCATAAAAGAACACTACAAGAGCAAGGTGATGAAAAGGAGTCTGATCTCAGCTCTCCACCCCCTAATGTATGCCAGCCCTGCTCTCAACAAATAGCAGACTTCCCAAAGAGCAAACGTTAAGGATTATTAAACCTTCATTTCTTAATTTCCATTTTGATTCAAAAATCACAGGAGGCTATGATCTTACTTTATGATTCCTTTCTTCCCATGCAGCTGGAATGGGGAATCTGACATTTATTAGCTGGTAAAAGTAGGGTTTTTCTTTATGGCATTAAATATTCTTTTTCATGATGGTATTTTACTTCACAAATGGCAAATAGATCATGATGTGACCTGCGTAGAAATGTTTTCAAAGGAGGTTTGAGAATTCTGAAAAATTTCCCTTATTATGTAATGAGTTGAAATCCCACTATCTTGTTTGACACACTCTGCTGGCATTACCCATCATATTGGCAAGAGAAAGTTAACTGAACATGGGAAAAAACTTGGTGCTGCTACTTCATATTCAGCAATGTTGTTTCTCTAATAATTCTAAGAACATAACAAAGATCCATTGCTATAAAGCTTTTTCATATTTCTTTTCAATCAGGGATTCATTTATGAAATACTAAACATCCGTGTTGTACTAATCACCAATCTAAACTGTGAGGGATACAACATGAACCAGCTTACAGCAGGGTCCTACTTAGTTTCTTGCCCAGGATGGGTTCAGATGTCAGGCTCTTTATGTAGGTCCAAGTGATGGTATTGATATTTAAAAAAAAAAAAAAAAGAAATCCAGTTTCTACCCTCACAGAGTTTACAGTGTAGGAGAGAATACAAATGTTAAATAAAAAATTACAAGTGTGTAAATTCACAGTGAAGTAGAAGTCCTAACCTTGCTTTATAACTTAAAACCAGTTGAACTCTTTCTCTCTCCCCATCAGACAGCCAGCATCCAGTAAGAATGAGTTCTTTGCTTTTCATTTCCCTCCTTTTGTCATTCTTTCTCCTATCTTATTTCATTCTCCCTTCCATGTAATATTTATTTATGTGGTGTCTCCTATGAGTCCAGCATTGTGTTAGAGCAAGAAATGTCAATGAAAGCAAGATACAAAGTGAAAGAAGAACTATGTCCACTAGTGCCCTTCTCCAAGCACCTGGTTGTGCCAGGGCAGGCTTTCCCTTCAGAGCTCCTGCATGGTGAGTATGCCTTTTTCTTCTCTGGCTGATCAGATTCCTAAGAATGCCCAGGATCATGAGTCAGAGGGTTGTCCCATGGCAAACAAATTACTGGGACTTGGAGATAGCTGGACAGTATTTCCCAGGAATGACGGCTAGCTAAATGGCTAAAGTTTATTAAAGCTCTCTGTACACCGCTTAAGACAGAATTCAGTCAACTGCCTCGGGTGGCTTTCACTCCATCTCAACTTCCAAGAACCACAGAGATGAAGTAAATGAGCCACAGGAACAGGGATTTCTTCCAGGCTGGAGATATTACAATCCCTCTCTGAATATAAGAGTTGGCTTAAAAGGGCAGCATTCACTATTGAGGGGATAACTCCGAAGAGGTCTTGTGGTTATAATGGTTTTATGATTATTTTGGATCTCTGCAAAGACTCCTGTGTTTGGGTAACTGATTCCACACTGGAGAGATCACACAAACATTCCTTAACATTAGTCTGTGGCTTTGTTTGACAGAACTAAAAGAGCTCTGTGTCCATTCTAGTCCCCAGTCATACCCCCAAACTGTCATTCAGATGACTGGATTCTTTCAGAATTAAACTCTGGGTCTTCTGTATTTTTTTTTTTTTCCAAAATCATGTATGTAAAAACAGTTTGGGGGAAGTCTACACTGTGTTGAAAAAAGAAGATATTTAAGTCAGATTGTTATCCTCCAAAAACCTATAAATGAGGAAGTGATATTCGTTAGTTAAAATGCACATATATATACATACAAACATACACACAGATAAATAAACAAATAAACAAGTTGGAAAAATAGCCACCCCTTTTCTTTCACTGTCGGTTATTCAGGAAATATTGCCCAAGCACCCATCCTTTCAGGGAAATCTATCTTATATGTTGAAAGAAAAAGATTCTTAAGTCTGGTCACAGTCTTCTAGAAGCCTTTGGATGAAGAGATGAGATCTGTTAATTAAAATACATACATACATTCATACACACACACGAACAAACAGGTTAGAAGAAATAATCAAGGATGACGAAAAGGAATATATTCAATAAATATTTATGAGGTACTAGGCGTATTCTAGTGCCAATATAGAGCTTTTATTGTAGTGAGGCAGATAGATGATAAACAAATAAATATATAATTTCAGGTAATAGGAAGTTCCATAAAGAAAAAAAAATAAAGCAGGGTGGGAAAGATATAATTGTGGAAGTAGTGTTAAATTTGTAAACTTTTAAATTTGTAAAGTGTTGTCAGGGAAAAGGTGATATTTGATATTAGATGATGTGAAAATAAGCACAGGGAGTAGCCATGAATCCAGATCACGCAGAGCCCTGCAGATGACAGAAAAGACTTGGACTTTCATTCTAAGTGGGATAGAAGAGACCTTCGGAGGGTCTTGAGTTGAGGACTGACATGATCTAAGGTGTGTCTCCTGTGTTAAGAACAGACCGCAAGGGGTAAGGGATGAAGTGGGAGACAAAGTAGAAGGCTAATGATGGTGAGCACTGATGATGGCGTGGGCCCGGCATGGCAACAGGGATGATAAGAAGTGAACGAATGATAGAATCATTTTGAAGGCAGAATTAATAGAAATTGTCGATAGATCAGAAGTGAGGTGTGAGAGAAGGAAAGAGGTTAAGGATGACACCAGGGTTTCTGGCCTGAGCAGTTAGAAGACCTACTAGTTGAAATAATTACAAAAACGTTAACTTGTTAAAAGGATGTTTTCATCGTAATGCAAAACCATACGTTTCCCCTAGAATGGCTAAAATCTAAGACTGACAACATCAAATATTTGGGAGGGTATAAAACAATTAGAATTCTCATACATTCTGATAGGAGTGTAGAGTGGTATAACCGCTTTGGAAATCAGTCCAGTACTTTCTCATGAATTTAAACTTACGCCTACTTATGGCCCAGAAATTTATTCATAGGTATATAATCAAAAGAAATAAAAACTTATGCTTCAAAAAGATGTATATAAGAATGTTCATAGCAGCTTTCCCTATAATAGTCTTAGAATAGAGACAATCCAAATTTCCACTGACAGGAGAATGTAAACAGTATGGTATATGGAGTATCACTCAGCTACATATAGCAACATGGAAAAATCTCCAAAACATTTTTCTAGCAAAATAACTTAAATACAAAATAATATATATTGATTGGTTCCATTTAAATAAAGTTCTAGAACAGGAAAAGCTAATCTATGATGATAACTCGAAGGAGTATGTGCTTCTGGGCTTGTGAGATGGCGGGAGGGTTTTCTGAAATACAGTTTTTCTGGAACGATAGAAATATTCTATATCCTGATAGGGATATGGTTTATATCAGTGAATGCATTTGTTAAAAACAGTACACCTAGGTGTACACTTCATTTCACTAAATGATTGTTATACCTCAACTAAAAAATGTTTACATAAAAAGAAAAAAGTTAAATAAATAATAAAATATTTTTAAAATAAAAGTATAGATACCCAATGATACATACCACTTATGTATAAAGAACACAAAGCTTCATATATTTCTAGCAATACAAATATGTATATGTATGCAATTAAAAGCAACATTTTTACATTAAAAAGAATCTGACTTAGTAGCTTTGCCTGTCTGACTCAGCACTGATAATAACCAACAGTAGCATTATCTCGCTTCAATTTTATGACAGCCTTTATGAAGTGCTTTATTGCACTTGCCCCACTTCACACATAAAGCAACTGAGTATTAGAAAGTGACATGACTTGCCCACAGACATATCACTGTTGACCAGTAGAGCTGGAACTGGAATCCATGTCCATATTCCTCCAGTTTGTACCTTCAAATACTGCATTACATTTTCCTCCACAACAAGGTCACAGGCACTCTCTAAGGAACCCTTGGGTTTCTCTAGGACCTCAGACAATCTCTTCAGGTGCTGCCCCTCTCCTCTATCCTTGCTTTCTCCTGGGGCATCCAGTTTCCATCCTATCACCTTATACCTGATTTCAACCTTCCTCCCCAGGTCCTACAGAGGGATGTTTCATTTACAGTGTCTGCTTGGTCTTTGGTTTTGTGTTTAGATATTGTCTTTTGGCTCCAGTTTGGCCAAACACTCCGGAGCCCTCAGGCAAGTCCTGCTCCACCAGGGCAAAATACCAGGCTCTCAGAACCCTCACCTAAGTCCAGATTTTCCAGGCTGGGCCTTTGGATAATTCCTCCCACCAACCAATGTGGAAATGTTGAACAAGACTTCTTGATGAATTTGTTTGATGAGATTGGACATCTACTTCCTTTCCACCAAGAAACTCTAAATTATTTTTTGAGCCATAGAATGGAGGTAATTTTTGCGCCTGGGTGACTCAGTCGCTAAGCGTCTGCCTTCAGCTCAGGTCATGATCCCAGGGTCCTGGGATCAAGTCCCACATGGGGCTCCCTGCTCGGCAGGAGGCCTGCTTCTCCCTCTCCCACTCCCCCTGCTTGTGTTCCCTCTCTCGCTGTCTCTCTCTCTGTTGAAAAATAAATAAAATCTTTAAAAAAAAAAAGAATGGAAATAATTTTACTATTCATAAACACAAAATTCAAATATGCTGGATATGAGGAAAAACAGTCCTTATCTACCAGAGTCTTAAACGTCTGACTTAAAGATTCTGAAAATCCAACTACTTTATGTTTTCCAAAATTGAAAAATGATTTCAAAAGTTAAGGCTAGATCTGGCAAGATAGCAAGAGAAATAATAGGTTAGAATGTAAAACAAACAACCTTTCAGCAAACTGTGCCTCTTAACCCAGGGAAATCCTCTGCTGCCTCAGAGAACACAGGTCAACATATTGGCCTTCCACTTTATTAAATTATTAGTATTAAAAAATAACTCTGAGCAAGCAACAAAACACAGCACAGTGCTTTCTACAAATAAAATTTAATTTGCTATCTCAAGAGCTGCTGGTTTTTATCGCCCAAGTTTGGAGCGTGATGTTTTCAGAAAGAAACTTTTTTTTTTTTCTAGTTTGGAGGAAACATGGCCAACATTAGTTCCAAATATTTTATTTCAAACATAAAGCATAGAACCAATACTAATAAACAACAGGCTCTTATGCCAACATTGGTGCATGTTTTTCTTATTGCATTATATTCCACGAGTTATTTTGCATAATTAAATAGAAAAAAAAACCTTGAACTTGGAATTATAAAACCATCACCACAAACCAACAATTCCACTTGATGTGTATTAAGTCATTAAATTTATTGTAAAAAAAAAAATGGAGAGAAAAAAATCTTTTCCTTGTAAATCATTAAAAATTCATGAGGGTTGAAAGCAGAGCAAACAGCCCATACGTTTGCTTAGGGAACTACTGCAGAAGAAGGCACTGCAATTCAGAAGAGAAAATGAGCTTTTTTTGAAATCAGAATGGCCTGTTATCAAAATGACTACCATGTGGGCCATTGGGAAGAAAGGACTTATAAATTCTGAGAATGTAAATGTTGGTCGCACTGTCCCAGATAAAGAATGTTTGGGATGGGGGCGGGGGGCGGGTTGTGGACTGGTCATGGTCTAAGGAGTCTCACAGTTAAACAGTTCAAAAGAATGGGCTACCATGGGATCTGTCAAGGCAAGAAGATCCAGAAAATACAGGCTGAGTTAGGACCTGGCTTCTGGACAAGAGTAAACCCAGTCTGCATCACATTATCCAATAGCTGAGACAATGGTTTTGCAGCCAGTTTTTTAGACATCAGAAGTTATATCAATTTATTCATTTGGAGGATTACCACAACTCTTGTTACAATCCATTCTGTCAACATTATGAGTTTGCTCTGAAAAGCTTTTTCTTAATGTGTTATAACCGGGAGGCATTTGTGAAATGAGCAGACGTAGAGAGAAAGGGATCCAAGTTGCCAGGAACGATATCCATTCAAACTGGTTCAGATAAAAGTGTATCTTTACTGAAGGGAAAGTCAAGGTTACCCAAAGATTGAAAACTGAGTTCAGTTAGACCACTTAGGATCTATATTAGAAAGTGGAACATGGTAGGTCCTCCCTCTGCCTCTCATGGAGTTACACTGAACCTTTGGGGAGAAGAAGGGAATACAGTACCTTTCTATTTACTCACCTGTTTTCTCTAGTACTCACTGGATATCTGGTCTGTTTTTCTTAATCTTTCCATTTTACTGATGGCTCTGCTGCCCCTTACTAATTTGTTTGTGTTGTTGGATGCCAAGGCCTAATGGTGGCCCTAACTTTATATGACCCCCCATTTCACTGACCACCTCTTTCTCTTTTGATTCTTTTTTTTTTTTCTTTTAAAGGGAATTACTGGCCTAGTTCAGGTCATATATTTATTCCTGGTCTTATCAGTAATGGCAGAGAAGTTGGTCAGCTTCCCAATCACCAGGGTGGGAACAGATTCTCTGAGAAAGAGATGAGGACAAAGCAAGTAAATTGACTAGAACATCCACAATCATACAAGCTATAGAGTTCGCCCTTAAATAATCAGGAATTAAACCTACAGAACAGAGTTGTATGTCACTTAAATAATTGCCATAGTTCTCCAATTCTAAAATGAATATATTTTTCACATTTTAACATTTTTTTCCAAGTGAGATGTAGATTGCAATCAACCTGTACATTTAATGCAGTATAATAGCTGCTATTAAATTGATGATGTATCATAAGTTCAAGTTTCTTCAAGAATTGAGGAAACATAGAAAGCATGATTCTACTGGCTCATAGTTTTTCCAAAAGCTAAAAATCAAATCTTTTTCTATAAAATTACTATTAAGCACTAGCTCCCTAATTGTTCTGTATTTGTCTCGTTTTTGTTTGAAAAATGACAATTTCATCATTTCAACAGGTAATTCTCCAATCCCATCATGTTACCCTGTCCTCTGATATTATGCCTAAATCATCTCTCTTTGGATTAACTCATTATTTCAATTAAAGTCCTTGATATATGTCAAAGACGTGCCCTTATTTGTGACAGAGCCATAAAAAATGTGTTGCTTTAATTCCTTCTATAAATCAGTTTCTCAATTCCATTCCCTTAATTATGTGCTGTTTTTCTTTGGAATCTTTCCAATGGCCAGGTTTGTTTTTTTTTTTCTTGTACCTAGAAGTGTTTCCAAAATTTAAGTACGGGATGCCAATATTGTCTCACAAAACTGCCCTTCCTCTTTAGTGATGTTGCCTTATGAACAGTTCAAGGCCTTTCCCCTTGCCAGATGATTCAACATATAACTAAATTACTCTCAAGATTCATCCAGCATTCTTACTTGTAGGCCATTTGCCCATCAGTAAAGACTGGCCATTTTGGGTTATTTTTACATAGAAAATGAATCTTTTACTTTCTTTTCCAATGGAATTTCCTCTTATTATTTTCAAACACTTGAGTTATTTAGCCTGCTAGTTAGCAACAGATACTGCAAACTGGCATTATCGGGATTTGGGATGATATAATACAAAGACCACTCCCCCTCAATATAAGTTTTAGTTTGGGTTGTGACATGGACATGCCGTGTGGCTTTAGAAAAGGAGTTAATATCACTGGTCTAGCAAATGGTTAAGAAGACAAGCAGGGCGAAGTGATTCCTAATAGTCCTTCAGCTCTAATATTCTACATTATCATTTCTTAATGGCCTGGTTAAAATTTTTTGGAGGGCTCATAGGCTAAAGATCACACTAAATCCTGGACCCATACCTGTAAAACCACACCAATACTGCATTCATTCCTTATATTCTACATCTTCAGGAAGAGACTATCCAGGCTCTATCAAAGTTCCATTCCCCACCAAATGTGCATGCACACACAGAGATATGCACATACACACATACACATTTCACTTTGGAAGGGAAACTTTACGGAATCCAGTACTGTAGGAGGTCAGCTCTTTATCTTTTTTTTCCCTGATGGATATACACCAAAAAAAAAAAAAAAGAAATGATGTCCTCATTTTTCACTCTGATAAGAAGATTGCACACTGCCTTCCCTTCTGATAACCTAAAGAAGGAACTATTTGTCTGGAATGATTTATGCTATTTTCCAATAATCTGGTTATAAAGCTGGTTAATACACCATAAATTTACCTTAACAGACCATGGCCTGCTCTTTGAATTCCTTTTCATGCTTTTGTTTTAGGACATCATTCAGGCCCAGTTCCTTTGAAATGTACCAGCCATACCTGGACTGAATAGTCACTAATATGTGGCCTCCTCCTGGTTTTGACGTCTGGAGCCCCATTTATCTGGCTTCTGGGTTCATTTCAGATCACAGTTCTGCTTGCTAAATGAAGAAATCATTGCCAAAAATTGAGTAGGCATGATACCAACTCTAATCTCCTAGGAGGCATACCCTCCTGACCTGTGATTCATACAGTGTGTGTTATGCTCAAATTACATGAGAAATCCCTTGCTGCCTTTTGTCAATAGTTATTTTTGCAAGGTCCTCATTACTTTCTAATTGACCAAATTTGTTTCCTTGATTTCTCTCATTAAACACAGGTTTAGAAGTAACTTCAATTGTGTAGCTTTTCTTTTTTTCTTTTTCTAAAAGATTTTATTTATTTATTTGACACAGAGAGAGAGAATGAGAGAGAGAGTACAAGCAGGGGGAGCAGCAGGCAGAGGGAGAGGGAGAAGCAGACTCCCTGCTGAGCAGGGAGCCCGACACAGGGCTCGGATCCCAGGACCCCAGGATCATGACCTGAGACAAAGGCAGACGCTTAACTGACTGAGCCACCCAGGCACCCCTGTGTAGCTTTTCTAATGGCTTTCTTCCTCCAGGCCTGCCCTCATTCCTAAATATGCCTTTATTCTACCTTCCGTATCTCTCTCTAGTAGCTGGATATCTAGCCTTATAACCTTGGGTGTGAAGAACATTCTGCCCTGAACAGTGTCTCCCCCTCCCCCAAGTACAATATGCATGGAATAACTTGCCTGGGTTAGCAGAAACCCAGCATCTCTATTTCCTGACTATTCTAAGATGAAGTCATGCTTGATCCTTCTTGCCCAGTGGAACCAGAACTCTGACATGTCTTCCTGAACCTAGACAACTCCCCTGCTCCTGCAAAGTGCTAGTTGTTCAAGAATGACCTATACTCCATGGGGCTTCAGGTGCTCTATCCTTGCCAGTGCAAATTTCTACTGAAGATCCAATAGGTCATCAATGCTACATTTGGTTTGTTCCAGGGTAAAATTTCCCTGGGCTCCCAAATTAGTGTGTGTGTGTGTGTGTGTGTGTGTGTGTGTGTGTGTATGTGTGTGTGTGTTTTAATTTCCTAAAAAAGCTGCTTCCCAAAGCTCAGTGTTAACCCAGAAGATCTGAATCAGAGCATGTTCCAGGGCCTCTGCCTCTTGAGCCCAGAAGACCCATCCCCTTTACTCCAGATCAGTGTATTTCAACCCTCAGAGTTATTTATTTCAGGAGTCTTGAGACCTCTCTTCCACCAAGTGAGTCTGTCAAAGCTACTCAGTCTACTCCAACAGATTCAGACAGTTTAGAATTTAAAAAAAAAAAGGAGGAGAGGCTCCGTCCTGACTCTCATAGAAGGTCCCAAGGCTTCTATGCAAATGACTTCTCTCCTCCTTTGCACTTGCTTAGCCATAGTTTCTTTGGCCAGATACCTCGGTATACAATCTGAATGAACTCCCCAGACATTAAAGCCTTTTGTTAATGGCTTCCTTCAGTGTTTCCCTCTGAGACTCTATCTACACCTGGTTGACTATTTTTTTTTAAAGATTTTATTTATTTATTTGAGAGAGAGAATGGTAGAGAGAGAACATGAGAGGGAAGAGGGTCAGAGGGAGAAGCAGACTCCCTGCTGAGCAGGAAGCCCGATACGGAACTCGATCCCGGGACTCCAGGATCATGACCTGAGCTGAAGGCAGTCGCTTAACCAACTGAGCCACCCAGGCGCCCCCTGGGTGACTATTTTAACTGTCTGCTTGGCTGGCCAGCTTGGCCCAACAACCACGGTGTGGGTGTGGGTGTTTTTCATTGAATAAACTGCTTTTACTGTTTTTACTGGCTTGACCAGTCAAGCAGATTAAAATAAGTTACATGTGCTTTTAAAAAATTAAACCATTTTTGGCACTTTGATCAGTGGTTCGATGAAATCTGATTTTTACTTGAGTTTGACAGAGTTAAAGCTTAAAATTTCTTCCACCTATGGGCCTCCTCTCCTTTCTATGCAGAACCCACTGGACTAGTCAACCCAGCATTGATTCTCACTCAGTTCATCAGTTTTCTCATCTGTTACTTGGGCATAAAATCCAATGATCCTCAGTCACTGCTTAAGATAAAGGCCTTTGAACATAGTGGAATCCCCAGGGGTCCTTATCCTTGCTTTGCCCCTCACTAGCTACATGATCTTGGGCAAATTATTTCACCTTCTTCGTACCTTAATCCTCAACTGTGAAATGGTAGCATTAATAGAACTTGCCTGATAGGGCTATTATGAGGAATAAATTAAGAGAATGCATGAAATATCACAGTCAACAATAAATGGTAGTAACAGCTAACATTTATAGACCATTTCCTATGAACCAAGCCCTAAGCTAACAGCCTCTTAGATGATCACATTTAATGGCATCTATTATTATTATTATTTGTCCAAGTTATTTAAATTTCACAAACATTTGGTCATTACTGTGATTAGGGCTTTTGTGGATATAAAGATTACCAAGGTAATATCCCACAATTAGTTTATATTCTAAGAGAAAGAGTAAGACAGAGACACAAGAAAGCATGTTGAATGGTGAGTCCATGAGTGATCTGCAAAGTACCATGGCAACATAAAACAAAGAGAGATGACCTCTCCAGGGACCTGGGTGTTATCAGAAGGCCTTCTTGAAGGAGGTGATATTTAAATGATGGATTTGTTTAAACAGGCAACAGTAAAAACAAGAATAAGAAATCAGCAGTAATAATAGCAGCTAACACTTGTAGAGTGCCTCTTGCATTCCAAATGCTGTGAGAAGCAGGGGATTTACATTATTTCATGTAATCAACTCCATGAGTCAGGTATTATTAATCTCATTAATTCACCCCTTGAATTAAGTATTATTATCATCCCTCATACTATTCTCAAGGCTGAGAAAAATAAAGTAACTTTCCCAAGAACACATATCCTATAAGGTCAAGTTAGGATTTGAATCCAGAGCCTGTGTTTCTAAGCACCACAAAAAGACCACTTCTAGGTACTTGGGAAGGGAGTGGCAGTAAAACTGGCAGGCCATGTTTATACAAAAGAGGGGCTGCAGGTGTGCTCAAGGGCACTGGGTAGTTACACTTGGCTGCAGGAGGGGATGAGGGAAAAGCAGGGGTAGGAGAGAAGGACAAGCATATCAGCTGAAGTCCCATATACAGAGAGGTGGCCTTCAGGAAAGCTGTAAGCAGAGGAGGTCACAGTAAAAGATGTACTTGAGGAAGACTCATTTGGAAAGAGGCTTCATTAAGGCTGAACTGACAAAGCTTGATGACTGGCTGGATTCAGGGAGACAAAGGTTAAGGCAGGAGTTGGTGACTCCCAAATTTTCATGGGGACATAATAGGGGGGAAAGCATGTTGATAATTAACACGTGTCAATCACATGTAAGATTTTCCATTTCTCTCATGCTCTTCTCAAGTTGCAAAAAAGCACTGGGGTCACTATCTTTTTCTCTCACTAAAAAAGGTTATGATTCCTCCAGAAAAATCTCCCTATGGAACTGAGGAAGGGGGAAAGCCTCCCAATGTCCTTTCTGGAAATCATAGGTCCATGCAGTTTCCTTAACCATGAGCATAGCACGCATTATGGTGACTGGATTATCCATGGCTTTTGCATACTTGCTACCCTTTACCTTGGAGGTAAAATAGAAATACATGGCACAGGGGGCCAGAATTTGAAAGCTATCCTTGTCACTTCCAATTACATCACTTTGGGCCAAGTCACTGATTTCTGTGCACTAAATTATCTCACTTAATCTTCTTAACCAATCCTTGAGGTAAGCATGGTTAATCCAATATTGCAGAATAGTAAACCGAGGTTCAGAGACATTAAGTAACTTACTAGTGGTGGAGCTTCAGTCTGAACTCCTATCTATTGAGCGCAGAAGTTTGGGGTTATCAGTTAAAAAAAATAGCATTTCTTTGTAGTAATGCGAAAGACTCTATTTTAAGTTTTCTAAAGTATTATGTGCATCTTCTCAGGTAACCTTCCAGTTCTTCCTAATTTTTTAACACGGAAGTTTCCAGAGCAATTTTCCCAAACATCTTAGGTTTTCTGAAAGAGGCTCTTGCATAATTCCAACCCCTGGCCAAACTCTTAATGATGTTATTTCAAACCATATGCATTGAGGTTGGCCTGAGTCAGCCATTTTTCTCACTTTTGATTTTTTTTCCCCCCCTACCCCCTTCTTTTCAAATCAATATTTATTTTAAATGTAAGAAGTCAGCCTCCTTTTTAGCTGACAAGGCTGGTTGTTCACACACCTTTCGGGTGCATAACTGACAAGTGTCCACTTAGGTGTGGGGCTGACTATAAACAATCTTTGGAGATATTCAAGGGAAAAAAGGCAGAGGAACTAGCAATTTGCTGAGCAAAGGATGTAGTGATCTTTAGAGCCAAAGTGATCCCCAAAAGACCTCTTGATTAGGAAGGGTGAGATTGGCAGCCTCCAGGCATCCCAACTCCAGCCCCGTGTCCTCTTTCCTGGTTGTTTCCTGCAGTGAAAAAAATCGCACACCTAGGGCAGTGAGAACCCCTCTTCCAGATACAATGCTTCATCCAACCCAAATTCTACGCTCCTTTTCCTTCCTGGATCACTCACTAACTCTCTCTTTCTGGGAAAAATGCATGCCTCGTGGTATTTTGATTCTGGCTGCACATCTGAATCACCAGGGAGCTTTAAAAAATGCCAGTACATTGGCTTCACTCAAGACTAGTTAAATTAGTGTCTGTCAAGGTAAGTCCAGGGCACCCATTCTTTGGGCAGTGTGCAAGTAGAATATCCTTCAGTTTGGGTTTGTCTGATGTTTTTCTCATGGTTGGACTGCTGTTATAGGTTTGAAGAGGAAGACCACAGGGCAAAGTGTCCTTCTCATGAGGATATTGCTGTTCTCATCACAACTTTGGGCTCTGCTATAGTAGAAGAATTACACTATAATGGTAGTTCTGGAGTCAGATGGCCTGACCTCATACCCTGCCTGGCCCAACTACCTACACACACATGGCCTTAGGCAAGTCCAGTTTTTCTCTCCAAGTCTTGGATGCTTTATTTGTAGACTGGAGTAACAATCCTTATGCATTTGTAGCATTTATATTAGTGTCTGGCACATGCTAAGCATTAAACAAATGATAACCATTATTATTATTTATTATTATTAATCATTATCTTGGGCAAAGTTCTCCCATGTTTCCTTAAATATGAAATATAGGAGTTGAACTAGGTGATATGTAAGGTGACTTTAAGTTATAATCTTGGATTCTGGATGAACCTTTCCAGATGGTTTGCAAATGAAAAGAAGATAGACTCATCAATACATGCTGCTTTATACTTCCCCATCCTAATTCTCTGATTACCCTTTGTAACAGAAAGCTGAATTAGCAATTCTGTCAATATAGATTAATTTCCTCTGTATCTCAGAAGCAGTTACAATATATAGGAAAACACTAGACATAGAATTAGAAAATATGAGTCCAATTAGGGATGGGAGTTGACATTACTAGTTGTTAAGTCAGGCTGGAGTTGTGTTTCAGTGGTAGAGATGGGTTTACCTTGACCCAGCCATGCACCCTTGAATGGGTCCCATGGGGACAACCACGGTAGATGGAGGGCTGGGTGAGGGGTAAGAGTTGGGATGATAGAAATAAGCAGAGTGTGGCAGAACAGAGTAGGGAAAAGAATCACCTTTAGGAGCCCTTTGCAATCCCATTCTAGCATGTGGAAATTGGCTAGCATAGCTCCAGGGTTCCCCAACATGTGGCTGGCAGTTCAAATGCAGGATTAACCCCAGATCCCTCACCTGTAAAATGAAGATAATAATTCCCAGCTCCTGGAATTACTGAGCAACTTTAATGAGGCAATATATTTAGAAAAGCTTTATAAACATAAAAAAATGCTATTCAGATGTATTGTTATTTGTGAATATCTAAGATGGAAAACGGTGAGTAGTAAGTGGAGGTGGGCTTATTGTATTTATACAAAACATATATTCTTCCTATCTACAAAGGTCAATGATGTGGTCCAACACATGCATACTGCAGAAGCGAGCCTTGCTTTCTATCATATTTAGGAAGTTTCCCTCTTGTAAATATTGGGGCCACTGGGGCAAACCTTGCACCAACTCAGTAAATAGAAGATGTATAGGGTTTAGATTCAGCAAGGTTGGGAACTAATCGCAAACTTGCTTCTCTCAGATAAGACCCTCTGTTAATTAACATTTTAATTTTTAATGTGTCAATAATTTAGGATCCCAGATTGCTTGGGTTGTGATTTTTTTTCTTCCTCTTATGAAGAATAATTTTGCAAGGGTAAAATCACTGAGCAGTGCATTCCTGTAAAGTTCATTAGGAAGGTGGTTTAAGGTTAATTTGTCTCAGGATGTCCATTGTTTTGTTGCAAAGGCTGGTTTCTGATTTTTATTTTAATCCTAGTCCTGTAAGAGTCAGGGTGATGAATCTGATCCCCAAATTTGAGACACATGGCTTGAAATTGGGACTATCTCTGAAAATAGGAGTGAAATGCAAATAAGAGGTTTTGCTATTCAATTATTGCCCAGGTTAGTGCATTTAGATTGCACCTAAAATGAACCAATGTAGTCACTCAGAAGGTGAAAATAAACTCTTTGTTTCATCTAGAGCAGAGGTTGGCTAACTACAGCCCATGAGCCAAACCCAGCCCTCTGCCTGTCTGTAAATAAAAGTTTTATTGGAACAGATTTGCGCCCATTTGTTTACTTGTTGTCTAGGGCTGTTTTTGTACTACAACAACAAAGTTGAGTAATTGTGACAAGACTGCATGACTCTCAAACCCTAAAATATTTATGGTCTGACCCTTCATAGAAAAAGTTTACTAACAGAAGACCTGAGATAATTTCAGGCATTTTAAAGCAAACAGTTTTATTTTTAATAGTTATAGGTTTATTTTAATATCTATTAGAAAAAAGATAAAACTGCCAAATATGTATTTTTGCATATTTTGTTGTTGAGAACTAAAGAATAGAGAGAAAACTTTAAGGAAAAATACTAAATAATACAATTTAAAAAATGATGGTTGTAGGCAAAACTCTGATATTTGATAAACAGACACAATGAACACAAAAAATTTTGTTTGATTTTTATATTTCCTTGGTTCTAAGAAAATTTGGCCTAAGAGAGGTTTTTAACATATATACTTTCAACGTATTCTTTATTTTAGTTTTAAAACAATTTGGGGCAGGAATTAAATAAGTAAAAATAATGACTTCATACATATGAAGAGGAGACATAGATGAACTTTTCGTTTGCAATCACAGAGTGATAAGCAAATCTGTTTTGGGGGGGAGGAGACAGAATAGAGTTTTTTTGGGAAAAAAGCTTAATTCTAACCTTTGCTCGTCAGAAAATGGTCTTGGCTTCCTGGAAAGATCCATAAGGCCTGATATCAGAGAGTCCTTCAGCTTTGTCATGTGACCATGGACACAAGACTCAGCTGATCTGGCCCTGCTGCCTATGGTCAAATACAAAGGCTCATATCAAAACCACATGAGATCTCACCTCACACCTGTCAAAATGGCTAACATAGAAAACATAAGAAATAACAAGTGTTGACAAGGATGTGAAAAAAAAGGAACCCTCATGCCCTGTCGGTGGAAGTAAAAACTGGTGCAGCCACTGTGGAAAACAGAATGGAAGTTCCTCAAAAATTAAAAATAGAATTACCATATCATCCAGTAACTCCACTACTCAGTATTTACCAAAAGAATACAAAAACACTAATTAGAAAACATATGTGCACCCTTATGTTTATTACAGCTTTATTTACAAAAGCCAAGATATAGATGCAACTTAAGTGTCCATCAACACATGAATGGATAAAGAAGATATATATATATATATATATACATATACATATATACACACACACACACATATATATAGGAATATTACTCAGCCATAAAAAAAATGAAATCTTGCCATTTGCAACAACATGGATGGATCTAGAGAGTCTAGTGCTAAACAAAATAAGCCAGTCAGAGAAAGACAAATACCACTCAGTTTCACTCATACGTGGAATTTTAAAAGCAAAAAAAACCAAAAAAAAAAAAAAAAAACCCCACAGACTCTTAAATGTAGAGAACAAACTGGTGGTTGTCAGAGGGGAGGAGGGTGGAGGGATGAGTGAAATAGGTAAAGGGGATTAAGAGTACACCTATGGGGCGCCTGGGTGGCTCAGTCAGTTAAGCATCTACCATAGGCTTAGGTCGTGATCTCAGGGTCCTGGGAGTGAGCCCTGGGTCAGGCTCCCTGCTCAGCGGGGAGTCTGCTTCTCCCTTTGCCCCTCCCTGCCCCCGCTTGTGCACTCTTTCTCTTGCAAATAAATAAATAAAATATTTTTTTAAAGAGTATATTTATAGAAATGAGCACTGAGTAATGCATGAATCACTATATTGTACACCTAAAACTAATATAACACTGTATGTTAATTATACTGAAATTTAAAATAATAATAAATTTTTTAAAAATACAAAGCTTTAAAATAACCCCATATACAGCCCCTATAATACACCTCCTTGAACTTCCTCTGGACAGGTGGTTCTCTAAGTGTATACATTGGAATATATGTAGGCTTAGATTTCTTTTTTAATAGTTTGGTGACCAAATAACCTTAAGAAAGAAAAATTTGAACCTGTTAAAATTTACTGCAGGAGTTTTCAAGATCTGCATAGAGATGGAGGACAAAACTTTGCTCAAACCTACCAGAACACAGAACTCTTTTCCCATTGAGCATTTTGGAAAATACCACTTTTAAGAATCTAGACAAAAGTGGACATAATCATATGGACATCAATATGATTCAGAGTCTAGAATTTATTTCATTTTGACATTTTTGGGAATTCCCTTTTGGGTGTATCAACTTAATGGAGACAAATTTCATAAGAGTAGATGGTACAATTTAAAAACATGAAAGAACTTGTGTGCAAAGAATACTTTGGAACTTTGAAAAACAGTCTGTGCTAAAACTTTTAGGAGGATGATTAAAAATAAATGCCAACATTCTTTAAAATGTGCATTATCTTTTAGTAAGAAATTCTACTTTTACAAATTTATCCTTTGGAAAAATCAGAGATATGTGCATAAGGAATTTACTGTAGAGTGATTTTTAATACTGAAAAATTGGAAACAATTTAAATGTTCAATAATAGAAGATTGGTAGGATGGTTTAAATACCTTAGAATATTAAGCAATAAAAATCATATTACAAAAGAGTACTATTGACATAGGAAATTGTTCATGATATATATCTAAGAGGAAAAATATTACTAAATAGTATTCATGGTATCCTACTTTTATCTTTTTTTAAATTTTTTTTTAAGATTTTATTTATTTGACAGAGAGAGCACAAGCAGAAGGAGAGAGAGGGAGAAGCAGGCTCCCTGCTGAGCAAGGAGCCCGATGTGGGACTCGATCCCAGGACCCTGGGATCATGACCCGGGCCGAAGGCAGCCGCTTAACCAACTGAGCCACCCAGGCGTCCCTACTTTTATCTTTTTTATAAAACTATATAAGTGAATATACATGAAGAACATTACAAAGACTTACAGGAAGTATAAATAATGGGATTATTTTTGGTGATGGAATTATGGAGTAAGATTTCCTTCTTTGTGCTGAAATGTTTGCCAACTTCCCTGCATTGAGTTTATATAAGGGGAAAAAAGATGCAATTATAGAAGAAAATCCTATGGAAAGCAAATAGATTTCTCCTTACATCACTTTTTCCAAAAGAATTTATGACATGACACATTTTGCAAATACACTAAACTATGTATTGCTAGAACCAGATAGGATTTTCTCCCAGGTGCAAGTTTGGCTAAGGATGATACCAGAACCCTGGAGGCTTCAAACACTCTTCTTGTTTCATTCTGTTCAGAAACATGTCAACATGAGGAATGGCTGTGCCAGCATCTCAAGAAATGACCTGTGGTAGGGCGCCTGGGTGGCTCAGTTGGTTAAGCGACTGCCTTCGGCTCAGGTCATGATCCTGGAGTCCCAGGATCGAGTCCCGCATCGGGCTCCCTGCTCAGCAGGGAGTCTGCTTCTCCCTCCGACCCTCTTCCCTCTCGTGCTTTCCATCTCTCATTCTCTCTCTCTCTCAAATAAATAAATAAAATCTTAAAAAAAAAAAAAAAAAGAAATGACCTGTGGTTTATGATCCAGGTAAACAATTTCCCTGCAGCACATCAAAGCCCTGACTCAGCTTGCCTTATATATTTGTTCCATTTATATGTAGTCGAGATCTCCTCAGTCTGGTCACTTCTTTCCCCACCCCTATTCCTTCTAACCCAACAATGCCAGAAGTAAAGTATCTGAGTCAGAGTTGATGGGGTAGAGATTTTCTTAAGCTGGAGAGTGTTCCAACCAGGACAGTTGCTTCTACATAAGGTAGTTAGCTATTTCTTCACCTTTTGGGGCAAAATTAAACCAACATGCACAAATCTCTGTCCATGGAATTTTTAAAAATTCTCCCAATGTCATACATTATTTAAATTTGTGTTCCTCCTGCATGCCACTGTCCTAAGGTACTCTGCCATGAATTCACTGTGTGAACTTGGGTAGGAAGTCTCCCCACTCTGGGCCTCAATTCCCTTGCCTATTTAATGAAGTGACCAGACTTACTCAACAAACATTTATTGTGTTTTCTACTCTGGAGTTAAAGGTGCATTAAGACCGATATAGCCCTCATCTTAATGGAGCCTACAGTTCAGTAAAATGGGCACATATATATGTGCATATGTCCCTTATACATATGTGGGGGGTTTTTCTTCTAGCAAATCCAAAGGAATGTGGAAAGTATTACAGAAAAGAAAGTATAGAGATTCTACTGGATCCACAGAAGGGGCATCTAAGCCAGACTCACAAAGTCAAGGACAATTTCCTAGAGCTGGTGACATCTAAGAAATGACATCCAGAAGACATACCAAAATATGAGTAAGACTTAGTGAAAGAGAAGTAATAAGGAAGCAATAGCCCACCCAAATCCCAGAAACTAAAGGATGAGTGAGTAATTCAAGAGAGTAAAGGAAATTCACATGGCCAAAATGAGGGTGCAAGATGGAAATAGAGCAATATGGAGCAAGCCATATTCAAGAATTTAGATCAGCACTGTCCAAGATACATAATGTGAGCCACATGTGTAATATTAAATCTTCTAGTAGCCACATTTTAAAAAGTAAAAAAGAGATGAAGTTAAATTTAATAATATATTTTAGTTAACCCAATATATCTAAAATATTATTTCAATATGTAATCAATATAAAATTATTAATCTGATATTTTACATCCCTTTTTTCTACTAAATCTTTGAAATCTGATGTTTACATTTATAGTTCATCTCAATTCAGATTCATCACATCTCAACTGCTCAATAGGCACATGTGGCTAGTGGCTACTGCAATGGATAGCACAGGTGTAGACTTTATCTTTATGCAAAGCCACCATAGGGCTATAATCAGGAATGGGATGTGAAGATCACCCAGCTGCTCTGTGGATAACAGATTTGATGAGAAAAAGTGGGAAGCAGGAAAACCAGAAAGGAGGATATAGAATCTAAAGGAGACATTAGGGTAATGTCAGGGAGAATAAATAGATCTCAATGGAGTCATTTAGGAGGTAAAAGTAACCATTTTGACATGTGCATTAGCCTATGGAGCGCTCAGACCCAAGAGCTACTCCACAAGGCATCATGATGTATTCACTTTTTCCTCTCTGACCTCTTCAAGCTGGAAGCCCCAGACCAGTGTGAAAAGTCGCAAAAGCCAAATGGGTTTCCTAGGAGTCACGTAAGGAATTGTTTGGGTGAATGGTCTGTATGCTGTTTTGACCTTTTCTTCTCTGTTCAGAGTGAGATAGAAGAATCGTCAAGAAAGTCTGAGAGTGTTGATCCTTTTCTCCCCACTCTGTTGCTGACACAATGAATCTAGAGAGAGAGGAGGGGAGGAGACAGATGGAGAAAACTGCTTCTTAGGGGTGATTACAGTCAGAGAGGGGCTTGAAGAGACATTCCCAGGCCCCATATTTCTTTTGCTACCAGTAACTTCCAAATCAAATGAGCTCAAGCTGCAGATCAAAATGAGATTTTTCTTATTGACTTCCCTGAAAGCTTAGCAGGCTCTCTGCAAATCGAGTCATGTGTATCCTGCATCATCATCAACCATTGCCGATTTCAGGGATGTCGGAACTGGGCTGATGTTGGCAAATATGTCACTGATGCATGAGGCCAGGGAAAATCCAGCTCTTATTGGCCTGGCAGTGCTGACCTGGTTTGTCCATAAATGAAGAGCAAATGCAATTTGCAAAACACATAGAACTGATAAGGGGTTACAACAAGGTGGGGCTGGAGTCACATTTTTAAGAGCAGGCATGCTTCAAGAGGAGACAAAGCATATTTCAAGCTCAAAATTGGACAGGCAGTGTTTCTTAAAGTCTGCTCTGTATATCACCTCTCTCATAATCACCTGAGGAGTTTGTTAAAAATACACATATCTGGGTCTAACCCCAGGCCTGCTGAAAGGGAGTCTCTGGGAGCTGAGCCTGGGGCACTCCATGTTTAACGAGGTCCTGGATAATTCTTACACATATTAAAGTTTAAGAATTCCTTGAGGAAAGAAAGTAGGACAAGAGTATTTCACTTGTTCTTTGGAAAAAGCATTGAATTTGGAATCAGTCGACCTGGTCCTTTATCCAGACACTGCTGCCAGCTGGCTGGATGACATCATGGCAAGGAGAGAGAAAACAGGATGTGAAATCAGAAGGGCCACAGGTTCCTACCTCCCTTGCAAGAACTGTGTGATGATGGTTAATATCTGAACTAACCCTCACCGTCACCACTGAAAAATGTAGACATCGGCTCTGGTGACCTTGAAAAATCAAGCTCTGACATGCTAGCTCTGATATTCTATTTCTTCAAATCACCTAACCTCAGTTCCTTCACTGGTAAAATGGGCAGGTTATCTTCCATTTGGGCTATGCTATTTTGGGGATCCAGTGAAACACTGTTTATATATATTTCTCAAAAAATTTCAAAAGGTTGACACAAATATGAAGTGGAGGTATGAACCCATAATAGAATTATCTCCACTTAGGATATTATCCTAGTCTTTAGACTATTTCTATACTGATAAAATCCCCTTAAAAGCATAGTATTTTATTTTTTTAACAAAGCACAATACAAAGTACAAAAGGATCATTTTGCTCATTTACTATAAATTGCACTAATACAAAATGGGCCAAATTAACTTTTGCTGTCTCTTTAACACAACCACTAGCCTTGCAGAGACAGATTCACCCCAAGATAGTCAAGGTTTTCTGTCCATCTATGCAAAAAACACCCTCATTAATGACTATGGCTTGACTTGGCATTCAAGTCTATCAATAATTTGGCCACTGTCTCCTTACATGTAGTCAACACTAGCAAAATTTGATGATTTGATGACATGCCTTGTGCTTTGTGTTTATTTCATGCCATGTCCCTGGTTTAAAATGTCTCTCATCTCATCATCCTCCTATCAAACTCTTACCTATAAAAATATCATGGATGTATACAAATATTTAACTTTAGATGTTGAGTTTGAGGCTGCATATAAAAACAAAACAAACACACAAACAAAAACACAATTGATGACCAAATATCCAATGTGAGGGATTGATTAAATAATATAGTCATATAATAGAATACTATATACCAGTCATATGCTGTTGTAAAGAATATTTAATGGCACGGAAGGATGATCATGATATATGGTTAAGCGAAAGTACCATTTAAAAAATCAGGGCTGCCTGGGTAGCTCAGTCGTTGAAGCATCTACCTCCAGCTCAGGTCATGATCCCGGGGTCCTGGGATCGAGCCCCGCATCGGGCTCTCTGCTCAATGGGGAGTCTGCTTCTCCCTCTGACCCTCCCCCACCTCATGCTCTGTCTTTCTCTCTCTCTCTCATGCTCTCAAATAAATAAAATCTTTAAAAAATTTTTTAAATTAAAAATAAATTAAAAAAATAAAAAATCACTAGGAGGTACAATACAGAACATAGGAAGAGGACACACACTGTGTTGGTCGGTCTCTAATTTTTTATCACATCATAGGAAATTTATTGTATAGCCACAGAAAGAAGAACAGAGAAGCAGGAAAAGTCTCAGCACTGACCCAGCCAGACCTCATAGAGAACTGAACCCCCTGCTCACTGTTCAAAACTGTGATAATGCTCTGCAAGAGGTAGGCAGATACTCCGGAGATTGATATTATATCATGAATGCAGCTTCTGTCAGCCTCTGCTGGTCCCTCAGTGTCTTTCTACTGTCATCTGTGTGTCTCAAATTCAAAACATGAATGGGAGGGTCTGATTCAGTCCCTTAGGTATCACCCAGTATGGAGCTCCTGCACTGAGAAGAGCTCTCAGGCCAGGCCATTTCATGGCCAGTGGTCTGCTCAGCCTAGACTGTGCCTGCAACCTTGATCCAGTTCCTCGTGGGCAGGATGGCAGGATCACATGACACAAACCAGGAATGTATGTGCCAAGCTCTGCTGTGGCTGCTGCTCTCAGAAGCTTCTGAAAGCATGGCAAGCCCTCAAAGACTCATGACTCCTCTCCAGTACATTCATCAAATAATATTGGTTGTGTTGCCTTAATGGGGAGGAAGAAATGAATCTGTTAGGATTAGATTTGGCTCCCTGTGACAGAAAACCAAAAATCACAATAATTTAAACACATGGGGGTTTATTCTCTCAAGTGGAAGAAATCTGGCGATGGTCAGTCCAGGTTTGGTATAACAGTTTGCAAAGTCATTACGAATTCAGGAGCATTCTAATTTTTCAGCTCTTTATCCTAGCACATAATACAGAAGTCATTGCTTCTACTCACTAATAGTTTTTCTTCTATCATTTCAAACACATGGTAGGATTGCCCTTCCCTCCCCCTTTGAATTTTACTGTGACATGTAACTTGCTTTGACAAATAAACTGTGAGGAGAAGTGACATGTATCTCTTCCATGCAGAAACTTTAAGAGCCAGTGCACCATTCTTTATATCTGTCCTTCCACTCACTGTCATGATTTTGAAAGCACAGATCAAGAGGAAGCCTCCATCAGCCGGTGATAGCACGTGTTCTTTGCTGAAGTCTATTAGACATTTAGGTGAGGAAGAAGTATAAAGCCACTGAGATTTGGGGACTGTTCTTATCGTAGCATAAACTAGTCTATCCTGACTAATATATATGGGCATCCTCAAAGTGACTTCCTGGTCTACCTTGCCTTCTGGAGATTTAACCATCACCTTTATATTCCAGGTGTCAAGAAAGAAAAATGGGAAGGGCAAGAGGGCCAAATCTCCCAGTGAATTCATCTCTCTTAACGAGACTTCCCGGAAGTTCCACACATTTTCACTTCTATCTCATTGGCCAGAATTTAATTTCATGGGTAATGTGGCTGACACAAAGTTTGCTGGGTATTGTAGTCTTTTGGGGGGGGATACATTGCCACCCTGAATGTAATCAAGGCTATGTTATTAAAAAGGAGAGAAGGGATATTGGGTAATCAACCAATAGCATCTGACAGAAAACATGACTCACTTTCTTCTTTTTTTTTCTTTTTCTTTTTTTTTTTAAGATTTTATTTATTTTCAGAGAGAGAGAGAGAGAGAGCCCAAGCAGGGGGAGCAGCAGAAAGAGGGAGAGGCAGGCTTCCCACTGAGCAGGAAGCCCGATGCAGGACTCAATCCCAGGACCTCAGGATCATGACCTGAGCTGAATGCAGAGGTTTAACTGACTGAGCCACCCAGGCGTCCCTCTTCTTTTTTTTTTTTCTTTCTGATATTATTTATTTATTTGAGAAAGAGAGAGCAGGGGGACGAGCAGAGGGGGAGGGACAAGGGACAAGAAAGAATCTCCAGCCAACTCTTAGCTGAGTGTAGAGTCCAATGAGGGGCTCAATCTCACACCCATGAGATCATGACCTGAGTAGAAACCAAGAGTGAGACGCTCAACCAAATGAGCCATACAGGCACCCTTCACTTTCTTCTTTTATTTACATTTCCCTATTTTTTTTTCTGTAAGACCTGTAGTAATTTCATGCAAGAAAAAAAAATACTGGCAACCTCTCATTTATCCATTAGGGCAGCTCAAAAATGACCTACTTCATGAAGGCTTCCTTTATCAACCCAGTAGAAGCCCAGTCTCCCTCCTATGAGTTCTCCCTAAATCTTGCTTGTTCTACCCCTCTTTCTATTTCTTTCTTTTTTTTTTTCACATTTGCCTTTGTATCATAGCTACCTATGTAAGTGCATGTCAGGTTCCCTACATTATCATAGTTTCCTTCAGGGCAGGGTCCAGCCTTTATTCTCCTCCATCGTTCAAGACACGTTTCATGAATGGTAGGTGTTCTATATTGGAAGAAGAGAAAAAAGAAGGAAAGGCTTATCAAATACTATTTATTTTCTTTTAAATCCCAAATTGAAACAGAAATGAGCTAATCCTTCCTCCAAAGGAAACACATTAAGGAAGTACCAAGTTCAGGTCCTTGTTGAAAAGAAGGATTTAGACAGAAAGTGAACTCCACAGACATTCAAGAGGGAAAACGATGCAACACAAGTGGAAATGTATGAATTGGTTGAATTTAGGTATGATCAAACTTAGGAAGCACATGGATAAGTTGTGCTGGCAGCTGATAGAGGATAGTGACAGAGGATAGTACCTATATCCTCTAGAGGATGCTGGAGCTTCCCTCCCCACTGCCCATGCCTCCTGGTCACTTTGTATGTGAAACTTCTTTATAACTAAGTGCATGGTATTTGTCAGTAACTAAAGACACTGAAATTTTATCTAAGTAAATGTTCATATCATACAGAATTCTAATATATAACAGAGTACTGTGGGAAGAAGCTGATGTACTGGCATTACCCTCTGGGCAAAAAAGTTTTAAAGGATGCTCATGGATTGGAAGAACAAATATTGTTAAAATGTCTATACTACCCAAAGCAATCTACACATTTAATGCAATCCCTATCAAAATACCACTAGCATTTTTCACAAAACCAGAACAAACAATCCTAAAATTTGTATGGAACCACAAAAGACCCTGAATAGCCAAAGCAATCTTGAAAAAGAAAAGCAAAGCTGAAGGAATCACAATTCCAGACTTCAAGCTATATCACAAAGCTGTAGTTATCAAGACACAAAAACAGACACATAGATCAATGGAACAAAAGCAGACACATAGATAAATGGAACAGAATAAAAAACCCGGAGGAGGTGGAGCAAGATGGCGGAGGAGCAGGAGACCTGGATTTCGTCTGGTCTCAGGAATTCAGCTGAATGGGGATCAAACCATTCTGAACACCTACGAACTCAACAGGAGATCGAAGAGAAGAATAGCAGCAACTCTCTGAACAGAAAAGCGACCACTTACTGGAAGGTAGGACGTGCGGAGAAGTGAATCCAAGGCGATATTCGGGAGGATAGACGGCGGGGGAGGGGGCCTCCGTCGGCCGCTTCTGGCAAGTGCTAGAGCCGTGGAGCACAAAATGGGACATTTTAGAGGTTGGCTCTGCTGAGGGACGTCGCTCCAGTGGCTAAGTGGGAGGTGGAACCCTCGTGGGACAGTGTGGTCTCAGGACCCTCGGGGTCACAGAAAGACCGGGGGAGCCTGAGTGCGGCAGAGCTCCCAGGTATCGGAGCGGGGAAGCCGGCTGCAGAGACGGAGCTGAGGTGCAGGCTCTCAGCTCGGGGTTGCCATAAACTGTGATCCATGGCCCACTCGGGCCACTACTCCTCCAGCAGGGACCCAACAAGCGGCAGAGCCGGGGAGACTCCCCTTCCTCCCCCCCCCCCGGGAGGAGCAGCGCGGGAGGGCACCGCAGGGATCTGCTGGGTTTGGAGACTCTACACGGGGTCGGGTGCCAGAGATAGAAACGCTCGGTCACAGGTCGGGTGAGCACGGAGGGCGGCTGGAGACCGGGGAGACGGGAGTGATTGACTGCTTTTCTCTGGGGGCGCACTGAGGAGCGGGGCCCCGAGTTCTTGGCTCCTCCGGGTGGAGATTGGGAGGCCACCATTTTCACTCTCATCCTCCAAAACTGTACCCACCTTGCAGGGAACAAAAGCTCCCGAGAGCAAACCCGAGCAGATTGCTTAGCCCGGACTCACAAGGGCGGGGCAATTCCGCCTCCGGCAAAGACATTTGGGAACCACGGCAACAGGCCCCTCCCCCAGAAGATCAGCACGAACAGCCTGCCAAGACCAAGTTTACCGATCAAGGAGAACGGGAGAACTCCAGCGCTGGGGGAATACTGCACATAGAATTCATGGCTTTTTTACCATGATTCATTAGTTTTTCAAAGTTAATTTTATTAACTATTTTTTTTAATTTTTCTTTTTCCTTTTTTCAACCAACATCTTATCAATCCCTTTTTAAAAAAAAAAGTATTTTTCATTTGTAGAGTCATATTCTATCCCTTCATAGTAGTTACCCTTATTTTTGGCATATATATATAAGTTGTTCACTCTTTAAAATTTTGAGATGCAATTTCTTCTAACAGAACAAAATATACCCTAAGTCTCTAGTGTATGGCTTTGTTCTAGTCTCCTGCCTGATCACATTCTCTCCCTTTTTCTTTTTAAATCTTCTTTTCTTTTTTCAAACAACTTATCAATTCCTTTTATAAAATCTTTTATAATTTTCATCTTTGCAGTCATCTGCCATCCCTTCATTGTATCAACCCTTATTTTATACATATATAAATCTTTCTTTCTTTATAATTTTAGGAGGCACTATCTTCTAACAGACCAAAATACACCCAAAATCTAGTGTGTGGCACTGATCTCTGCACTAGCCTGATCATATTTGTTCATATTCTGTTTTTTTTTTGTTTTGTTCTATTTTTGTTTGTTTTTATCTTTTTCTTTTCCTTTCTTTTTTTCTCTTTCTTTCCCTTTCTTTTCCCCTGGTTTCAGGTCTTTTCTGATTTGTTTAGAGCATATTTAATGGGGATGTTGTTAACCTGTTAGCATTTTGTTCTCTCATTCATCTATTCTCCTCTGGACAAAATGACAAGATGAAAGAAATCACCTGAGCAAAAAGAACAAGAGGTAGTACCGTCTTCCAGGGACCTACTCAATACGGACATTAGTACGATATCGGACCTAGAGTTCAGAATCATGACTTTAAAGATACTAGTTGGGTTTGAAAAAAGCATGGAAGTTATTAGAGACACCCTTCCTGGAGAAATAAAAGAACTAAAATCTAACCAAATCGAAATCAAAAAGGCTATTAATGAGGTGCAATCAAAAATGGGGGCACTAACTGCTAGGATAAATGAGGCAGAAGAAAGAATCAGCAATATAGAAGACCAAATGATGGAAAATAAAGAAGCTGAGAAAAAGAGAGATAAACAACTATTGGATCACCAGGGCAGAATTCAAGAGATAAGCGATACCATAAAACGAAACAACATTAGAATAATTGGGATCCCAGAAGAAGAAGAAAGAGAGAGAGGGGCAGAAGGTATATTGGAGCAAATTATAGCGGAGAACTTCCCTAATGTGGGGAAAGAAACAGGCATCAACATCCAGGAGGCACAGAGAACCCATCTCAAAATCAATAAAAATAGGCCAACACCCCGACATCTAACAGTAAAACTTACGAGTCTCAGAGACAAAGAGAAAATCTTGAAAGCTCGGGAGAAGAGATATGTAACCTATAAAGGTAGAAACATTAGATTGGCGACAGAAGTATCCACAGAGACCTGGCAGCCCAGAAAGGACTGGCATGATATCTTAAGAGCACTACATGAGAAAAATATGCAGCCAAGAACACTATATCCAGCTAGGCTGTCACTGAAAATAGAAGGAGAGATAAAAGGCTTCGAGGACAAACAAAAACTAAAGGAATTGACAAACACGAAAGCAGCCCTCCAAGAAATATTGAAAGGGGTCCGCTAAGCAAAGAGAGAGCCTAAAAGCAGCATAGACCAAAAGGAACACAGACAATATACAGTAACAGTCACCTTACAGGAAATAGAATGGCACTAAATTCATATCTTTCAATAGTTACCCTGAATGTAAATGGGCTAAATTCCCCAATCGAAAGACACAGGCTATCAGATTGGATTAAAAAACAAGACCCATCAATATGCTGTCTGCATATTGATGCAGAGACTCATTTTAGAACCAAAGACAACCGCACATTGAAAGTGAAGGGGTGGAGGGCGCCTGGGTGGCTCAGATGGTTAAGCCTTCGGCTCAGGTCATGATCCCAGGGTCCTGGGATCGAGTCCCACATCGGGCTCCCTGCTAGGCAGGGAGCCTGCTTCTCCCTCTGCCTATGCCTCTCTCTCTCTCTCTCTCTCTCTCTCTCTCTCTCTCTCTCTGACTCTCATGAATAAATAAAAAAAACATTTTAAAAAAATTAAAAAAAAAAAAGAAAGTGAAGGGGTGGAAAACCATTTACCATGCTAATGGACACCAAAAGAAAGCTGGGGTGGCAATCCTTATATCAGACAAATTAGATTTTAAAACAAAGACTGTAATAAGACACGAGGAAGGACACTATATCCTACTTAAAGGGTCTATCCAACAAGAAGACCTAACAATTGTAAATATCTATGCCCCTAACATGAGAGCAGCCAATTATATAAGGCAATTAATAACAAAAGCAAAGAAAGACATCAACAACAATACAATAATAGTGGGGGACTTTAACAACCCCCTGGCTGAAATGGACAGATCATCTAAGCAAAAGATCAACAAGGAAATAAAGACTTTAAATCGCACACTGGACCAAATAGACTTCACAAACATATTCAGAACATTCCAACCCAAAGCAACGGAATACACATTCTTCTCTAGTGCCCATGGAACATTCTCCAGAATTGATCATATCCTAGGTCACAAATCAGGTCTCAACCACTACCAAAAGATTGGGATTATTCCCTGCATATTTTCAGACCACAATGCTTTGAAACTAGAACTCAATCACAACAGGAAAGTAAGAAAAAACTCAAATACATGAAGGCTAAAGAGCATCCTACTAAAGAATGAATGGGTCAACCAGGAAATTAAAGAAGAATTAAAAAAATTCATGGAAACCAATGAAAATGAAAACACAACTGTTCAAAATCTTTGGGATGCAGCAAAGGCAGTCCTAAGAGGAAAGTATATAGCAATACAAGCCTTTCTCAAGAAACAAAAAAGGTCTCAAATACACAACCTAACCCTACACCTAAGGGAGCTGGAGAAAGAACAGTAAATAAAGCTTAAACTCAGCAGGAGAAGAGAAACAATAAAGATCAGAGCAGAAATCAATGAAATAGAAACTAAAAGAACAGTAGAACAGATGAACGAAACTAGGAGCTTCTTCTTTGAAAGAATTAACAAGATTGATAAAGCCCTGGCCAGACTTATCAAAAAGAAAAGAGAAATGACCCAAATCAACAAAATCATGTATAAAAGAGGAGAGATCACAAACAACACCAAAGAAATACAAACAATTATAAGAACATATTATGAGCAACTCTACGCCAGCAAATTAGATAACATGGAAGAAATGGATGCATTCCTAGAGATGTATCAACTACCAAAATTGAACCAGGAAGAAATAGAAAACCTGAACAGACCTATAACCACTAAGGAAATTGAAGCAGTCATCAAAAATCTCCCAAGAAACAAAAGCCCAGGGCCAGATGGCTTCCCAGGGGAATTCTACCAAACATTTAAAGAAGAATTAATACCTATTCTTCTGAAACTTTTCCAAAAAATAGAAATGGAAGGAAAACGTCCAAACTCATTTTAGGAGGCCACCACTACCTTGATTCCCAAACCAAAGACCCCATCAAAAAGGAGAATTACAGATCAATATCCCTGATGAACATGGATGCAAAAATTTTCACCAAAATACTAGCCAATAGGATCCAACAGTACATTAAAAGGATTATTCACCATGACCAAGGGGGATTTATCCCTGGACTGCAGGTTTGGTTCAACATCTGCAAATCAATCAATGTGATACAATACATTAACAAAAGAAATAATGAGAATCATATGATCCTCTCAATACATGCAGAAAAAGCATTTGACAAAGTACAGCATCCTTTCTTGATCAAAACTCTTCAGAGTATAGGGAGAGAGGGTACATACCTCAATATCATAAAAGCCATCTATGAAAAACCTACAGCAAATATCATTCTCAATGGGGAAAAGCTGAGAGCTTTCCCCCTAAGGTCAGGAACGCGTCAGGGATGTCCACTATCACCACTGCTATTCAACATAGTATTAGAAGTCCTAGCCACAGCAATCAGACAACAAAAAGAAATCAAAGGCATCCAAATCGGCAAAGAGGAAGTCAAACTCTTACTCTTTGCAGATGATATGATACTGTATGAGGAAAATCCAAAAGACTCCACCCCAAAACTGCTAGAACTCATACAGAAATTTAGTAAAGTGGCAGGATATAAAATCAATGCACAGAAATCAGTGGCATTCCTATACACCAACAACAAGACAGAAGAGAGACAAATTAAGGAGTCGATCCCATTTACAATTGCACCCAAAACCATAAGATACCTAGGAATAAATTTAACCAAAGAGACCTGTACTCAGAAAACTATAAAATATTCATGAAAGAAATTATAAGACACAAAGAAATGGAAAAACGTTCCATGCTCATGGATTGGAAGAACAAACATTGTGAAGATGTCAATGCTACCTAGAGCAATCTACACATTCAATGCAATCCCCATCAAAATACCAACCACTTTTTTCAATGAAATGGAACAAACAATCCTAAAATATGTATGGAACCACAAAAGACCCTGAATAGCCAAAGCAATCTTGAAAAAGAAAAGCAAAGCTGAAGGCATCACAATTCCAGACTTCAAGATATATCACAAAGCTGTCATCATCAAGACAGTATGGTACTGGCACAAAAACAGACACATAGATCAATGGAACAGAATAGAGATCACAGAAATGGACCCTCAACTCTATGGTCAACTAATCTTTGACAAAGCAGGAAAGAATGTCCAATGGAAAAAAGACAGTCTGTTCAACAAATGGTGTTGGGAAAATTGGACAGCCACATGCAGAAGAATGAAACTGGACCATTTCCTTACACCACATACAAAAATAGACTCCAAATGGTTGAAAGACCTAAACGTGAGACAGGAGTCCATCAAAATCCTAAAGGAGAACACAGGCAGCAACCTCTTCAACCTCAGCCGCAGCAACTTCTTCCTAGAAACATTTCCAAAGGCAAGGGAAGCAAGGGCAAAAACGAACTATTGGGATTTCATCAAGATAAAAAGCTTTTGCACAGCAAAAGGAACAGTCAACAAAACCAAAAGACAACAGAGAGAATGGGAGAAAATATTTCCAAATGATAAATCAGATAAAAGGCTAGTGTCCAAAATCTATAAAGAACTTATCAAACTCAACACCCAAAGAACAAATAATCCAATCAAGAAATGGGCAGACGACATGAACAGACATTTTTCCAAAGAAGACATCCAGATGGCCAACAGACACATGAAAAAGTGCTCAACATCGCTCAGCATCAGGGAAATCCAAATCAAAACCTCAATGAGATACCACCTCACACCAGTCAGAATGGCTAAAATTAACAAGTCAGGAAACGACAGATGTTGGTGGGGAAACGGAGAAAGGGGAACCCTCCTACACTGTTGGTGGGAATGCAAACTGGTGCAGCCACTCTGGAAAACAGTATGGAGGTTCCTCAAACAGTTGAAAATAGAGCTACCATACGATCCAGCAATTGCACTACTGGGTATTTACCCCAAAGATACAAATGTAGGGATCCGAAGGGGTACGTGCACCCCAATGTTTATAGCAGCAATGTCCACAATAGCCAAACTGTGGAAAGAGCCAAGATGTCCACCAACGGATGAATGGATAAAGAAGATGTGGTATATATACACAGTGGAATATTATGCAGCCATCAAAAGGAATGAGATCTTGCCATTTGCAACGACGTGGATGGAACTGGAGGGTGTTATGCTGAGTGAAATAAGTCAATCAGAGAAAGACATGTATCATATGACCTCACTGATATGAGGAATTCTTAATCTCAGGAAACAAACAGAGGGTTGCTGGAGTGGTGGGGGGTGGGAGGGATGGGGTGGCTGGGTGATAGACATTGGGGAGGGTATGTGCTATGGTGAGTGCTGTGAATTGTGCAAGACTGTTGAATCACAGATCTGTACCTCTAAAACAAATAATGCAATATATGTTAAGAAAAAAAAAAAGAAGAAGAAGATAGCAGGAGGGGAAGAATGAAGGGGAGTAAATCAGAGGGGGAGACGAACCATGAGAGATGGATGATGGACTCTGAAAAACAAACTGAGGGTTCTAGAGGGGAGGGGGTGGTAGGATGTGTTAGCCTGGTGATGGGTATTAATGAGGGCACGTTCTGCGTGGAGCCCTGGGTTTTATGCACAAACAATGAATCATGGAACACTACATCAAAAACTAATGATGTAATGTATGATGATTAACATAACAATAAAAAATTTAAAAAAAGAATAAAAAACCCAACTATATGGTCAACTAATCTTCGACAAAGTAGGAAAGAATATCCAATGGAAAAAAGACAGTCTCTTCAACAACTGGTGTTGGGAAAATTGAACAGCCATATGCAGAAGAATGAAACCATTTTCTTATGCCATACACAAAAATAAATTCAAAATGGGCCAAAGGCCTAAGTGTGAGACAGGAATCCATCAAAATCCTAGAGGTGAACACAGACAGCATCCTCTTTGACTTAAGCTGTAGCAACTTCTTACTGGACATGTCTCCAGAGGCAAGGGAAACAAAAGCAAAAATGAACTATTGGGATTTCATCAAGATAAAAGCTTCTGCACAGTGAAGGAAACAATCAACAAAACTAAAAGGCAACCTTCAGAATTGGAGAAGGTATTTGAGAATGACATATCTGATAAAGAGTTAGTATTCAAAATCTATAAAGAATCTTTCAAACTCAACACCCCTCCAAAAAAGTAAATAACCCAGTTAAGAAATGGGCAGAAGACATGAACAGACATTTTTCTAAAGAAGACATACAGAAGGACAACAGACACATGAAAGATACTCAACATCACTCATCATTAGGGAAATACAAATCAAAACCATGATGAGATACCACCTCACACCTGTCAGAATGGCTAAAATTAACAACACAAGAAACAACAGATGTTGGCAAGGATGTGGATAAAGGGGAACCCTCCTAAACTGTTGCTGGGAATACAAGCTGGTGCAGCCACTCTGGAAAACAGATAGAGGTTCCTCAGAAAGATAAAAATAGAACTACCCTACGACCCAGCAATTGCACTACTAGGTATTTACACAAAGGATACAAAAATACTGATTTGAAGGGGCACATGCACCCTGATGTTTATAGCAGCATTATCAACAATACCCACATTATGGAAAGAGTCCAAATATCCATCAACTGATGAATGGATAAATAAGTTGTGATACACACACATACACACACACACACACACACACACACACACACACACTGGAATGTTACTCAGCCATAACAAAGAATGAAATCATGCCATTTGCAATGACATGGATGGAAGTAGAAGGTATTATTTTTAAGTGAAATCACTTGGTAAGTACTCCAAGTTCCTCAGGGTGTCCAGTGTCCAACTCAGAGATTCTATGTTCAGTCCTGAGGTTTCAATTAACTAGCCCAGGCTTCTGGACCCTGGTTCCCGTATCTTTTTATTCTCCAAATTTTTATTTAAATTCCAGCTAGTTAATATATAGGTAATACTAGTTGGGAAATCAGAAACTGCTTTCTGAGGGGGAGGAGCAAGATGGCAGAAGAGTAGGAGACCTGGATTTTGTCTGGTCCCAGGAATTCAGCTAGATAGGGATTAAACCATTCTGAACACCTACGAACTCAACAGGAGATTGAAGAAAACAATAGCAACAACTCTCTGAACAGAAAAACGACCATTTTCTGGAGGTAGGACATGCGGAGAAGTGAATCCGAGGCAATATTCGGGAGGATAGACAGCGGGGGAGGGGGCCTCCGTCGGCCGCTACTGGCAAGTGATAGAGCAGCAGAGACAAAATCAGAACTTTTAGAAGTCTGCTCTGCTGAGGGACATCGCTCCAGCGACTAAGCAGGAGGTGGAACCCTCGCGGGACAGTGTGGTCTCAGGACCCTAGGGGTCACAGAAAGACCGGGGGTGCCTGAGTGCGGCAGAGCTCCCAGGTATTGGAGCGGGGAAGCCGGCTGCAGAGACAAGCCGAGGCGCAGCCTCTCACCTCAGGGTTGCCATAAACTGTGATCCGCGGCACAGTCAGGCCACTGCTCTTTCAGCAGGGACCCAACAAGTGGCAGATCCAGGGACACTCACCTTCCTCCCCCCGGGAGGAGCGGCGCGGGAGCGCACCACAGGGATATGCTGGGTTTGGAGATTCCACACGGGGTTGGGTGCCAGAGATAGAAATGCTTTTCTCTGGGGGCTCTCCGAGGAGCAGGGCCCCGAGTTCTTGGCTTCTCCGGGGCAGAGATTGGGAGGCCACCATTTTCAATCTCGTCCTCCAAAGCTGTACGGAAAGTTTGCAGGGAACAAAAGCTCCCAGGAGCAAACACGAGCAGATTACTTAGCCTGGACCTGGCAAGGGCAGGGCAATTCCACCTCCGGCAAAGACATTTGGGAACCATGGCAACAGGCCCCTCCCCCAGAAGATCTTCAAGAACAGCCAGCCAAGACCAAGTTTACCGATCAATGAGAACGGCAGAACTCCAGTGCTAGGGGAATACTGCACATAGAATTCATGGCTTTTTTCCCATGATTCTTTAGTCTTTCAAAGTTAATTTTTTTAATTTTCCTTTTTTTCTTTTTGAATTTTTCTTTTTCCCTTTTTCAACCAACATCTTATCAATCCCTTTTTTAAAAAATCCTTTTTATTTTTCATTGTTAGTGTCATATTCTATCCCTTCATAGTAGTTAACCTTATTTTTGGTATATATACATACATATATATATATAAGTTGTTCTCTCTTTAAAATTTTGGGATACAGTTTCTTCTAACAGACCAAAATGTACCCTAAATCTCTAGTGTATGGCTTTGTTCTAGTCTCCTGCCTGATCACATTCTCTCCCTTTTTTTTTTTTTAATTTCTCATCTTTCTTTTTTCAACCAACTTCTTATCAATTCCTTTTATAAAATCTTTTATACTTTTCATCTTTATTGGCATATTCCATCCCTTCATTGTATTTACCCTTATTTTTGTACATATATAAGCTTTTCTTTCTTTAAAATTTTGGGAAGCAGTTTCTTCTAACAGACCAAAATATGCCCAAAATCTAGTGTGTGGCACTGATCTATTCACCAGCCTCCTCATATTTGAGCATATTCTTTTTTTTAATCTCTTTCTTTTTCTTTTTCCATTCTTTCCCTTTGTTTTCCCAGTTTCAGGTCTCTTCTGATTTGTTTAGTGCATATTTTTCTGGGGTCCTTGTTACTCTGTTAGCATTTTGTTCCCTCATTCATCCATTTGCCTCTGGACAAAATGACAAGATGGAAAAAATCACCTCAAAAAAAAGAACAAGAGGCAGTACTGACTGCAGGGGCCTAATCAATACGGACATTAGTAAGATGTTGGAACTAGAGTTCAGAATGACAATCATAAAGATACTAGCTGGGCTTGAAAAAAGCATGGAAGATATTAGAGAAACCCTTTTTGGAGAAATAAAAGAACTAAAATCTAACCAAGTGGAATCAAAAAGGCTATTAATGAAGTGAAATCAAAAATGGAGGCTCTAACTGCTAGCATTAATGAGGCAGAAGAAAGAATTAGTGATATAGAAGACCAAACGATGGAGAATAAAGAAGCTGAGAAAAAGAGAGATAAACAACTACTGGATCACGAGGGCAGAATACAAGAGATAAGCGATACCATAAGATGAAACAGTATTAGAATAATTGGGATCCCAGAAGAAGAAGAAAGAGAGAGAGGCAGAAGGTATATAGGAGAAAATTATAGCAGAGAATGTCCCTAATTTGGGGAAGGAAACAGGCATCAAAATCCAGGAGGCACAGAGAACCCCCCTCAAAATCAATAAAAATAGGTCAACACCCCAACATCTAATAGTAAAACTTAACGAGTCTCAGAGACAAAGAGAAAATCCTGAAAGCAGCTCGGGACAAGAGATCTGTGACCTACAATGGTAGAAACATTAGATTGGCAACAGACCTATCCACAGAGACCTGGCAGGCCAGAAAAGACTGGCATGATATCTTCAGAGCACTACATGAGAAAAATATGCAGCCAAGAATACTATATCCAACCAGGCTGTCATTGAAAATAGAAGGAGAGATAAAAAGCTTCCAGGACAAACAAAAACTAAAAGAATTTGCAAACACCAAACCAGCCCTCCAAGAAATATTGAAAGGAGTCCTCTAAGTAAAGAGAGAGACTAAAAGTAACATAGACCAAAAGGAACACAGACAATATACAGTAACAGTCACCTTACAGGAAATACAATGGCACTAAATTCATATCTTTCAATAGTTACCCTGAATGTAAATGGGCTAAGTGCCCCAATCAAAAGACACAGGCTATCAGATTGGATAAAAAAACAAGACTCATTGATATGCTGTCTGCAAGAGACTCATTTTAGACCCAAAGACACCTCCAGATTGAAAGTGAGGGGGTGGAAAACCATTTATCATGCTAACAGACACCAGAAGAAAGCTGGGGTGGCAATCCTTATATCAGACAAATTAGATTTTAAAACAAAGACTATAATAACAGATGAGGAAGTACACTATATCCTACTTGAAGGGTCTATCCAACAAGAAGATCTAACAATTGTAAGTATCTGTGCCCCTAACATGGGAGCAGCCAATTATATAAGCCAATTAATAACAAAAGCAAAGAAAGACATCAACAACAATACAATAATAGTGGGGGACTTTAACACCCCCTGACTGAAATGGACAGATCATCTAAGCAAAAGATCAACAAGGAAATAAAGACTTTAAATGGCACACTGGACCAAATGGACTTCACAGATATATTCAGAACATTCCATCCCAAAGCAACAGAATACACATTCTTCTCTAGTGCCCATGGAACATTCTCCAGAACAGATCACATCCTAGGTCACAACTCAGGTCTCAACCAGTACCAAAAGATTGGAATCATTCCCTGCATATTTTCGGACCACAATGCTTTGAAACTAGAACTCAATCACAACAGGAAAGTCAGAAAGAACTCAAATACATGGAAGCTAAAGCACATCCTACTAAAGAATGAATGGGTCAACCAGGAAATTAAAGAAGAATTAAAATAATTCATGGAAACCAATGAAAATGAAAACACAACTGTTCAAAATCTTTGGGATGCAGCAAAGGCATTCCTAAGAGGAAAGTATATAGCAATACAAGCCTTTCTTAAGAAGGAAGAAAGGTCTCAAATACACAACCTAACCCTACACCTAAAGAAGCTGGAGAAAAAACAGCAAATAAAGCCTAAACCCAGCAGGAGAAGAGAAATAATAAAGATCAGAGCAGAAATCAATGAAATAGAAACCAAAAGAACAGTAGAACAGATCAATGAAACTTGGAGTTCGTTCTTTGAAAGAATTAAAAAAAATTGATAAACCCCTGGCCAGACTTATCAAAAAGAAAAGAAAAATGACCCAAATAAATAAAATTATGAGTGAAAGAGGAGAGATCACAACCAACACCAAAGAAATACAAACAATTATAAGAACATATTATGAGCAACTGTATGCCAGCAAATTAGATTATCTGGAAGAAATGGATGCATTCCTAGAGATGTCTCAACTACCAAAACTGAACCAGGAAGAAATAGAAAACCTGAACAGACCTATAAACAGCAAGGAAATTGAAGCAGTCATCAAAAATCTCCCAACAAACAAAAGCCCAGGGCCAAATGGCTTCCCAGGGGAATTCTACCAAACATTTCAAGAAGAATTAATACCTATTCTTCTAAAACTGTTCCAAAAAATAGAAATGGAAGGAAAACTTCCAAACTCGTTTTATGAGGCCACCATTACCTTGATCCTAAAACCAGACAAAGACCCCATCAAAAAGGAGAATTACAGACCAATATCCCTGATGAACATGGATGCAAAAATTTTCACCAAAATACTAGCCAATAGGATCCAACAGTACATTAAAAGGATTATTCACCACGACCAAGTGGGATTTATTCCTGGGCTGCAAGGTTGGCTCAACATCCGCAAATCAATGTGATACAATACATTAAAAAAAAAGACAGAACAAGAACCATATGATCCTCTCCATAGATGCAGAAAAAGCATTTGAGATAGTACAGTATCATTTCTTGATCAAAACTTTTCAGAGTATAGGGATAGAAAGTACATACCTCAATATCATAAAAGCCATCTTATGAAAAACACAGCGAATATCATTCTCAATGGGGAAAAACTGAGAGCTTTTCCCCTAACGTCAGGAACATGGCAGGGATGTCCACTATTACCACTGCTATTCAACATAGTATTAGAAGTCCTAGCCACAGCAATCAGACAACAAAAAGAAATTAAAGGCATCTGAATTGGCAAAGAAGCAGTCAATCTCTCACTCTTTGCAGATGATATGATACTTTATGAGGAAAACCCAAAAGACTCCACTCCAAAACTGCTAGAACTCATACAGGAATTCAGTAAAGTGACAGGATTTAAAATCAATGCACAGAAATCAGTTGCATTTATATACACCACCAACAAGACAGTAGAAAGAGAAATTAAGGAGTTGATCCCATTTACAATTGCACCGAAAACCATAAGATACCTAGGAATAAATTTAACCAAAGAGGTAAAGAATCTGTACTCTGAAACCTATAAAATACTCATGAAAGAAATTGAGGAAAACACAAAAAATGGAAAAACGGTCCATGCACAAGGATTGGAAGAACAAATATTGTGAAGATGTCAATGCTACCTAGAGCAATCTACACATTTAATGCAATCCCTATCAAAATACCATCCACTTTTTTCAGTGAAATGGAACAAATCATCCTAAAATTTGTATGGAACCAGAAAAGATCCCGAATAGCCATAGGAATGTTGAAAAAGAAAAGCAAAGCTGGTGGCATCACAGTTCCGGACTTCAAGCTCTATTACAAAGCTGTCATCATCAAGACAGTATGGTACTGGCACAAAAACAGACACATAGATCAATGGAACAGAATCGAGAGCCCAGAAATGGACCCTTAACTCTATGGTCAACTAATCTTTGACAAAGCAGGAAAGAATGTCCAATGGAAAAAAGACAGTCTTTTCAACAAAAGGTGTTAGGAAAATTGCACAGCCACATGCAGAAGAATAAAACTGGACTATTTCCTTACACCACACACAAAAATAGACACCAAATGGTTGAAAGACCTAAACATGAGACAAGAGTCCATCAAAATCCTAAAGGAGAACACAGGCAGCAATCTCTTCGACCTCAGCCGCAGCAACTTCTTCCTAGAAACATCACCAAAGGTCGGGGAAGCAAGGGCAAAATGAACTATTGGGACTTCATCAAGATAAGAAGCTTTTGCACAGCAAAAGAAACAGCAACAAAACCAAAAGAAAACTGAGAGAATGGGAGAAGATGTTTGCAAATGATATATCAGATAAAGGGCTAGTGTCCAAAATCTATAAAGAACTTATCAAACTCAACACCCAAAGAACAAATAATCCAATCAAGAAATGGGCAGAAGACATGAACATTTTTCCAAAGAAGACATCCAAATGGCCAACAGACACATGAAAATGTGCTCAACATCGCTTGGCATCAGGGAAATCCAAATCAAAACCTCAATGAGATACCACCTCACACCCGTCAGAATGGCTAAAATTAACAAGTCAGGAAACAACAGTTGGTGGGTATGCAGAGAAAGGGGAACCCTCCTACGCTGTTGGTGGGAATGCAAGCTGGTGCAGCCACTCTGGAAAACAGTATGGAGGTTCCTCAAACAGTTGAAAATAGAGCTACCATATGACCCAGCAATTGCACTACTGGGTATGTACCTCAAAGATACGAATGTAGGGATTGAAGGGGTAAGTGCACCCCGATGTTTATAGCAACAATGTCCACAATAGCCAAACTATGGAAGGAGACAAGATGTACGTCGACAGATGAATGGATAAAGAAGATGTGGTATATATATACAATGAAATATTATGCAGCCATCAAAAGGAATGAAATCTTGCCATTTGCAATGACATGGATGGAACTAGAGGGTATTATGCTGAGCAAAATAAGTCAATCAGAGAAAGACATGTATCATATGATCTCACTGATACAAGGAATTCTTAATCTCAGGAAACAAACTGAGGGTTGCTGGAGTGGTGGGGAGTGCGAGGGATGGGGTAGCTGGATGATAGACATTGGGGAGGGTATGTGCTATGGTGAGTGCTGTGAATTGTGTAAGACTGTTGAATCACAGACCTGTACCTCTGAAACAAATAATACATTATATGTTTAAAAAAAAAGAAGAAGATAGTAGGAAGGGTAAAATGAAGGGGGTAAATCAGAGGGGGAGAAGAACCATGAGAAACTATGGACTCTGAGAAACAAACTGAGGGTTCTAGAGGGGAGGGGGATGGGGGCATGGGTTAGCCCAGTGAGGGGTATTAAAGAGGGCATATATTGAATGGAGCACTGGGTGTTATGTGCAAACAATGAATCATGGAATACTACATCAAAGATTGATGATGTAATGTATGGTGATTAACATAATAAATTTTTTTAAAAAAGGACACCTGGGTGGCTCAGTTGGTTAAGCGACTGCCTTCGGCTCAGGTCATGATCCCAGAGTCGTGGGATCGAGTCCCACATCAGGCTCCTGGCTCAGCAGGGAGCCTGCTTCTCCCTCTGACCCTCTCCTCTCTCATGCTGTTTCTCTCTCTCTCTCAAATAAACAAATAAATAAAATCTTTAAAATATAAATATAAATACATACATACATACATACATACATACATACATACATACATACTGCTTTCTGGAGGGAGTGATACCCGCACTGAGGCATGAACGATAAGGAGACCAAGAATTCTGTAGTGAGCAGTGAGCATGAGCAGAAGCACAAATGCAAGAAGCAGCAGGGTGTGCAGGAGAACAAGGGGGTTGCTGGAGGACACAGGGAGGAAAACAGGGGAGCTAGAGATAAGCCTGGAAAGGTAGGTCAGGCAGATTACGGGAGGGGCTTAGAGACCATGCTAAGGAGTCTGCCTGTGATGTGGAATCAGCAAGTGCTTAAGCAGAGGAGTAGAATGGTTTGGCTTTTGCCATCTTCATAACTGGTACCATTTAGTTTCTCAAGCCAAAAATCTGAGTCAACCTCATGCTTTTCATTATTCATCTTTCCCTGTATATCTAATCCATAAGCAGTCCTGTGGGTTCTACCTCCAATACCTGGCCACTTGTCTTCCTGATGCCTGCCTCCACCCTCCTCATAGCCCCCATCACCTTTCATCTGAAACAGTCTACTAACAGCTCCCTGCTCCCACTCTTACGTATCATCTATTCTCCCCACTGCAGAGCCATCTTTCCTAAACAAGAATCAAAACCCATCTCTTCTCTGCTTCCAACTTTCCGACGGCTTCCTGATGGATATAATCCAAGCTCCTCATCATGCCCTACAATGCTCTATGTGATCTGGCCTCTGCCTACCCCTTTGAGCTCGTTTCCTTGTACTTTCTCCCCTGCACACCTCAGCCTAGCCATCCTGGAGCCCTTGCTGCTCCCTCAATAAGAAAAGCTCATGAGCATCCCACCACTTTTGCCCTTGAGCTTTTCTCTCAGATTTTCCCATGATCTTCTCTCTTTTATTCAGATCTGTCCTCAGATGACTCCCCTCAGAAAGTCTTTATCTAAGCATACTGAAAGAACCCTTTTCCCACCCCTCCTCCCCACCACTAATCTCTGTCCTCTTATCTTGCTTCACTCTTTTTTATAATACTTATCAAAATCTTGCTTCTGTATGTTTTACTCTTATTCTCTATCTCTTCTTCCAGAATATTACCCTCTTATTTGTTACTCCCTCATTCTCTATCTTCCTTCCTAGAATGCTCCATTCAAAAGAGAGAAAACAAACATGTCTATCTAGTTCACTATAGCCCCATATCCTAGAACCATGATTTGAGCTCGTAAGAGGTGCTAAAAAATATTTCTGAAGATAGAAGATACAGAAAAGGAGCATGTTTGAGGCAAGATGATAAATTATCTTGTAGACTGGTTGAGGTATCTAACAGTTGGTCTCCATAGCTGGATTCAATCTTTCCTTCATCTTCTGCACCCATGTTCCTTCCTCATTCCCATGTTTCCCTCTAGGATCCTGAGACCATTTTCTAAGGTTTTTAAAAAGAAGAGCTTTAACTCTGTGAATCCCACCTATAGTACAGGAGTATTGAGATTCCCTTAAAATTTAGTTAAGAGCAATAAGAGAATATTAAGTGTAAAATACTACCTAGAATTTGATGACAAATTTAGACTCCAGGGAATAGATTATTACAAGCAGCTTGAATTCAATGAATACACAAATACTATACATAGAATTCTGATATTTAATATTTATTTAATTTAATGTGTTTAAATTTTTTCTGCTAGAATATAGAGACTAATTCTTATTCTTTCTTGTACTTCCCCAGACCCCACCCCAGTGCCTAGATTGGTATGTACTGTCTGTTGATTTCACAGAAAACAAACAGCTTTTGCTCCAGAATTAGGCACATCTGGGATTCTCTGCTTGCTAGAACCATGAACTGCCAGGATATGCTGATTTCCTAACTGACTGACCTCCAAGATCTGATTACTCCTCCCCATCTTGCCGGTCTTCTGCTCCCAGGCCTCTCTTCTTGTGACTATAATTTTCTAAATCCTTCATCTTGGCTACTAATTCCTAGAGTATGTGATTGTAAGGGCATGCATGTCTAGCTCACCATCACCATAGTGACACTTTCCTAGGCTGAGGTCAACAGGTACACTTTTCTTTTCCAATGTACACACACACACTTTTGAAAAATTTAGAACAAATCATCTGTATACACTGTGAATGTTGATTTTTTTAACTTAATAGAGCAAATAAATTATTTTTTATCATGACATAGACAGAAGACAATTTTTTTTTCATAGTAAACTACCCCTGAGTTTACTTAATAGGCCTTCTACCAATGGGTATTTTGGTTATTTCTAGGTGTGCTATTCAAAAGTCACTGCACATTTGTGGACATGACTATTTAATGACTTTACACACAAGGATTGGCAAATGTATGCCACAAATTTTGATTTCTGTTGCCAAAAGCTGCACCAATTTATATTCTAAGCAAAAGCACATGTGTGTCTGTTTCCCTCGTGTTATCAAGCTTTTTATCTTCATGAAACTGTTAAATGAAACATGAAATCTCATTTTTCAAAATTTATATTTCTTTAATTATGAGTAAGGCTGAGCATTTTGTCAAATGCTAAGGACATTTATGTTTCTTTTTCTTTGAAACTATTGTTAACCTATCCTTGGTTCATTTTTCTTTTGGTGGGTGATTATGTTTCTTTATTTGCAGACACTGAAGAATTAAGGAAATTTAGTTATAGTATAGTATTTTTTTCCACATTGAATTTTAAACACTTTTTGTGGTCAAATTTGTCAGTCTTTTTGTTTGTGTGTATGGTTTGGGGATTTATTTCTTCTTCAGAAATATCTTTTGTACTTTGAGATTACAAAAGCATTCCACTACATTTTCTTTTAGTTACTTGTATGTTTTCTTTTTCTTTCCTTTTTACAATTAATCTATTAATCCATATGGAACTGTGTTAGTTTTCCATTGCTGCATAATGAATTACCACAAATGTAGCAGCTTAAAACACACATTTATTTTCTTACAGTTTCTGTGGATCAGGAGTTGGGCATTATTTAACTGGGTTATTTGCTTAGGGTTTATAGGCTCTGAGCAAGGTTTTGGCCAGAATTGTGTTCTCATCAGAAGCTCAACTGGGGAAAGATCCACTTTCATGATCCCTCAGACTATTGTCCAAATTGATCTCCTGATGCTATAGGATGCAGGGCATCCTCCTTCATCAAAGCCAAAGAGAAAGAGAAAGATTCTAGCAAGAGGGGCATTACATCATTATGTAATTATGCACACGGGATCACATACAACCCTTCACCTTTGTCACATTCCAATGGTTAGAAGAAAGTCACTGATCCTTCCAAAGGGATTACACAAAGGTATGAATACCAGGAGCCAAGGATCCTAAGGACCATTCTAATCTCTGAACTCCACAAACTTATTTTGGTGAAAGGAGTGAGGCAGGGATATATGTTTTCTTTAGATGGTTAACCAAGGTCTCCATATCACTTATTAAATTACCTAACTCTCCCCTAGCTAATTATAAATTTTACCTTTTTCTGTTTTCCTCAGACATAGTTTACATATCTCAGACTGGGTCTTTTCTCCTTTCCCCACCTCACCTATAGCATCCGCAGTGTTGGAGATACAGTTTGTCAATTCTACAAACAGCTTATTGGGCATAAAGAAAATTTATCAGGCTTTCTTCCCAAAGGCAGTCACCACTGTCAGTTTCTGTTATATTCTTTCATATATATGTCTATCTATGTCTGTATTCATATTTATTTCCATATCCATATCTATTCTAGCTATATATAAAGACTGAAAAAGCAAAATGAAGAAAGTCCCTTCATTACCTCATTCCTTTGCTTATAAGAGGTACATATTTGCAACAGAGCCTGGACAACCTCAGGCAAATCCAAGTATATGCTAGGAAACACTAAATCATTTAGTAAAGCCAACAGCTGACACTAATCATGCTCATAAATAAGCCAAACTCAGGACCATGACAAGGAAGTGGGCAGCCAATAGGTAGACCAGGAAAATTTCTGAGGATATGAGCCTATTCCAAAAAAGACGATGTAGGTAACGAAGAATGGAAGGAAAGTATGGTAGGAAAACCCAGCTGCTAGCCAATTCCATGCACTTGAACTGCCATGGTATACAGTTGGTGCTTTATGGATAGGATCCTGTTGAGTTTTATAATAAAAATTAATAATTTATATGACTATGTTCTGTTTCATACTGGAGTCCGTGACCATCCATTGAAGGAAGCCAACATAACTGCCTGTCAGAAGCAGGTGGTGGAAAGATGATGAAGCACCTCCTATCCATGGCATTTCCTAAAAAAATGTCCATCCTCTCTAGTGTTATGACAACCCATCCCCACCCTACCACTACCTTTTTGGAAGAGGCTATTGCCTATGAATAGAGGTTGCTGGGTTTTTTTTATTACATTTATTTTGAAGGGGGAATATACACATGTGGTAAAAAATTCAAATGTTACCAAATATATATGAAAGAAAAAGTATGTCTCCCCCTATCCCTGACCTTAGTTCCTCAGGCTCCATCTCCTTCCCAGAGGGAGTCACCACTGTTATCTTTTAGTTTCACATTCTTCCAGAGATTACATTTTACATACCATTATATATTTTATTTATTTATTTATTTAAAGATTTCATTTATTTTTTAACAGAGAGAGAGACTCCCTCTGCCTCTGTTGCTCACCTCCTTGTGCTCTCTCACTCTCTCTGTCAAATAAATAAAATCTTTTAAAAAAAAGACTCCTCATAGTTGGAAAACAAAAAAATAGACCCATACTCACCACTACTCCCTACTGCCTCACACCCAGATGCTTCCTTACTCATTTACATAACTACCGTGGCCTCTCCAAAGCATCTGAGTTTGCAATCCCATGTTTGAAATAACCAGACTCTCCCCGGGGTCAAACATATTTTCAGAAACTTTCAGTAAAGACCTATTACCTATCTCTTCTCATTATTTAAACCCTCCTTCCATTTGTCAACTTTTTTGACAGGCTTGACCTAGAAAGGATTATTTATTTTTTAATACCATTTCTTTAAAAAAACAAAACAAAACAAAACCTGAGTCTGTCCAATGGACTTTGCAGCTAAAGTGGCCAATCCATTAACTCTGGAGGAAGACGAGCAGCTGGCAAAACTAATCAGTGTTGGACATTTGCATTTTTTCCCTTTTTAAAGGTCTCCCCTGGTGCTGGGAGATTGGTTTTCTGTGTTGGAAGAGGAGCACAGAGAGCAGCTGCTGCCTCCCAGTCTACTGCATAGTAAAGGAAAGAGCGTGGTGCAGAATTCATCTACCAAATATCCCAACAGGTTAACCAGTTCTGGAGCAAGGAAGTCACAGCTTGCTTTTGAAGGTTCTTTGTATTGAGTATAAAAGATTTTATGTTTTGGCGAATAAGATGTCTCTCTTCAAATTCTCTCTCTCTATATATATATTCTCTAGGCAGTAAGATGAGCCTTCTTAGGCTTGAGAATCTCCTATTGATGAGAGGCTGACAAAAAAAAAAATTAAATACAAGTTTGAACCTGAAAAGAATAAGCATAAGCATGCTACTAAAATCAGGCAGCAATGTGATGCTCACTGCAAATTGTTTTGAGTGCTTCCAATTGAGTGCTTCCAGGCATTGTGCTCAATGCTACACATGCATTATCTCATTTAATTTTCTCAATACTCAAAGATGTGCTATTGTTAACCCTGTTTTATAGTTGGAGAAACTGAAAATCAAAAAAGCATAGTGGTTTTCACAAGGGCTCTAAACTTGTAAAAGACAGACTTGATATTCATCTAGGCCTTTCTGACTCTCTCGTACCCTTAGCTAAACCCCTGGATAGCTTCCTTCACAGAACAAGCAATCTATAAGGAGGTTGGTGTTGTATTTTCAGTGAGGACCACTGGGTGTATTCTCTTTGGAATCTATAATGTTGCTATGGATAATCACTCAAGGAGGAACATTTTCATCCTATTCTTAATGTGATTCTTTTTTCCTTCCATATCTTCTTCACAAGAAGCAATCTGTCATTGGCCCCTTTCTCCTCAAACAATTCACAATTGAAGTAGCTACCCTATGACCTTACTTCTATTCTGATAGATTATTTATTTTATTGGCCACTTCTCTTCCTGGCATTCCCAAGCTCTCCTTGATGCCCTAAAAAGTTAAGTCACTATTCACTAGCTCTTGCTGCTGGCAGCAACTATTTGGTCAAGCCATACCTATCCCAGGTTATCTGTCCCCTAACCTGTGAAGCTTCAAGCTTCACACCCCATTTTTCTCCAAAAAGATCTTTATGATACTATTTTTTAAAAATAATTACTTTCAATTTGCATACAATAAAATATATTCTTTGTGGTGTACAGTTCTATGTGTTTTAACAAAGCCATACAGTTGTATATCCACTACAACAATCAAGATAAAAGCATTTCCATCCTCCCCCCCCACAAGTTCTCTTACACCAACCCATTGTTGTCACCCACCCCTAACTCCTATATCCTGCCAATCATAGATTATTCTCTGTTCCTACTAACTTGCCTTTTTCTATAACATCATATAAAATGCAATCATACTGTGTGTATTCCTTCAAGTCTTCTTTGACTCAGCATAATGCATTTGAAATTCATCTGGGTTTTGTGTGTTTCACTAGCACACTCTTTTTTACTGATGAGTAGTATTTGTTGTACAGATGTTCAACAGATTGTTAATCCATTTACCCATTGAAGGGCATTTAGATTGTTTCCAGTTTTTGATGACTATGAATAAAACTATTATCAACAATATTTTTGTACAGTATTTTTGTGAACACATAGTTTTATTTCAGCTATATAAAAACCTAGGAATAGAATTGCTGGGTCATACAGTAAGTTTAATTTTATGAGTGCAGTTGTATCTCATCATGGTTCTAAAAGTAATTCTCTGATGACTCACGTTGAATATCTTTTCATGTCCTGATTTGTCATCCAAATATCATCTCTGGTGAAGTGTCTCTCAAATCTTCTATACATTTTAAAAATTGGGTCATGTGTGGGGCGCCTAGGTGGCTTAGTCAGTTAAGTGTCTGCCTTCATCTCAGGTCATGATCCCAGGGTCCTGGGATCGAACCCCATATCAGGCTTTTGGCTTAGCGGGGAGCCTGCTTTTCCCTCTCCCTCTGCCTGCCACTCTGCCCCACTTGTGCCCTCTCTCTCTCTCTCTCTCAGTCAAATAAATAAAATCTTAAAAAAAATAGGTTGTGTGGTTTTTTGGTGATATTTTCATAACTTAAAGATTAATTTCTTTTATGTTGATTTTCCTTTAAAAATTTAAATATCCCAGAAAGGTAACACATTAAGTTTCTATAGATCACTGATAGATATCTTAGTATAAATTAGTTCTATCCATTCACTCAAAGATGTAAGCACTTATTTCCAGCTCTTTATACCAGAGACTGTGAATACAAAAATAAGCAAACTCAGTGAGCTTTCAAGGAGACTTAACCAGATTGCTATCCACACAGCCAAATACAACCAACATTGAGGTAAAAGGGAATTTTATGGGATAAAATTGAGATCAGCATGGTAATTTTAGAGCATGGGCTCTTGCAGTAAGCTCCCTACACAAATAGCATTAGAATTACCTGGAAATTTGTTAGAAAGCTACTGAACCAGAAAGTCTGGGGAGGGACCTAGTAATATGTGTATTAAAAGCACACTTATTTTGATGTACATTCAAATTGGAGAGCTAGGGGAATTGCTGAAGATACCTAGAGGAGGAGGTGAGTGGTGAAAATTTTTGCTTCAGGCTTATATCCATGTACTTTGGAGCAATTTTCTTCTTCTATTACAGTGTTTAGACTTGAAAATGTTGTGAGTAAAAAAATCCCCCATATACTTCAGAGCTAAGCATCATACTCATCAGAGAGTTACTTCATCCTGTGTGTTAATTCTGAATGTAGTCAGCTGGTTACTCTCAGAAAGATGAGCTCTCTCCTCACCACCCTCTGTCCTTCCTAGCTCTCGTCAACTGCAGCAACAGGAAAAAAAGCAGTGTGTCCTGAGTGAACAGAAATATAGCAGTAGGTCCAACCCAGTTTTAACAGATCAATAATCTTCCCACAACACTTCTCTCCTGATTCCGAGAATTTTTCCCTCTATATTTTTGTTGTTGACATTGTTTCTCTTCTAGAAGATTTTTGAGCACAAGGAAGCTCTTCAAGGAGTTACTAATTCTTGCCTTGTACACACTGCTATAGAAAGGTTTCAAGGGAATAAACTTGTTCCAGAAGAAAAAAGTAAGTCAGAGGCAAGTTATCTTTTTGAAACACTTAACCTAATTCCAGTTCTACTCATTCTCTACTACATGAATTTGCTATTTTCCCGAATGACAACTATTCACTCAAACTGTGCTATATGAAAAACTTCCAAAATATATGTCAACCAAAATCTTGTATATAAATATTCATTCAAGCATTATACAAAAAGTCAAAATGTAAAATCACCAAATGATAAGTGGATAAAACAAGGTAGTGTAACTATTTAATGAAATATTATTTGGCCTAGAAAGTGGGTAAAGTACTGACACATACTACAATGGGGATGAATCTTGAAAACATACTAAGTGAAAGAAGCCAGATACAAAAGCCATAGACTGATGATTCCATCTATGTAAACGTCCAGAAGAGGGACATCTACAGAGGCGGAGAACAGATTAGTGGTTTCCAGGAGCCAAGGAAGGAGGGGAATAAGGAGGGACTGGAGTTTCTTTTCACAGAGATGAAAATGAAAACATTCTCTATTTAGATAGTGATGATGGCTGCACAACACTATAAATGTACTTAAAACCACACAAGTATAGGGCCCTTGGGTGGTTCAGTCAGTTGAGCATCTGCCTTTGGCTCAGGTGGGGTCCCGGGATTGAGTCCCACATGGGGCTCCCTGCTCAGTGGGGAGTCTGCTTCTCCCTCTGCCCCTCACCCTGCTCATGTTTTCTCTCTCTCACTCTCTCTGTCTCTCTCTCAAATAAATAAATTTTAAAAAACACAAAAGTATATACTTTAAAAGGGTGACATTTTTGGTTTTTGAATTATGCCTCAGTTAACACTGTAATTTAAAAAAAGAAAAAAGTTGAGAGGTTGAGTCTCTTCTTAGGGAACGATTTCTCAGTTTGGGTAAGTTCTATGCAGTAGAGTGGGAGACTCTGATGGGTCTTGAATGACTGCATAGAGAGAACTGAACAGCCACAGGATCAGACCTGCACTTACAATTTATTCTAGAGGTAAGAAGGCTTGTCAAGAGACTGGTTTACAGGTTGCAATGTGTTAGAAGGCCACTGAAGGCTTTATGCTGTTGTTAGTATTTTAAATTCAGATACCATTCTTAAAATGTCCACATTCTCTGTTCTCACAGTTCTCATGCTTAAAAAGTGATCTCCTTTTCACCATCCTCTGACAAAGTATATATAAAACCCTACTACAGCATAAAATATTTCAGCCCATCTATCTATATTCACTAAACTACCATCCTGCTTATTGTTTTCTTAATTGAATTGATCAACAGCTTTGATATTATTAGAAATGGATACATTTTAAATAGAGGTTTGCTTTCTAAATCATTCCTTGGGTGAAGGGACCAGACTGCGTATGTACTTCATAAGAGACAACAGAGAGGGAAAACTTGGTGAAGGGTGAATATATGGCCATGGGAAGTCACAGGTATTAAAGAAAAGCATGAGAAGGGGGCCAGCTAAAAATTTAACCCAAAGTTAAAAGCACAACATATTTAAATTATGATTTAAAAGTAAAAACACAACCCAGAAGTTTAAAAACAGGCCAAAGGTTTTAAAAATTATGGTATATCTTTGTAGAGATTATGAAGATATTAAATTCAAATTTCATATTTAATAATAGATAAATGACCATAATCCCCTTATAAGTTTAAAAAGAAGCTCAATTATTAAAATGTGATCCTAAGTATGTAAATACATACATCTATAATCTTCTTATATAATTTTCGTATACATATCTGTATATAAATATATAGTTTTTGACATAAAATAGATACATATAAACATATATTTCTATTATCCATGAAATAAAGTTTTATACATTTATATTTATAAAATATACATAAAATAATAATTGTATATGTATCAGTAAAATGTTAATAGGGATGAGATTATGGGTCATTTGTATTCCTTTTATTATCAGTCCTGGGGAGCTAGCATGATGGATACCCCAACAGCTTGGGAATCAGGGCAATAAAACTACCCTGTGATGTAGCCACTTTGGAAAATATGTTGGGTGCTTCTTAAAAAGTTAAATATAAATTTACCATGTAACCCAGCAATTCCACTTATACGTATCTGCCCAAGAGAAATGGGAACATGTGGCTACACAAAAACTTGAACATAAATGTTCACTGCAGCATTATTTATAATAGCTAAAAAATGGAAACAGCTCAAATGTCCATCAACAAAATATGGCATATCCATACAATAGAACACTATAAAAAGGAATGCATAATGATACATGCTACAAAATGGATAGATCTCCAAAACATTATTGTAACCAAAAGAAGCCAGTCACAAAAGACCATAATACTATAGGATTTTATTTATTTGAAATGGGGATGGGAACAGAGATTAAGTGTAAATGGGCATTATGGATTTTATTGTGCTGATGAATGTGTTATGACAAGTACAACCCAGTAAACTTCCTAAAAATCACTCAGCTGTACACTTAAAATGGGTAAATTTTATGATATGTAAAGTACACATCAATATTTTTTTTTTTTAATGAGCCCTTTGGAAGATGAGCTTTAAATCAGCAGTTAGCAGACCTGAGCAGAGATCTACAAAACCACCTTTCTTTCTTTCTTTCTTTCTTTCTTTATTTATTTATTTATTCCTGATGTCTCTGCATTTATTTTTTTCCTTTAAATTTTTTTATTATTATGTTAATCACCATACATTACATCATTAGTTTTTGATGTAGTGTTCCATGATTCATTGTTTGCGTATAACACCCAGTGCTCCATGCAGTACGTGCCCTCTTTAATACCCATCACCAGGCTAACCCATCCCCCCACCCCCCTCCCCTCTAGAACCCTCAGTTTGTTTTTCAGAGTCCATAGTCTCTCATGGTTCGTCTCCCCCTCCGATT